>NW_006202562.1:3657067-3814792 GCF_000334495.1 Tupaia belangeri chinensis | reverse complement strand
GGTTCTGAAGGGAGTGCTATACCAGGAAAACTAAAAAGTCAGATGGACAGTTACAAGAGAACAAAAAGCAACCAAATAAAAAGGGCTCAGTTAATGATAGGAACAGGTCTGGAAATATCAATGATAACAATGAATGTCAATGGATTAAATTCTCCAATTAAGAGACACAGACTGGCTGAATGAATAAAAAACAGAAACCCTCTATATATTGCCTACCAGAAATTCACCTTGTGGCTAAAGACATTCATAGACTAAAAAGTGAAAGGCTGGAAAAAATATTCCATGCAAATGGAAATCAAAAAAGGGCTGGAATTGTGATATTGATTTCAGACAAAATAGGCTTCAATCAAAGACTGTAAGAAGAGACAAAGAAGGGCATTATATAATAGTAAATGGGGCAATCTAGCAAGAAGACATAACTCTTACAAATATTTATGTGCCCAACGGAGGAGGACCTACGTATGTGCAGGAAAGACTGATGGAGATAAAAGGAGAAACAGGAAGAAACACTGTAATTGTTGAGGATCTCAACCTCCCATTATCTCCTTTAGACAGATCTTCTAGGCAAAATATAAATAGAGAAATATAGGACCTAAATGATACTATAAATCAAATGGGCTTGATATATATCTATAGAACTTTCCACCCTAAGACCACGAAATATATATTTTTCTCACTCCAGCATGGAACCTTCTTAAAGATTGGCCATATGTTAGTACACAAATCAAGGCTTTACAGATTCAAAGGCATAGAAACTATATCCAGCATCTTCTCTGATCATGATGGTATTAAACTCAAGATTAATTTCAAGAAACACCCTCAAAAATACACAAACACATGGAAACTGAACAACCTACTTCTGAATGACTTAATTACTGAAGAAATTAAGTCTGAAATTAAAAAAAATTATGGAAACAAATGATAATGAATACATGAGTTTCCATCATCTATGGGACACAGCAAAAGCAGTCATAATAAAGACTCGAGCAGAAATAAATGAAACAGAAAATAAATGAACCATACAGAAAATAAGTAAAAGAAAAAGCTGGTTCTTTGAAAAGTTTAATAAGATTGACACACCAATGGCTAGGCTGATAAAGAAGAAGAAAGAAAGAAACCAGACAAATCAAATATGGAATGAAATAAGCAACATTACAACAAAAATAATAGAAATACAAAATATCATTAGAGGATACTATCAGCGACTATATGCCAACAAACTAGATAACTTGGAGGAGATGGACAAATTCCTGGATGCATATAATCTACCAAGATTTAATAAGGAGGACATGGAAAACCTGAATAGACTCATAACAAGTCAGGATATTGAATCAGTAATAAATAACATCCCAACAACAACAAAAAAAGCCCAGGTCCAGATTGCTTCACTTCTGAATTCTACAAAACTTTTAAGGAGAAGTTAATCCCTATCTACTCAAATTATTATTTATTTGTTTTTGGAGAGGTTTTTGCTATAGGGCACATATGCTCGCCAGACAGACAGAGAGAGACAGAGAGAGAGAAGGTGAAAAATCACCCCATGGGGGGATGGCCACGCCGCAATCCCTTCTCCTCTGTTCTCCTCTTGAGATCTTGGGCACGCACACACATGTGCCCAGCGTGAGTTTTAAGCTACTGGGTCCAGGATTTGAACCGTGGTCGGCTACATGGGGGTCCAGCAACATAGCCATTATGCTAATTGCTGGTCCCAATTATTTCTAAAGACTAAAAAGGAAGAAAACCTTTCAAATTCATTTTATGAAGCTTCCATCACCCTCACTCCCAAAACAGTTAAGGACTTGACAACCAAGGAAAACTACAGACCAATATCATTGATAAATATAGATGCAAAACTTCTCAGCAAGATACTCTCAAATCATATCCAACAACATATAACAAAGATTATTCATCAGGACCAGGTAGTCTTTTCTTTTTAATTTAATTTTATTTTGGAGAGGTTTTTGCTATAGGGTGAGTGCACTTGCCAGAGAGACAGAAAGAAACAGAGAGACAGAAAGCAAGAAATCACGGCCCCCCCCCAGGGGGGGGGATGGCCACGCCACAATCCCTTCTCCTCCATTGTCCTCTTGAGATCTTGGGCACGCATGCACATGCACCCAGCATGAGTTTAAGCCACTGGGTCTGGGACTCGAACCATGGTCAACTACATGGGAGTTCAGCGACATAGCCATTATGCCAACTGCTGGTCCCGACCAGCTAGTCTTTATCCTAGGGATGCAAGGGTTGTTCAACATATGCAAGACCATAAATGTAATACACCATATTAACAGAAAGAAAGACAAAAACCATATGATCATTTCAATTGATGCAGAGAAAGCGTTTGATAAAATACAGCCTTTTTTCCTGATTAAGACCCTCAGTAAGATTGGTATAGAAGGGTCATTTCTAAATGACCCTTTCACAAAATAAAAGCCCTCTATGAAAAACCTACAGCTAACATTATACTGAATGGGGAAAAGCTGAAAGCGTTTCCACTAAAACCCATACTAGGCAAGGCCTCTCACTTTCTCCACTACTTTTTAATATAGTGCTGTAAGTCTTAGCCAATGCAGTCAGAAAAGAGAACAATATGAAAGGCATTTGAATAGGCAAATGCCTATTCAAGATGACATGATGACAAATGCCTATTCGTAGATGACATGATGGTATACTTAGATGACCCAAAGGTCTCCATGAAAAAACTTCAAGTAATTAAGTTAATACAGTAAAGTGGCAGGATTCAAAATCAACATCCAGAAATCTATAGCATTTCTATATATAAACAGAAAGTTGAACGAAATAGAGCTGAAGAAAGGAATTTCTTTCACCATAGCCACAAAACGTATAAGGTACCTAGGAATAAACCTAACTAAGGAATTCAAAGACCTTTATAAAGAAAACTATGAAAATCTTTAAAAAGATATTAAAATTGACTTAAAAAAATGAAAGGACATCCCATGTTCCTGGATTGGAAGACTTAACATAATCAAAATGACAATTCTACCCAAATTAATCTACATATTTAATGCAATTCCAATCAAATACAAGAGATATTCTTCACAGATCTAGAAAAGATAATTATAGAATTTGTCTGGAATCATAAAAGACCTCATAATGCCTTGTATTGGAGGATCTATTGCTGAATGAAGCAAGCCAGGATATGAAAGAAAGATATTGTATGTATCCACTTAATATACACTGACTACCCTCACTTTATGGTAGAAATCAAAATATTGGAGGGCATAAAAGCAGTGAAAATAGTTAGCGATGATAAGATAGGTGGAATAGGGTGGGAGAAGAGAAGAGTAGGGAGAATGATAGCAAGAGAATAAATAGAGAGGCATGACATTAATGGGACACATATATGGTTTATTACCTGTTGTTGATGATGTGTATAGTATTCTCAACTGCACTGATCTGAGAAGTATTTCATGTTGAGTAAAGTCTTTTTACAAACAAAATGATAAATAGTGATTGAATGTTTAAAAAATAATTGGACTAATAACAATCTGGAAAATAAAATGAAAAACTATTGGATGATGATAATGGGGATTTAAATCTCTTCGTATTGACTGATAAGCATGATATTCCTACTGGAAAAGAAATGTAATACACTATAAAGTTATGTGTAATTCAATGTAATATAAACAAAATTATGATAATAATTAATAAATTTAAAAAATTCAGAACCTGCTCCACTGGTTATCCTGAAAGTATGCACGAAATTGTCTATGACATTCTTTACAGTGAAAAATGGCTCTAAAAAGAACCCATATTGATTAAAAATCAGAAAACAAATAGTCTCATAAACTAATAAGGATGGATTTTTGAAAACAAAGATAATCTTAACCTAACTAATGAAAAAAATTGTAATTTCTATTTAAAGGACTGTGGGAGATAGGAGTTTACAATCTGAAAAGATCTGTGATATCAATGATTGGTCCAGTTTGGGAGAGGTAAAATTGTATATAAAAATAGCTCATTAGAAAGAGAGAGAGAGAAAGAAAATTTTTACTCGCTGTGAGTTTTTGTACAACCATAATATTGTACTATGCGTTTTAAAAAGTTCCCCCCCCCCCGCAAAGCAAAACAAATTTGAAAAGAGATCTTTAAAAGGGAAAGCATGGTAAAGTCAGTGATTGGTGATTTATAGGCTTTACAATGTTCTTGGTTTCAGACTTCTTTAAATTCATTCCAAAGAGAGACTCATAACTTTATATACATATATATATGTGTGTGTGTGTATATATATATCTTTGAAGACAACTATCTGTCAAATAATTGGTGGATTTATACTTAAATCTCTTGTGTATAGAATGGTTGAATCTTCAGTTTTAGCCTTTTAGCAGGGAAATTTAATACTAACATTCATTGTTATTATTGATATGTGAGACTTACCTTTTTTTGAGGCCATAAGTTTATTCACAAACATATCTAGTATACTATAAATTTAAGAGTTTGATCAGAGATTGAGACTGCACCTCTTAAAATGTTCTTCATATCTATTAAATGGATGAATTAAAACATCCTTATTTCTTAAGCAGTTGGTATTTTACTATAAAGAAAGTTGCAGCATATCCAGATCCAAAGTACAAAGTCATCATAACAAATAACCACCACTTGCTTTCCACCGAAAATGGCAGATTCTCCTCCGGACCCTCCTCATAGTAGCTCCTACCCACTACGGAGATGGTGAACCTCTGGATGCTCTGTCAGAGCGTGGCGCTGCTGGAAGCTCTCTAGGCGGAAGAAATGGCAACACCACAACAAGCCCTTCTTTTCTCCTTTTTTTCTCTTTCTTCTGGTGGTTTTGTGTTCTCTTGCTTTTATTTATTTCTCTTTAATTTGCCTGTGCAGTATTCTCTTAAATATTTCCTGAAGAGCCGGTTTAATTTTGGTGAATTCTTTCAGCATTCGTTTATCTGGGAATGCTTTTATTTCTCCTTCCCTTTTGAAGGATAATCTTTCCGGATATAGTATTCTTGGCAGAAATTATTTAAATGCATTTTCCCATTCTTTCCTTGCTTTCCCTTCCTTTTCTTACTTTCTGTGGAGAGGTCTGAGTTAGTCTAATGGGGGTAAACTTTCTAAGTAACTTGGCATTACTCTTCTGATATTTTAAGAATCTTGTGTTGTCTTTGATTTTTACCAATTTGACTATGATATACCTTGGAGAGGATCTTCTTGTATCTATTTGGTCCTTTGTATGTCCTGCATTTGGATGACCTCTAAATGCCTCTCTAAATTTGGAAAGTTATCCATTATTATGTCTTGAAAGAGATTTTCTATGCCTTTGCCTGTCTCTTTGCCTTCTGGAATACCTTTTATGCAATTTTTCAGCCATTTAATGGTGCCTAGGATTTCCCATATGTTGTTCTGATTTTTAATAGTAATTCTTCCATTCTTTTTGGTTGCTTGAAGTAAATTGTCTTCAAGGTCATTGATTCTATCCTCTATATGGTCTAATCTGCTGTTGGTACTTTTGAGGGAGGTTTTGATTTCCTGCATTGTATTCTTTATTTCCAGAAGTTCTGTTTGATTCAGTGTGTTCAACTTTTTATGGGGTTTCTCTTTCAAGTTATGAAAGAATTTTAGCATCTCCTAAAATTAGTTGTCTGTTTTTTCTTGTATCACACTGAGCTTTGTTTCAATGAATATTCTGAAATCTTTTTCTGGTATTTGTGCAGTCTCTTATGTTCTATCCATTGTCGGTGAAGGGGTTATTATTATGTTCATTTGTTGGGGAAGTGTTTCCTGGTTTTCTCCTATTTATTGAGGCTCTGCTTTGATAGTTAGTCATCTGGTGATATACTTAATTCTTCCAACTTCTAGGGAGTATGTTTCTGTAACTGCATGCTCATGTCCTTCTTTAAGGTGTGCATTATCTCTGTGTTAATTTCCCTCTTCTTGGGTGGGAGTATGGAATCCACGGTAAGAATTCTGGTCAGGTTTTCCAAGAGGGGGAAGTTTCTTTCCTTTTACTGCTAGTGGTATTTTGAAGAGAGAATTCTGCCACAGTCTCCTATCTTCAGATATTTGAATTCTGTATATACCCAACCTTTCTGCTCCCAAAGTAGGTGGAGGTTGACCTATATAGGTAGAGTGTAAGGTGGAAGACAGTGCTGCCCCAACCAGAGTAGCCCCTGCTCCACCACAGTAGGCTGGGTGGTGTCCGTGATGAGTGGCTTAGACTTCCCTCTTTCTCTTGGATGGGCGAGGTACACAACAGTGTCAGCACACATGGAGCAGCAGCTTCTACCTTCTGTCTCTTCTCATCTGTCATACATTTCTAAGTAGAATGGTGGGAAATTTATCCAACTATCACATGGTAATAAAATTGTTTTTTTTTTTTTTTAATGTTGAAGCACCCTCTATGAGGAATGGTCATGCTATAATTCCTTCTCTTCCATCTCTCCCTCCTTTTGGGATTTTCAGCATACATGACTGGTGTATTTCCCAAACTGTTGGGTATGATACTTGAACCATACCGTCAGCCACACGGGATAAGATTTAATGACCTCTGATTCACTCTTGGAGATGACAATTAATTATTGGCATACTAAGATAATTTACAAATTTAAAAACAATTCAGTATTTGTGGCAATTATAGCAGAAATAGATATGAAGAAAGTAAGATTCAGGGTGGATCATGATGTGGGGATCCTGCTAGGGGTGTCTGTCTCTTTGTCTGTCATAGAAAAATATCTTTTAAAAATTGAAGTTTATTTATGTGTAGAAACATCTTCCCTTGGGTCCTATTTTTTCTAAAGTGTAGATGAGGCATAGTGATTTGGATTTAAACCCCAGCTGCTCCTCTTTCCAATTGATCCCAATCTTCTTATACAGATAATAATTATAATTTCAAATGGTCAAATCAATACATACCTTTGTATATGATGAAATATGAATATCAACCATGGTGGTGTTTGTAAAGACCAGAGCAATGCCTAGAGCCAGTAGGCACTCAGAAAATGCTCACTTCAACTCACCTCCATGAATGTACAGTTTGTAGAGTTTGGCTAGTATTATGTTTCATGTTATTATATGATGGTTTTAAGAGGTAATTCTGTGTTAATTATTTGCTACTCTATTCAGTCTCCAAAATACCTTAATTCCAAATTCAAACTTAATCGTAAACATATGTCCTGCTTCTTATTTAACATTATAAAGGAATGAGTGTATGATCATAGGTTTATATTTTTGGAACATGCTCTGGTGGCCATTACAATCAGAATAATTCCTGAATCTTTTTTTGTCCATCTGCTTCTGAAGAGTTGATTGGATGTAATAAAATGCTCTTATAGACCTTTGTTTTATTTGGATTTGATTACCTTATTAATATTGAGAATGTGACTTTTACTCTCTTCATGATCAGCTGCACAACTGTGCTTCATAAAATATGGATTTGATCCCAAATCAGGTCCTGCTGCCATGTGGCTTCCCCCAAGCACACAATTCCCACTAGAGCTTATGAACACACTGAGGAAAGGGTGCTTAATGCAGGAGCAGTGGCTCCACTCCATCATAAGTCCAGTCTGGGAATCTGCAGCTGAATGATGGTGACAGTATGCAATGCACCAAATCATTCAACAATTAATTCTTGGTAAGTGAAGGGAGTTAATCCCACTTGCACCCTTGTTCTGTTCTCATTGAATTCTGCAGCACTGACCTTCACCACCATTCCTCTTGGACATCTTTCTGCTGCCATTCTTTTTTTTTTTCTTGAGAAGAATCTCCCCACCCCAACCCACACCATCTCTGGGCTCTCTTCCTTTTGAAGTTTTGTGATGGAAGCTCTCAATTCCTGTCTGCCATTTGTGCCCAAGTCCAAATTCCAATGACATCCTCTCTGCTCAATCCCAGACCACGTTTCCGGTTTCCATTTCCTCTTAGCTACTGCAGAGGGTGTTGGTTTCCATGGTTGTAACACCAGGTACCAATTATAGCCAGAGCCCTTATGGGCATGCGTATACATGACCCATGGCCCCTGCTAGTGAAAGCTCCAACACCTCTCAGAAGATGGATGCCTGGGTCTTATCCTCAGGACTAATGTACTGGATCTGAGTGTGTGGCCAGGTGAGATCCATAACCTTAATCTCCATGCCACTTGCTGGCCCTCAATGCATAATTTGAATGCAAGGTTATTGGACCCAACCCTTCCTTTCCCCACCTTCTTTCACTGGAGGAAGGATTGCTTTAAAGGATGAAGAAGGATCAAGTGACCCTGCTTGGTGTTTTTGCTATTAATGCCAGGCCTAGGTACCCTTGTCTCCTGTTCACTTACACCCTGGTCTTAAGACTTGAGGTTTGGGGCAAGGCTGAGTTGGGTACAAATCCTAGCTCTGCCATGTCCTAAACAATTGTCAGCCTTTCTAATTTTTGGTTATCTCATCTTGCAAAAGGGCTACTAGTAACTCCAGCTCTGAGGAAGGAGCAAGGGGACTCACGTAGACTCTATCATGGTCCTGGCTTGGTGCCCTTATACCTAAGCTTCTGGTTATGTTTACTTATCACCAGGGCTAAAGAGACCTCTCAGAATGTAAGTGTATTTCTGTAACGTTGCTTTTGTGAGATTTCTGTTGTTCATACACAGAATTTAATCCTTGAATGAATTTAAAGAGAATGTAAAATCTCCTTAAAGCTTAGGTGTTGACGCTTCAGACAACTTGGGTTTCATCTGCCTCTAATAGTAAAACAACACTGGGGGCCAGTAGGTGGGGCGGTGGTTAAGGAATTGGACTCCCACATGGCTGACCATGGTTTGAGTTCTGGATGTAGCAGCTTGCTTTTTCATTTTCCATCTCTCTCTCTTTCTGTTTGTCTCTCTCATGAGTACACGTACCCTATAGCAAATTAAAAATGATAATAATAATAAATAATAATACATAAAATGAACAAATAATAACAAAAAACATTAAAACAACACAATAAAAAACTCAACTGCTCATACCCAAGCAACTCCATATATAGCAGATGACAGAAGAGAAGAAGAAATCAAGGCTGAAAGGCTAGGTGTGGTGAGATTTAGTTTCTTTTGCATTTTCCGCACTCTCAGTGCTAACAGAGCTGTGATAGACTCACTGCAAAAACAATTGAAAAATCATTTTGGGTCCCAGTGCTCATGGGAGCTCCATGGAGACCAGTCTCCGTTCCACTTCCAAGAACACTTTTTAACATGGTTGAGGCAGAGGCCATCTCAGGAGTCACTTCTACTCCCACATCTCATCAAGAAGAAAATGAAGCATGTGCAGAATTTTATATAAGTTTCTTTTTCTTTTCTTTTCTTTCTTTCTTTTTTTTTTTTTAAGTGTTTTGTCATAGGGCATGGGCACTCGCCAGAGAGAAACAATGACAGGAAAAATGAGAACCACCACCACCCCCACCCCCCAGGGAGGGATAGCGATGCTGCAATCCTGTCTCCTCTATTCTATTTTCAGGAGTTTGGGCAAGCAAACGCACATGCCCAGTGTGATTTTCAAGCTGCCAAATCTGGGACTTAAACTGCAGTTGGCCACATGGGAGTCCATTGCCTTAACTACCATGCTACCTTCTGGCCCTTTTATGTAATTTTTTTACTCACTTGGGTAAATATTGAGAAGCACGATTTCTGTATTGTATAGTATGAGCATGTTTAGTTTTATAAGAAATTGTCAAACTGCCTTCCAAAGTGGCTGTGCCGGTCTGTGTTCCCACTAGCCATGAATGTTGTTCCTCTGTCTCTATGTCCTCATAAGCACTTAATGTTGTTGGGTTTTTATTGTTGTTGTTTTTCTTTTATTCATTCATTTAGTTTAGTTATTCTAATTCATTAGGACATTTGAGAAACCACAAAGGCCAGAAAGAAGTGGTACAAATTTTCAAATGCTGAAATAAAAGTACCATTAAATCAGAGTTTTATGTCTAGTGAAAATATCCTTCAGGAAGGAAGGAGAAATAAAGACATAGTCAGATAAAGGAAAACTAAGAAAATTCATTGACATCTGGTCTGCACTAAAGGAATTGCTTAAAAAAAAGTATCTCATTGTTGTTTAAATTTACAGTTCTCAATGATTTGTGCTATTGAGTATCTTTTCTTATGCTTATTTGCCATCTCTAGATCCTCTTTGATAGGGTGTCCATTAAGCACTTCAGCTCATTTTGCAATTGTTTAATCTAAGCAGGTCAATAGGTGGATTTAACAGTCTAAGGAGATGAAAGTGAAGGAGTCAGTAAATTTGAAGGCAGAGCTGAATAAGTTATCCAATTTGAGTAACAGATAGAAAATTTGAGAGAGAAAGAAGAAAAGAATAGAGCCTCACATCCTCTGAGCCAATAACAAAAAGTCTAATACTCATGTCATCGGAATCCAGAAAGAGAAGAGAATGTGGTGCAGAAAAATGTATTTGAAGAAATAAATGGATGAAAACATTCCATGTTTGGCAAAAGAAAAATTTAGAGATTAAAGCCAAGCAAATTCAATACATGGTAAACCCAAGGAAATCCATGCCTATACATCATAATTAAACTCCCAAATGCTAATGGAAAAAAATTATTGAAAATAGTCAAAGAAAAATGGTGGATTGGGTTCTGGGATTTTGGAGAAACTATGAAGGTTAGAAGGAAGTGGCACAAAATTTCAAACACTGAAAGAAAACTATCACTGAACAATACCTCTCCCCAATGTACCAGAGGGTGCTTATATTTGCCAGAGAGAGACAAATAGATGAAGAAAGAGGGAGAGAGAGAAAGCACTCCTCCATGGATGTGGTCATGTTGCAATCCCATCTCCTTCATTTCTTTTTCCTGTTGGGATTTAGTGAATGCATGCATATACATGGTAGCTGAATCTGGGACTTGAACCATGCAGTTGGTCATGTAGGCTCCAGCTCTTTTAACCACTGGGCCAAGGGACCAACCTCAAATGTTATATCTAGTGGAAATATCCTTTAGGAATACAAGATAAAGACATAGCCAGATAAATAAAAACTAAGAAAAATTCAATGCATCATATAGGTACTAAAAAAATTGTTTAAAGAAATTCTTCAGACAGAAGGAAAATGATAAAAAAATAGAACTTAGAACATCAAGCACAAAGAAGAGCAACAAAAGTGGTAAATCTCTATGTAAGAACAGTAGTCTATTCTCCTTAGTTCTTTAAAGTGTCTTTGATGGTTGAAAGTGAAAATACAAATAGTAATTAACTGAACTCTCAATGTAATTAGATGTTAGGTTGTTGGAAAAATCATGACACATTTTTGCACAGAAAAACAGAAAAATACATCATGACTTTTCTGACAACCTAATAATATATTGACTAACTAGACTGGTATGTAATATATAATACAAATATCATGTAGAAAAGGGACTAAAAAGCCAAAGGTTCTACATTTTACATGAAGTGGTAAAAGACTGATTTCAAGTTGACTGTGAGAACTTATATATGTATATTGTACTCTCTAGAGTAACCAATAAAATTTATACAAGGAGATACAATAAAGAAACACACAGAAAGATTAAAATACTAAATACTAATACTAAATACTAAAAATGTTTAAATAAAAGACGGAATAAAAGGAAAAATAAAGAAATGAAAAACTGTATAAACAGAAAAAAAAAAAATGCACCAGTAATTGCATTAAACGTAAATGGTCTAAATACACCAAAATGAGCTATTGTCAAAATGGATTTAAATATATATGACCCAAATATATATTGCTCCCCAAATAGTGCTTCAAATGTAAATAGATTCAAAAGAATGAAGATACATCATCAGATACTAATAAAAATAAAATAGAAATGTCTATATTAGTATCTGAAAAAGTACATTTTATAGTAGAGAAAACTACCAAGGATGAAGACAGCCATTACTTAATGATGAAATTGCATTGTATGTCCCCACTTAATATATACCGAGAAGAATTATGGAGTATGAGCTAAAATTTTTTGCTATGTAAAGTAAATGTTTGTGGAAAAATGTAAAAATAAATAAATGAAAGAAAAAAAAATTCACATGAAGACCTAAAGTCTTAAATGTGTAGGCACCTAAAAATGAGCTTCAAAATAGAGTAAGTATGTAAGTCAGAAGTTTCCTTTTCAATAATTGATGGAATGAGCAGAGAAATCAGTTAGAATAGGGACTACACTACTAACCAAGCTTGATTGGTATTTGTAGAACATTGCATGAAATAACAGCAGAATACATGCTCTACCCAGGTGTGGGCATTCACTGAGCAGGGCTACATTCTAGGCCAGAAAATAAGTCTCAATAAATTCTAAAGGAATTTAGTCATGTGAGTGTGTTCTGTGACCACAATGGAATTAAATGAAAAATCAGTAACATAAAAATAAGAGGAAAACATCTGAAACCTTGGAAACTAAACAACACACTTCAAAATAACCCATTAGTCAAAAGAAAATGTCAGAATAACATAAAATAAAATTCTGAACCAAACAAAAATAAAAATACAATGTATCCAAATTTGTAGGAGACAGGCACATCAGTGCTGAGAGTAAAATTTATAGCATTAAATGCTTACATTAAAAGAATAATAGGAAGAAGGCGGCCAGCCCAGTAGCTTAGTCTGGATCTCACATGGCCAAATGCATTTTGGATACCAGCACCAACAGCTTGAAAAACATGGTGGGTGCTTGTGCATGAGTGCCCTGAGTCCCAGTAGGATGGAGAAATGGAGAAGAAATTGTGACATGACCATGTCCTATGGGGGTTGTTTCTCCCTCTTCCTCTTTCTTTCTCTGGTGAGTGCACATGCCTTCTGATAATTAAAATAAAATGGGAGAGGGGGCAATAGGTGACTTAGTGGTTAAGGTGCAGGAACCCCACATAGACGATTGCAGTTCGAGTATTGGACCTGGAGGATTAAAACTCATGCTAGGTGTGTGTGCATGCATGTCCAAACTCCCAAGAGAATAATGAAGGAGAAGATATTTTGGCATGGCCCTTCCCTCTTGTGGGGGGGGGAATGTATGATTTATTGCTTTCTGTCTCTCTGTCTGTGTCTTTGTTTCTTTGGCAAGTGTACATACTCTATAGCAAAAATCTCTCAAAAAAAAAAGAAGAAGGAAAAAGAGAAGTCTGAAATTCATAAGCAGAGGAAAGAAACAACTCAGGGCTAGGACTCAATGAAATGGAAAAGAGAAAGCAATAGAGAAAAGTCAATAAAAATAAATGTGTTTTTAAAAAAATCAGTATATTGGGTCCAGCAGGTGGCATAGTGGTTAAGGCACTGAACTCCTACAAGGTCAATAACGATTTGAGTCCCAGACCCAGTGGCTTGAAAATCATATGCATGTGTGAGTGTGCCCAAAATCTCAAGAGAAGGGACTGCAGTGTGGCCATCCTCCTGGAGGGCTGATTTCTCATTTTCCCTCTGTTTCTCTCTGGTGATTGCACATGCCCTATGGCAAAAATAAAACAAAGCAAAAATTAGCAAATTCAGAAGTTTCTAGCAAGATTAGCTAAGGCAAAAAGAGAAAAGACCCAGATTAGCAACCTCAGGAATAACAGAAAGGATATCATGACAGCCCACACACATTAAAAGAGAAGAAAATTCTTTATATACTACAAATATCTCTAGACACAAAAATTAGACAACTTAGAGTTGATATTGCAGTTTTTTTTTTGAGAGGTTTTTGCTATAGGGCTAGTGCGCTCGCCAGAAACACAGAGACAGAGAGATAGAAAGCGAGAAATTACCCCCCAGGGGGGACGGCCACGCTACAATACCTTCTCCTCCATTCTCCTCTTGGGATCCTGGGCACGCACGCCAATGCGCCTGGTATGAGTTTCAATGAGTTTAAGCCACCAGGTCCAGGATTCAAACCTTGGTCAGCTACATGGGAGTTCAGCAATGTAGCCATTTCGTTAACTGCTGGTCCCAAGATGTTGCATTTTTTTTTACATGGAGATCTTAGCCTTCCTTTGGAACCCATGTCCTAGATTCCCCTTGAGTAACGTCTTCCTCTACTCTCTTCCTACATGTTTTGGGCAGCTCCACCTCCAGGTTGGGCTTGTAGGCTGTAGCTCAGACCAACCATCTGAGCATGGCTTTCACTTGGCTGCCTGATTGGGCCTCCAATGGCTGTGTGGGCCACTTGAGCATTGCTTTCACCTTGTTGTCCTGATAGCTTTGAATAGAGAACAGAAGGCCAGTCCAAACTGGGGAGACATACAGCTACATTTGCTGAAGTTGTTGGCAGGGAAGAAGCCTCACTATGCCAGAGAGCAGCAGAGCTCTGGAAAGAGTTGGATCTAATGCAGCGTAAGGCTGAGCAAAAAGAGAGAAAACGATTCCTAATGACAGGCTTGGAGCACCTAAATTTATCCCCAGACTTTTCAGTTAAATGAAGCCATAGAACACTTCTGTTTATTTTTCCCTTTTTTCTTTATTTTTTTTTAACAAAAATTTTACCTGTTTTGAATTGGGTTTTTAGTTAATAGTAACCTCCAGACTGTTTAAAAAATTACATATTTTTTATTATTATTCATACATTAAATCGCTATACATCATTTAGATTGTGATTTTTTTTTTTTTTTTGTTCATAGGGGGTGTTTATTCACAAAGACAGAGAGAGACAAAAAGAGAGAAATCATCCTCCAGGGGGGAAGGCCATGCCACAATCCCTTCTCCTCCATTCTCCTCTTGGTCTTGGGCACACATGCACCTGGCGTGAGTTTAAGCCACTGGGTCTGGGACTCGAACCATGGTCAACTACATGGGAGTCCAGTGACATATAGCCATTATGCCAACTTCTGGTCCCAACCTCCAGACTTTTAATGAAATGATGACTTATGCTTTCTTTCGGTTGTGTTGAATGTATAAGTCTCTTGATGTTGGTATTAGCATCCACCTACCGTTAGCGGTTAGACCGTACTAATATGTGACCGAAGTGGCTTTCTTCTGTTGTTCTAGATAAAGGGTATACCTTTTTAAACAAGTGATATCCATTGGGTTTAAAACAGAACAAAGATACAAACACAGATAACAGCAGCAGTGCTGCAGCTGGAGTGTGTATGAAGGGCTTGGCCCAGTCCCCATCACCTTGTTTCCCACACCTGGCTGGCACCATGAGCAGCCCCAGAGTCTGGGAAACAGTGTACAAAACTGTTCTGTGATTTCCCATCCAAACTGGTCACTTTTGAGAATAAAGAAAGCTCTTAATACACTTATTCTAGGAAAAAGGCTTAGACAGGGACAATCCCAGGCGAATTGGGAACACAGTCACTCTGGTTTTAGTTGAAATAGGAAGAGTTTAACTAAACCAGGAGAAATGGGTTCTGGCCATATTGCTGCCATTGCCATCAACCATCTGTGTGGCCTTGATAAATTACTCAACCTGAGCTTTTTTTTTATTTATTTTTATTTTTTAATTAGCCTATTGGACAGAGTAGTAATTCCCACCTCACTGGAGGTTGTTGTAGGATTCTATTTACAAAAGTGCTTTGTCAACTGTAAGACACGATGTAACTGGTTTTTATTACATGAACTGATACAATTATGTTGACGCTAACAATGTGGTTGTGCTTAATTTTATACAATGGATGAGTTCACAGGAATAAAGCTGAGTATGAATAGGAATCTTGTAAATTGCCTCTAACTTAGAAAGTTCACGTTAACTACAATTCTCAGAGAAACTCTTCTATGAAGTTCAGAAATAAAATTAAAAGAAGGAATGGAAAGCAACTGCAGATACCAGAGAAAGAGTGGGAAGAGGGTGGGAAATGGCAGAGAGGAAAATTATTTGTTGATGATAACATGTATGACTAAGCCACTATACAGTGTATTCCGGATGGGAAACTGCATTTTGTATGCTGTGATGTTCAGTGAATGAATGTTAAATAAGTAAATAAATAAATAGAAATTCTTTTATAGAATGAAACATCACCCTGTGCTTATGTCTTCTACATCATGATTTGCTTTTTAGCAAAGCACGTCTCCAGTGTCTTCAAGGATCTGTCTCCCACTAGACATAGGAGGTAGAGTGGTAAATGTTAGGTTACCTAGCTGTAGTGAACCTGAGGCTGAGGGGCTGAGGAAAAAGAGTTCAGTGCAAACCTTTCAGGGGCCCAACATGGCCGTGAAGTTTTTTTTAAAAAAAAAAAAGGCACAACAACAAAAATTCTTGGAAAGCAGGGCCCCATTGGTTTAATTTATTTCACATTGTGCCCTTGAAGAACCAGGCTCCACTGAGCGGATGATTGCGGCTGCAGCTGAAAGGCAGCCTGCAATGCTGGGCACGTGACTGGCGCCCCAACAGGCTTGCTCAACGGGTTCAATGAGAGGTTCCTAATACTGTCTGTGTGTCTGTAGCTCCCTGCTGCCAGGCCCGCCTTGCCCCTTAGACGGACATTTAAGAGATGCATCTCAGTCACATAGCACGCTCTGGGGCTGGTCTTCCTTCCTCCAATGTGGGTGCCACCATCTGGGACAACTTAACTAACCATTGTCTGTCAGGGCCTTTGAAACCTGATTACAGAAGGGGAAAGCTTCAGTTACAATCGAGCAGTCTGTCCTGTTTGGGACACCAGTGCAATCTTTTTCTCTCTTTGTTTTTTAATTCACTTATTTTTTATCATCTTCATACTGGGCTGCATGTTCGTAATGGAATGTACTCTAGAATCCTCTCTTGAAAGGAACAACCCCCCACCCCTGGCCCTGTTTTCCAGTCCTCATAAAACCAGTGGTGAACATGATTGTGGATAGAAGATTTATTCCAGTCCTCTTGTCCTAATTTTACTCACCGACTGCCAAAAGGATCTAAAATTACAAAGCATAAATCAAAGCATAAATGCTGATAACATTTTTTTCATTTCTTTTGCTCTGTGTCCCTAGTCCCAACACTTTGTCCATGAGAAAAATTCATGGAGATAAATAAAGTTTTGTTTTCCATGGTAAAACTCATAAATGACAATAATAGGTTAATTTAAAAAGTTATTACAGGTGACTTTTATAATAGATATTAGCAAAGTTTCTACAGAAATACTGTATTCCAATGGAACTAGGTGATACTACACTGTTAAGTGGGGGGAAAGGAGCTATTACAAAGTCATATATATTCTGTGACTTTATTTCGGTAAGAAAAAAATAAACGTGTGTGTGAATGAAATGATAGTTCCCAGATAATTGAGTTCTCACCTTTGTAGGACAGGATCACAGACACATCTTTCCATTTTTTTAAAGTCCGTCCGTTCATTTCTTCCACAAGTGAGTGAGTGAGAGAACACCTTTAAAAGTGTCCTGACATCACGATCTACTCTCAGCCTTCAGCTAGCCCCAGATCATGGGTAAACATGTCCTAACATACAAGGAGGCCTTTGGACTTGAACTGGGAACCGTCCCATGAAGTACAGCCACACAGACCTATTGGCTGTACTGCGACATCGCTGTCCAGTCCAGATAGAGAGCATTTCCCCTTTGTTCCTGTCTCGTTCTCCCTCTCCTTTCCTTCTCTTTGCTTATTGGGCTTTTTGAACTGTTCTACAATTAACTTGCATCACACTGGTAGTAAAAACCACCTTCTAAGGTTAAGTTTAAAAGCATAAAGGCAGTCTAACCTTACTTGAACATAATTTACACCCAAAAATGGATTGTTGGGGGTAGGGAACAATCAAGATGATGATGATGTTGGAAGATGGGGGTCACAGAGGACACAGAAATGGCAGGAAACCAATAATAATTGGACCCTTTTGTGGGGGGAAACTGTACATTCAAATATCCTTTATGACTTAGGAATTCACAAGTTATGAAATCGGGATACCAGCGTAGAAGAGGCACCAACTCTCCGATAGCTCTTCCTTCCCTTTTCCTTTAGTGATAGTTTCTGTGCCTGCACTGGGCGTGGCCACTTATCCCAAGGACTAGGCTTCTGGCTGCCCGGAGGGGCAGCATGGCTGGAGGATGAATTCCAGTTAGGGGAAAGGAAAGGGCAGAGGGGAGCACCCCCTCCCCCCGACCACATCCTTCTCTTCCTTTCTGTTCTTGGCTCTGCATATGGGAATAGGAGCAGAAACCGCACTTAGGCTACAAGATGCCACCCATGCACTGAGGACCTCAAAGCGAAAACAGGGAGTGAGTCTTCCATACTCCATGCTGATGAGCTGCCACATCAGCCTGGGATTGCCTGTGCTTGAGCATTTAAGCCAGAGGTGAACAATCTTTCATTTTAAGTCATCGTATGTGGGATTTTTGTTGTTGTTATAGCGATATTCTAACTATGATAGTATATTATATTAGCATAACATTTTTTAAAAGAATTTATTTATTTATTATTTTTTCACGTGAGTTTTGTCAGAGAAAGACAAAGAGAGAGGAAGAAAGAAAGCAAGCAAGCCACCAGGTACAGGACTCGAACCGTGGTCAGCCATGTGGGAATTCTAGCACCTTAACCACCATGCCACCTGCTGGCCCCATCATAACTTTTTAATATATAACTTCCTAATGTGTTGTCAGAAAAGTCATGATGCATTTTCACATAGAAAAACATAAAGAAGTCATGACTTTCTTACAACCCCACATATAATAAATTATAATTTTATAATGTATTAGCTAACAGATCTGTAACAGACAGGTATTAGACAGATGGATATAATAGATAGATGATAGGATAAACAGGCAGACAGGATAGAAAAATAGACAGATGCTAGATAGACAGAGAGAGACAGATAGCTGATAGGTAGCTAGATGACAGAAAGAGGGATGCAGTGCATGGACCTCATTCTGCATTCTGCTGCTCCATCTTCCCTTCGCTTGGCTTCTTCCCTCCCTCACGAAGCGCCTCTCTTACTCTGCAGTCTGAGCAGAGCTGGGCTCATGGCGTACACACAGATTTTCAGTGTTTTTGGAGCCTACATATAGCTCCTACCCTAGTAAATACATTAAAAAATCTTTTTAAGTCATTGGAAATATATATCACCTCTATTTCAGGGAACTGACATTTAAATAACCGGTTGTGTAAAAACTGAGTGCCGTTGGGGTCAAGCCTGAGCACCTGGTGGTCTGTATGGACCCCGTGAGGCTCACTCTGTGTGCAAGTCCGACCGATCAGCATGGGTCCGAGTGCTGTGGACCATCATCCAAAACAACAGAGCAGTCAGAGGCTCTGCCGAGGAGACTGGGTGGTGAGGCAGGAAAGGAAGGGTCGGTGGTCCTTGGAGCAAGTAACCGGCGAGGGCTCAGGGAAAGCATCCAGCCTCGGGAGCACTGCGGGCACAGGCACAGAGGTGGGAAGTGAAGACACTTGGGCCTGACTGGGTGGGGAGTTCACGTGCAGGGTGGAAGACTGAGGCCCCAGAAGGCTGGTGGCAGGTGTCAGGCCACCATAGACATACCAAGGGGTCACCTGGACATTCTCTCTCTCCTCTACATAATGACTGCAGCTCTGTTAAACAGCTCCTAAATCGATTTATCCATGCAACTGGGATTATTATGGAACATCAGACTATACAATTCCAGGTGTGTCTAAACACCCTAAGATCATAACTAAGCTTTGCTTTCATGGTATCAACACAGGCAGTTGAATATCTTTAGTGCTTACAGAACAGACCCCTCCCCAGTCAAAAAGCAAAAATTACAATACACTGGTTTCCTGTGGCTTCTTCTGCCTAAGATGGTGGCTGGAGTTCTAGCTCCTGCTCAAGTGACACATGAGGATTGATCCAGTGACCTCCATCACACCCTCCCTGCCCTGGCGACCTGCCATTCTGCTAAGGGGGTGCCTCAGAATGCCAACAACTCTGCAGAGGCTCCCAGACCATACTGTACCTGTCCTCATGCTGGCCTGGCCAAGTGGCTTTTTTACTCTCCTTTTTTCCTCCTCCCTTTTGTCCCCAAAGGAAACCTCTTTCTGACCACTTTTAAATTTATTTTATTCATGTGTGCATGACAGTGAGAAAGGAGGATAAGCAGAGAGAGAGAGAGAGAGAGAAGCGCTCTTGGCAGGGTCTGGTCATGCTTGAGAGAGAGAGAGAGAGAGAGAGGAGCGCTCTTGGCAGGGTCTGGTCATGCTCTCCCTCCAGTCCTCCAGCCTTTAGGATCTTAGAAACTCGTGAACATGCTTAGTGCACTTCAGGCCACCTGGGCTGGGATTTGAACCACCTGTGGTATTTGGCTTCCCTTGAGCAGGGCATTTCTGCTGAGCCACGGAGAGAGCCCTCTTTTTGGTCATTAAAACACTCCATTGGGGCCAGGAGGTGGCATGAAGTTTCAGGTGCTGGATCCCATATGGCCAACCCTGTGGTTCTAGTCTCAAGCCCAGTAGCCTGAAAATCACACCAGGCACATGTGTGTGCATGCCTATAATCCTGAGAGACGAATGTAAGAGAAAGGGTTGCCACGCGGTCAACCCCCTGATGGTGCATTGTCACTTTTCTTCTCTCCATTTCTCTGTCTCTCTCTGGCAAGTGAGTGTGCCCGACGGCAAAAATGTGAAAAAGAAAAGAAGATTCCATTAAATTACAGGTGAGGTCATACCTTTGGTCCATTTTGGTTTTGTCAGACTGAGGCCTTTCCTTTTCTCTCTGTCCACACGATGGAGGGGCTGGTTCCTCAGACCCTGCCAAGGAGCTCCCATTGCACTCTGTTTTTCTCTCCTCATCTGAACGACATACGCTACTTCGGTTTCATAGAGTCCACGAGGCAGTTCATTTACTTCACTTACTTACAAAAAACCACATTTTAAAAACAGTTTATTTATTTACCTCCTCCATCTCTCTCTCTCAGTCCTTGAGAGAGCACTCTCAACGGGGTCTTGATGCCATGATCCATCCCCAGGCTCGGCCAGTCCCAGATCCTGAGCCTTGTGTCCCTGTACTCAGGGAGTCTCGGGATGTGAACCTGGAACCCTTCCACGTGGGTCACTGAGTCTCCTGGAGTCTCACATTATATGGCTGTGCTGTTTCCCGGGCCCACATTACCATTTGTAAAATTTTTCACTTGTTGACTCCAGAGATTAGGATTTGATTAATGTAGCCTAGGACAATTGTTCTCAAACTTGAGTGGGGTCAGAATGGCTGGGCGGCACGGTTCTGGGGAGATCTGAGGATGGCATGTTAAGAACAACTGTTCTTGTGCACTCTTGCCCTTGGGTGGCTTCATGTTTTAGGGGGCCTTCAGAGACTTCTCTGGTATGTCCTGGGGTCTTGTGGCTCCTCTTCTGCTCGGCCCGTTTTCCACAGGGTGTGGAGAGAAGGTGCCATCCCGAGTGGAGAGAGGAGCGAGGACCGTGTGTGCATGTCTGAGCCACGGTGGGCACGGGTGGGTCGGCAAGGCCCGACAGCACACTGCCCTTCTCCTCAGGCCTCCCCTCAAGCCAGGTGGCAGAGCCACTAACTAAAAATCCTTAGGAAACATTGACCTTGGAGCCCCACTTGATGAGTGTTCAGCAAACTTGGAATGCTTGCTGCATCCAGAAACCGCAAGATTACTTTGCCATTAACACCTGCCATGAGTGGCAGGGCTCGTGTCCTTAAGATTACCAGAGGAAAATGCTGCCTTGCTTGGAGTGGAGGAGGTAGTGAAATGAATGAGGCATCAGTACTCACGGTTTGATAAACGGCAGAACACCTCCCCAGGCCTCTGCTCACCCGTTTGCCTCTACCCTCTGATCTCTGTAAGTAAAACATTGTAGAAGACCGCATGTTGACTGCAGGGCTAATGTCGTGAAGGAAATAGAAAGAAAAGAAACCCTGCATTCTTTATAGAGTCTCATGAAAATGTTATGACGTATTTTATGGTTTTTATTTCAAGGTCGTGTGTCTCAGACCACCTGATGGTGTTTGACTTGCTGTTTATGCCAAGGGAGGCAGATCGGAGGGTTGGGTAATTTGTGTTGGGTAATTTGAGGTCTGTGTCAGTGACACTATAACAGAGACTGTGGGTGACTCGTGGCAGTGGGGGTTACAGGAAGGCGACATGGGGGATGGTCTCTGCTGTCTATCCTCTCCCCCAGTCTGAACTGCTTTTAGGGACATATCTATACGGAGACACTGACATCTTGCCTCTAGAAAGTTGTGACATGCCACTGGGAAGCTTTGCAGATCTGGGAATACCCACGACTGTGCGCATTCACCATCAGAGTACACGTGGCCGTTCTCTTTCTCCTAAGGCATGCAGAACCCCTCCGATGTCTCTGTTCTGCTCTGCAGTCTTGGCCGGGCCCACTTTGCTGGCTCTGCACCCCAGGGTCAGCCATGCTTCCATGATGCGCTTCTCTAAGTAAGATCTCTTAGCTGGTGCGCTCTCTGAAGAAAGTTAAGTGTTACACAAATATCCTTCTTGAATATGTAACTATTAGGTCCTTGGTACAGTCCTGATCTCTTTTTCTGCTTTTCTATGCAAAAATGTGTCATGACTTTCCCAGCGACACAGTAATATTCATTGCATGTGGCTGTCGCAAGGATGGGTACTAGTGGTTTGTTCTAAGAACTTTTCAAATATTGCTGCTTGTACTCCTCAAACCAATCGGATGAAGTCAGTGCCATTTTTATCTCTGTTTCACATTCTGAGGCACATTCTGTGACTCGTCCAAGGTCACATAGCTAGGAAAGCCTTCGGCTTCTTTCCCAGAAGGGTCTCCTCAGAGTCAAGCACGAATCTTTTGGCGTAGTGTTCTGAGAATGTGGCCACTGTCTCCTAGGTTCTCTCCCAAGTCGTCATCAGTCACGTGACTGCTGGAACACACCGGGTACATCACACTCTACTTTTGCTCACAGCATCTCTTCATCCCAGAAGGGCCTTCCCTCCCACGACCTAATTGTTCATCTTTTTTTTGGGGGGGCGGGAGGTTTTTACTATAGGGCCTGTGTGCTTGCCAGAGAGACAGAGAGACAGAAAGCGAGAAATCACCCACCAGGGGTGGCCATGCCACAATCCCTTCTCCTTCATTCTCCTCTCAGGATCTTGGGCACAAACAGACACGTGCCCAGTGTGAGTTTAAGCCGCCGGGTCTGGGACTCGAACCACAGTCGACTACATGGGAGTACAGCGACATAGCCATTATGCTAACTGCTGGTTCCCCACACTCCCTTCTTGGAGAGCGGCAGCACGTGTACAGTGCAGTGAAGGTTCCTCCTTACTCAGAGCACAACCCGGCAGCCATGGGGGCTGTTTTCCTTCCCTGGACGTCCCTGTGATTGGCGATGCACTCATCTTTCCTGGAAATCTATTAGTACCGCTAGAGGAGGATGGATATGTCCAGAACTAGTGCAAAGTACATGCTTCTGGAACAAAAAGGAAGGAAGGGAGGCAGACAACTAGCAAAAGCTGGGTTCTATCTTGCAGCAGAACAAACATAACCAGCCTCCTCCATGGTCCTCCTAACTTCCAAACAGAGCACTCCTCATTCCACAGGCCTAGCAGCAGTTCAGAGGCCACAGATGTTCCCTTCCATGCCATGTCAGTCTGGAGGACAAGAGGGCATTGAGGTCCCCACCCAGCCGGGCAGGCTACTGAGCAGAGAGTTAGGGTTCCCGACATCCCATCTAACACTCTCTGGACTAAACCACACAGGCTGTTTTTCTCGGTTCTCTCTGGACCACTTGGCAGATCTTGAGTCAGACACCCTCATCCCTTTTCCAGGATATACACCTACCTGCTCCCTGGAGCCAAGCTCTGTGAGGCGTGTGGCTTTTTTTTTGGACTGCTCAGGCACCTCGGAGCTTTGGCCTCTCATCCCAGGGCTGAAGGATTTGCGTAGATAAATTTATACCACGTGGGACAAGGGTGTTTCCAAAGCCTCAAAGTGGTCCAGAGACAGTGAGTTTGCTGAAACTGGTTTTATGCTCTGCACTGTTGACAGCAAGGAGAGGTCCAACTTTGTAGAATGTAACCCTTCTTTATAGTAAGCCTATTTCAGAGCTAACCACAGCACACAGACCACAGATTTAACACAACCAGCAAATGAGCGAATGTCCAAGAAGAGGCAACTGCCATCCCGTACATTTTATTTATTTATTTACTTTTTTAACTTTTCTCCTTATCCTCCTCCTCTTTTTCTTTTTTCAATAAATCAGTTATTTGCCGGTGCATAAAAAGTAAACAGGCAATGAATAAGCTGTGGAATTTGAAGGAGAGTTTCTAAGTTAGAAATCTGAAGAAGGAAAAAAAAAAAAAAAGGCCACAGAAAACAGGGTAAATAGTTAAGGCAAATATTTTTGACCAAAATACCCAGTGCTGCCGCTGGAGTTGGACCTTATTGCTGGTGAAGAGGCTAAAGTGGACTCAATTGACCAAAACAAGGTTTGGAGATAGCAAGGAATTTTATTTTTGTTATTTCTCTTCAAAAAGGTATAACAGAAGTTTAGACGTTGAGCAAACATTCCAAGCTCTTCGATCTACTGCTACTTTTTCTGGGCTTTGCTTTGGACGTTGGTTATGACTTTTTTTTTTCCCCCCTCAGTATACATGTATATATACTTTTACATATGTATATATCTTTTCTTTTCTTGTTGAACCATGATAGTAAAAATGATTAGTAGAGTTGAAATCTGCAGCAACACACAGAATGCTCACTGCAGTGTTTAGGAGAGCTGAAATATGCAATAATTGATTTTAACATGTGCTGTAATTGGTTCCATGTGCATTGCTGTCAACTGCGATGTATCATAATTAAAGTGACATGTTAAAAAACTGGCCACTGAAATGAGCACTCGCTGCATTACCCCACTGTGCACAGCTTGCTGCTGCCCCACTCCCTCGCTTCCCCGTCAGGACCCACATGGCCCGGTTGTATTTTGCTGCTGGTCTTCTCCACGTTTTATCTATTTTTACCTCCTCACATTGTAAATGACCTCCTGGAGTGGATTCGGGCTTTCCCCCCACCTTCATTTTCAGACGGTCACATATTTTAGCAGCAATAGATCTCCATGCATAGGTCTGAGTCATCATAAATCAGATCTAAAATGTAAGAATGGTCAAGAATGTGATATAAGACACAGCAGCAGATCTATAGCAGTTCCATATTTTAGCCCCAAATTGCATCATGCTTGAACTCTAATTAGGAAGTTCACTTGGATGAAGAAAGCACAGGTCCACCTCTGAGACCCCATTGGAAAAATAATAGTGTCTATTGACCACCTTCCTTTCCACTTCTTTCTATGGTCATCAGAATGCTATGTGCTTCCAGGAGGGTCTTGCCTTCATAGCCTGACTATTGCTCTTTTTTGTTTTGTTTTGGTAAAGCATCATGACATAGATGAAAAGGCACTTAACTAGGGTTTATGGATCCTGGGGCGAAGGCCCCGTTAAGTTCTATGAATAGTGTTGGCAAAGCTTTCCTCTTGGTAAAATGGACATTATAATTCTTTTTAACTACTATCATCTCAAAGTTTAGAACAAAATAATGAGATACAAGCATGATTAGAGGAGGCTGGCTCTTCAGTTCGTGAAATCTCTATTCTGAATCAGAATGGACAATTGCCTCTGTACTTCAAGCTACCTGAAGTTGTTGTTTTCACTTAACGAAGGAATAAAATGATGTCTCCAGTGTTGCATCTTCTCTAATGTGTTAATCACACAGATGAGTCTTGTGGTGGCAAAGTATTTCGTAACAAGAGTTACAAGTGTGCGCAGACCACTGCGCTATAACAAGGTTTCTTCCCACTTTACTTTTTATTTTTTTTGGAAAGGTTTTTGCTATAGGGCGTGTGCACTTGCCAGACAGAGAGACAGAGAGATAGCAAGAAATCACCCCCCAGGGGGGATGACCATGCTGCAAATCTTTCTCCATCCTCCTCTTGGGATTTTAGGCACTCACGTACACGCGCCCAGTGTGAGTTTTAAGCCATCGGGTATGGGACGTGAACTGTGATTGACTACATGTGAGTCCAACGACATAGCCATTACGCTAACTGCTGGTCCCCCCCTTTACTTTTTCTTTTTTACTAAGTAATGATTTTATTTAAATTTATTTATTTATTTATTTATATTTGACCAGAGAGGGTCAGAGTGAGGGTGGAGAGTAGGGAGAAAGCAAGCTGCCAGGTCCGGGACTTGAATTGCAGACTGCTATGTAGGAGTCCAGCACCCTTAACCACCACACTACCTGCCACCAGCCCCCCCCCTTTACTTTTGAGGAAGAATAAGTGATAGATGAAGAGAATAATGTGTAACAGTAATTTAGGAAATAACTTCTCACAGAAGAGCCTCTATAAAAACCTAATGGTATTTAAGGATGTAAAACAATGAGTATTATAGAGTACTCATTAATTCATTCAGTACATAGAAGAGGTCTTTAGAAAGCTCATGGGAAATGTATGTTATGTAAAAACTGTACATGGATGTCAAAATTTTTTTGCACTAAAGCAAACTTATACTTTAATTCCATTTTCTATGAATTTTTGGAATTGCCTTTGTATATCTGTATAATATAATTTGTACTAATTTATATTTGTACTAATTTAATTTAACTTAGCATTATTATTCTTAAATTTGATATAAAGCATATGTTCTCACCAGAGAGAGACAGAGAGAAGCGGGGGAGTGAGAAAGTAAGCTGCCAGATATGGGACTTGAACTGCATGATGTGGGAATCCAGCACCTTAACCATCATGCCACACCACTGTCCTGCATTTCTTTCTTTCTTTTTTTTTTTTTTTTTGAGAGACTTTTGCTATAGGGTACTTACACTCACAAGAAAAAGAGAGAAAGATAGAAAGCCAGAAATCACCCCACAGCAGGGATGGCCATGGTGCAGTCCCTTCTCCTCCTGGGATTTTAGGCATGCATGCACACGTGCCTGGCATGAGTCTCAAGCCTCCAGGCCCGGGACTTGAACTGCAGACAACCATGTGGGAATCCAGAGCCTTAACCACCTTGCCACCTACCCACTGGCCTGCATTTCTAATGTGCTCCCAAGTGCTGCTGCTGCTGCCTGCTACATTTTCAGTAGCAAGGGGCAGTACGGACGTCAGGTGTCCCTTTTCAGCTGCAGGGTCAAGGAGGAGGAATCTCCCAGGTCTGATCAGACTCCCAGGGCTGTAGGCCCCAGGAAGGGGGTGGTGCAAGATTAGATCTCTCCAGCTGAGGAGGATGGGCCAGGGCCCAGGTAATGGGTCCATTTCATCACAATAACTGCAGCAGGCCTGAGCCAATTCCAGGCTGTTCGGTACGTCTGCCAGTGCTTATTGATTTGGGTGATACTAATTTGTAAAGGAAGAGGAATGGTGTCAGGCACTGGGAAAGCGTGAGCGTTAGACAGAGAGAAACAAATCCGAACCCTCCACCACACACTCCCCAGACCCCATCCGGCCCCCGACTTCCATCCCTCTTGTTGGCAAGCTCTGAGCACTTGGGCTGACTTCCAAGTTCCTAAAGTTCAAGTGTAGAAAAATCCAACTAATCTCCTGGAAAATCTCTTGATGTGTATTTTTCTTTAAAAATCTGGGTGGATTTTAAACATAGCCCCCTCTAAGCTGTGCTCAACAGGGTTAGCATTGGAGACACACACACTCTGTTTTCCGAGACTCTCCCTGCCCCCACCGGTATTGATACCAGATCCAGAATGGAATTTGTCAGGGCACATCGCGTATTACTACTAAACCATTAATTCAGTTAGTGCATTATGAGTAGGAAGATGGATTCCTTGCGTTATATTTTGGTTGTCAGGCCTGATTTGAGCTTATTTCTCATTGAGTATTTCATATCAAAGGCTGGGATAATAGAATTACAGGACATTAGGATGTTCAATCTGGAAGGGACCCTGGAGATCATTTAGTGCTGCCTGCTCGCCTTCCAGATGAGGAAACTATATTGTTCACTCCGAGGACCTTGAGCAAATGCTCAGCTTCCGATCTGCACGTGGAGTCGCCTGTTCCCACATCCGGGAGTTAGCGGGAGGATGAAGGAAGCCGAGAACAACTCCTTCCGGTGGCCTCGTGCTTGATCTTGGCTTTCGCTCTGTCAGTCTGTCCTCACACCTCTGACAGCATACATTGCATATTAATATGCGAATGCCTTCGCTCCCTACAACAGGGGGAAAAAGTGTGATGTTTCTACTTAAGGGACATTTTATACACTTGCCTGGCAACTGCATCTCTGGCATTTCTAACAGATGTTATCCAGTGCAGGCAACTTTTTCTAAGTAATCTAGCTGGATTTTAGCTGCTGAAATTTTCTCTATCATTTGGTGATCATATTTCATTTCAGACTTTTGAACATGACAGATTGTCCACCTGGATCTCATTTTGCCACATTTTATTGATGGCCTGACTCAGATCTTTCAAGTTTACGCTAACTGACCTTGAAGGAATAGCTTGTTGTTTAAATTTGATGTCACCGAGAAATAAACTGCCTGCAAATTATACAACACAATGGTGATGAACAATGAGTTGGAACTTTTTATTACTATTTATTGCCTGTAGTTAAGGAATGAGTAAGAGCTGTTACACTGTACCCATTTCTGGGACAAAATTCCAAATGCACTTTACTACAAGCACGTGTGTAACACACAAACATTTTGTTTGCAAATCCAGGCCCTGTGCAGTGTTGTTATATCTCCTCTTGACTCCTTTCTGTCTCTGTCCTGTTCTGTATAGAACACAACAGTTCTTCCTCCTGGCTTGGCTATTCTGAGCAACCTGAGGCAACCATGTGACTCATCATGGGCTTATCCTCTGGGGACATGAATGATATCGGATGGAAACTACCCAGAGAAGACAAAATATGCCATGCATTTGTAAGTTATTTAAGTAATTACCCAGACCTGGTGGCTTGAAAATCCCACCAGGGGTGTGTGTGTGTGTGTGTGTACGTGTGTGTGTGTGTGTGTGTGTGTGTGTGTGAATGCATGCCCAATATTCTGAGAGGTGAATGGAAGAGAAGAGATTGTGGTATGGCCATACCCACTGGGGGGTGATGGCTCACTTTCTTTCACTGACTCTCTCTCTGGTGAGTGCATGCGCCCTATGGCAAAAACCTAAAATAATAATAGTAATATATTTCCAAAAAGGGTTTGTTGGTAATTAACCATGAATTCCTTTTCTAAATCTTGAATGTCTGAAAATCAACTCTCATTCTCATCTGAAGGGGAAATAAAACCTGACTCAACACTGTCGGCTTGTGAGTCGAGGACATGAATTAACTGTCTAGACCAGGACTCCACAAATTGCACCTGTGGTCAAATGACCTATGGCCCTACCTGTCTCCTTTGTAAATAAAGTTTTATCGGACACAGTTGTGCTCTTTGTGTATGTGACGTCTGCACTGCCTCCTGCTATTAAAGCAGAATTGAGGGTTGTGACAAAGCCCTTATGGCCCATGAAGTCTGAAGTACAACCGGGCCCTTTACAGAAAAGGCTGCCGACTCTTGGTGTAAAGGATAGAAAAGTATCTGGCCTGGTCATTAGTTATGGTAAAACTCAAAGCTGTTCTCTGACTTCGGCACAGCTAAGACTCTCCCATGAGGCCTATTTGGAAATCCTAATCTGGAGATTACGATGTAGTAGGTTGGGCTGAGATTCAGAAACATCCATGTATTTATTTATTTATTGAGGTTTTGGTGTGTGTGCTTGCCAGAGAGACAGAGAGGGAAAGCGAGAACCCTCTACAGCTGGGATGGCCATGCTCAATCCCTTCTCCTCCTTTCTCCTCCTGGGATTCAGGGTATGCATGCATGCATGCCTGGTGTGATTTTCAAGCCACCAGGTGCAGAACTTGAACTGTGGTTAACCATGTGGGAAGTCAGTGTCTTAACTACCACACCACCTGCTGGCCACCAGAGGTATGCATTTTTAATAATACTTTAGACACATAGCCTTAGTCATCAGAGCTATTAGTTTTGATACTAGACATATGTCCCTTTCCTAATCATCTCTGGAGATCCAGATATGTTAATTATTGCAGCATACTATGGAGCAAAATTTATGAAAGAAAATTAAATGTCATGGATATGGGGTGAGTCATGTCCACTCCAAATTTGTGTATTGAAGCCCCAATTCCTATTATGATCATGTTTGGAGATAGAATCTTTAAAGAGGTAAAGTCTAATAAAGTCATAAAAAGGGGCCCGTATCTGACTAGACTGGTGTTTTTATAAGAGAAAAAGCAGAGATTGTACATGTGCATGTCTGTGTACAGAGGAAAGGCCACGTGGGACTGCATGGAGGTGGTGACCTGCAACCTGGCCAGGGATGCTTCACCAGAAACTGACCCTGTTGAAATATTTATGCAAACATTATTTTTTTAATTACCAGAGGGTGTATGTGCTTAAGAGAGAGAGAGAGACATAGAACTGATATAGTCAGTCTTAAATTTGAGCCACTTTAATAGATAGGTAGTAATATATTACTATTTTTTTTAGAGCATTCTTATGCTAGGGCACAGGTGCTCACTGGAGAGACAGAGAGACAGGGGAGATGTCCATGCCAAAATCATGCTGGGGGTGTGTGCATGTGTGCCCAAATCCTGAGAGGAGAGAGGAGGAGAAGGGATTGTAGCATGGCCATACTCTGGTGGTGGGGAATGGTGGGGAGAGGGTTTCTCACCTTGCCTCTCTGTCTCTCTGTCTCTCTCCAGTGGCGCAAGAGCCCTACGGCAGTAACTTACAACAACAACAACAAAATCCTGTTGGAATTTGGACGTCTTGGGGAAGATGTTGGTACCTTTGTGCTTTTGTACAAACGTAAGTGACTCCTTCATTTAGCTGTCATTTCATAACCAAGGAAAGTATGCAGACATTGTCCCAAGCAAAAATCAGAATGAGTCCACACTAATCATTTTGCTGTCATTACCAGGAAGCGTAGAATCAAAATTAGTTCTCAGTTCTAATAATTCAGCTTGTTTTAACTGTCTGCAGGCATCTATATAATGGCTTCCCTTTGGATTTTTTTTTTCCTTTAATTCAAGTGAAATGAACATAAGAGTAAATGTTTTAAAGTGAACAATTCAGTGACGTTGTGTACATTTATGGTGTTGTACAACTACCACCTCTATGTTGTTGCAAAACATTTTTATTTCCCTGAATGGAAAGCTCATATTCAGTAAGCAATTATTCCCCATTCCCTCCACCCCAAGCTCACCAGTCTGTGTTCTGTCTCTACACAAACAGAATCATACAGCATGTCATCTTTCGTCTGGGTGCTTCCATCTAGCATAATGTCCTGTGTTTGTCCACTTGGTACTGTGTCTCTCTCTCTCTCTCTCTCTTTATTTTAGACATTTGCCATAGGGCACCTGTGGTTGCCAGAGAGAAGAAAAGTGAAAAATCCAAAAGGGTGGAGAATGACCATGGCATAGTCCCATCTCTTCTATTCTCCTCTCGGGATTTTGGGCCTGCACTCACATGCACCTGGTGTGATTTTCAAGCTGCTAGGTCCAGGGGCCATGTGGGAGTCCACTGTCTTAACCACCCCACCACCTGCTGGTCCCCCTGTATCTCTTTTTAATGAATGAATAATACTTTACTGCTTATATGTACAACAGTGTGTTCACTGTGTTTCCAACTGTTCGTGCTGTTTCCATCTTTGACTATCGTTAACAGTGCTGTCACAAACATGCATATATATATACTCATTTTCAATTATTGTGGGTAAATACCTAGGAGTGAAGCTGATGAATCATACTGTGATTCTACTCAATTTTTTGAGGAACTGCCGATCTTATTTCTGGAATGCCTGAATCAGGCATTATGGCCAACTAGAGAAACCTAGTGCAACTCCTCTTCCCAAAGAAAGTAAAAGTAAATAAAATACATAAGTAAAATTTAAAAAATTATCAGAAAAATTGGCCACATTTCAAGCAGAGGAATGAGGAAAGACCAATACACCAAGGAAGTAAGAAGCAACCTCTCAGGCACTAATACTTGGGATAGAAATGTAGAGAAGGTCATGGTGACTGAATCATTTTACATTTTCACCAGCAATGCATGAAGATTCCATTTTCTCTATATCCATGTCAAAACTTAGGATTTTCTTTCTGCCCACCCTTTTTTCACTGATGGCCATCCTAGTGAGTGTAAAGGAGTACTCACTGTATTTTGATATACGTTTATCTAACCATTAATGTTATTGACTAAATTTTCATGTGCTTATTGGCTGTTAAATGTTTATTTAAGTCACTTGTCCATTATAAAATTGAATTGTTTGTATTTGGTGGTTGAATTTTAAAAATTAGTTATATTCTAGATACTAGGCTTTTACCAGATATACAATAAGAACATATTTTTTTTTCTTTCTGTAAGCTGCCTATGCATCGTCTTAATAATATCCCTTGACACACAAAAGTTAAATTTTATATAGTCCAAATATTTTTAGTTTGCTTTCATTGCCTATACATCTGATGTCATAGCTGAAAAAGCCATGTCAAATAAAAATCCATTGTCATATCAACTCTATGTTTTTTCCTCTCTAACTTAGGTAGCTGATTCATTTTGAGTTAATTTTTATATCTGATGTGAGGTGAAATTTCCAGCTTTAATTTTTTTTTAAATGTGATTATCCAGTTGTGTCAGCATTTATTGAAGAGACTATTTTTTCATTGATTGGTCTTAGCAGTCTCATCAAAAAATCAATTGGCTATAGATGCATGAATTTATTTTGCGCTCTTAATTTTATTCTGTTGGTATATGTGCCTGTACTTAAATCAATACTAATTATTTTTATTTCTGTGGCTATGTAGCAACTTTAGAAACCAGGGAGTGTAGTTCTCCAACTTTGTTCTCCTTTTCCAAGATCATTTTGACTATTTAGGGCCTCTTGTAATTTCATATGCATTTGAATGTAAGTTTTTCTATTCTATTTTATTATTATTATTTGGAGAGGTTTATTTGCTATAGGGCATGTGCGCTCATCAGACAGACAGAGAGAGAGAGACAGAAAGCAAGAAATCACCCCCCAGGGGTGATGGCCACGCCGCAATCCCTTCTCCTCCATTCTCCTCTTGGGATCTTGGGCACGCACGCACACACGCCCAGCGTGAGTTTTAAGCCACCAGGTCCGGGACACGAACCGTGGTTGACTACATGGGAGTCCAGTGACATTGCCATTATGCTAACTGCTGGTCCCAAGTTTTTCTATTTTTCAAAAACATAAAACAGGCCATTGGAATTTTGATAGAGATTGCACCAGGTCTATAGATCAATTTACTGAGTCCTGGATTTATAAAATATCAAGTTTTACAATTAATGAACAAGGATTATTCAGGCCATCTATAATATTTTTAAGGAACTGCATAACTTACCTCCGAAATAGCCAAGTGTTTGTATGAGAAGAGTTGGTGTTCATTCTTCAAATGTTTGGTGAATTCACCAATGAAGCCATCTGATCCTTTGCTTTTCTTTAGTTGGAGGTTATTTTTTTCCCTTTGTTGATGTTTCTATATTTTTGTTTTTGAGCCAGTTTTGGTCATTAGCATTTTTCTTACATGCATGTACTCATGTGCTAATGAGGTGTGGGTAATTAACTCTAAAGCTCTTTTGAGGCAACTCCTAGGAATGCATCTCTACTGAAAACTCTGTTCATATTTCTGTTTTTCACTCTAAATTGAGACCTAATTCTAAATGACCCTCTCCTATTTTTCTTTATAATAGTTTTTTAAAATTTTTTTTTACAACTTTATTTATTTTAATTTGGCCAGAGAGGGACAGAGAGAGAGAGAGAGAGAGAGAGAGAGAGAGAGAGAAAGCAAGTTGGGACTAGAACCACAGTGAGTCATGTGGGAGTCCAGCACCCTTAACCACCACACCACCTGCCAGCCCCTCTTTACAATAGCTTTTATGAGGTTGTTTTGCTGCTGTATTTTCATTCTCTGTGACTCTTCTCTTTGTCAAGCACAGTGAGACTGAGCTGTTGGCCTGACTGCTCATGAGCACCTTCATTGAGCCGCTCCCTCGGTGTCATCCTTGTTTGCTTTTCATCTTCCAAACTAGTCACCTCTGCATACTGCAGGTGTTTGACTTGGGTGCATGGCACTCTCCCCAATGGCACCTTTTATTCTGAAGTTTGTTTATTCCTTTCAGGAGGTATGCCCTCAGTCCTTTGCGGCCAAGGCACTGCTCTTGGATTCTCTGGTCAGGTACTTCATTCTCAGAGGTGGTCTTCCGGCTCCCCCTTGGTGGTCCCTCCTGGCATAGCCATCTGACTTTCCCTTCTGCATTGTGCACCCGTGCACAATGGGATATCCTCAAGTGCTGCGGAGCCTTTCCTGGCCATGTCAAGAAGACTACAGAGTTAGTGGGAAAACGGAATTAACGTATGACTTCATTTTAGTGCAAGAAAACTTAGAGAGGGTTGAATGCTGGCACTGGGGTCGCACAGTGCTCTGAGGCTGACCCACATGGAGAAATTCTGGATTTGCTTACAGAGGCCTCCCTGAGCACTGCCATGGTCCAGGCTGGCTGAGCCCGGGGGGTGAGTTACACACAGAGACACTGTTGGGGAAGATATAAATAAGTTTTTACTTTTTTTGTATCTATGCATAGTTTTTTTATAATTCATCTTTTCCATGAACTTTTTAAAGTTGCTTTGTATTTTCTCTTTTCTATTCTCACACCCATTCTGTATTTGAGACTCACTCATGTTTGTGGGAAAAAAATAGACAGCTCTTCACCAGGATCTTTAATTATTCATCTTCAGAACTGTAACAAATGTTTAGTAACTAGCTCTGAAAGGGGTGGGAGAACTCTAATTATTGGAATCTGCCAATTTCTGTGGTGTAAACACTCCCATCGTAGCTGACTTTAGGCTGCCAAAGTGATATCACCAAAGGCAGAATTGGAAAAAGATACACAATGACATATTATAATGCCTTTCTATGACATAGATACAATAAATATTAAAATAAAGCATAATAACTATGAAGCATAGGTAACAGTAAAATTTAATACAATATATAGAAATGAAGAGATTTGAATAGTATTACCTATACAACAAAGGTTATTACCTTTGTAATAGATATTATTACACATTTAGTAATATATAATTATTATTATCACATGTAGTTAAATATTACCCTTGTAATAGCTATTATTACATATATAATGATACATACATATATCATTATGTAATGCAATTATTATATATTATGTATAATTATATGTAATGTATAGTAACATATATATAATATATAATAGCTTATATATAGTAAATAGTTTATATATTGCAAAGTATTATTATATTCATATATATTATTATACTTATAATGATATAGAATACATTTGTATTATTATATGCATTGTTCAAGTCCTGGACCTGGTTGCTTGCTTTCTCACTTTCTCTCTCTCTGTCTCTCTCTAGTCAAATTAAAATAAAAGAATGAATGAAGAAAATTAAATAATTCCTTTTAAAATATTGTGTTTTATATTGTTCAAATGTATGTGAAACAATTACTTTTTTTTTTTTTTGAGTGATTTTTGCTATAGGGCACGTGCGCTCACCAGAAAGAGAGCCAGAGAGATATAAAGTGAGAAATCACCCCGCTGGGGGGATGGCCACACCACAGTCCCTTCTCCTCCATTCTCTCCTCGGGATCTTGGGCACACATGCACACGTGCCCAGTGTGAGTTTAAGACACCGGCTCTGGGACTTGAACTGAGGTCAACTACATGGGAGTCCAGCGACATAGCCATTACACCAACTGCTGGTCCCACATTATGTAATTTTTAATAATGATGGTGTTTAACTGAGAGATGATGAAATTCCTGAGTGTTTAGCAATCACCTTCTGTGGGCAGCTACAAACTAGTGCTGGCTCACCACTCCGGTATCGCCTCCCCTCCCACAATCACCCTTAGTTTTGTTATTTTATTCAATTTCTTTGGCCTCAGTCTGTTCTCTCCAAATTATTTAAATGATTTTTTTCCATTATTTATAAGATCTCATTTTGTTTATCATGAATTAGAATGGCTTTCCATAAGGTTTCCAATACAGGTGGGATTGCCCATGCTGTGCTTTATGACAATTTTTCCAGAAATTTCACTTGCCTGTCCAACATCCTGGCAGAAAGGCGAGGCCAGCTCTCTGGATATTCTCACTGTTGCTCTTTCAGCTGGTCTGTAGAATCCCTAAGTGAGACCACCGAATTAATCATTTATTGCTTTATAATAAATTACCCCCAAAGTTAGCAACTTAAAACATGTACTATCTCACAGCTTCTGAGGATCTGAATCTGAGGGTGGGTTAACTGAGTGGTTCTGGTCAGAGTCCCTCTAGAGACGCCCCCGAGCTGCCAGCTGCATCTGCACTGCTGTGGAGGCTTAGCTGGGGCTGGGGGTTGGCCCCTGAGTTTATTAGCATATTTGTGGAGAGCCTCATTCCCTTTCAGAAGATTTATCATCATGCCCCATAGGTCTCTCGCAGAGCTACTCACAACTCAGCAGATAAGCTTCTCCCAGAACAAGAGATGAGAGACAGAGAGAGAGAGGGAGAGAGAGAAAGCACACCCCTGTCTAGCCTGTTTGTTCAGATGACATACCAACAGTTCTGCATAGGCATCAGTCACCCTGGGGTGATGCAGAAGGGACTAGGCAGGGGCGTGAATTCCCAGAGGCCCTGATGGTTGGGAGGCATCTCAGAGGCTGGCCACTGAAAGACCGTGATAGGAGTGAGCTCTGGACTGTGAAGGATGACTTCAAAATTGGGAACTCCTTGAGGAAAGCCTTGTGTGTTGTTGCTCACCTCTTCATTCCAGCCCCTCACAATTCCAGCAGTTTGATAAACGTGTGGAGAGTACATGTCAGGAGGGACATTAAAAACATTTTGCTTTCTTTTTTTTTTTTTTTTTTTTTTGAGGGTTTTTAACTATAGACTTTGGAGAGATTTTAGCTATAGGATGTGTGCGCTTGCCAGAAAGACAGAGACAGAGAGACAGAAAGTGAGAAATTACTCCCTGAGAGAATGGCCATGCCGCAATCCCTTCTCTTCCATTTTCCTCTTGGGATCTTGGGCACGCACACACAAGCATCTGGCGTGAGTTTAAGCTACTGGGTCCAAGACTCGAACCGTGGTCGACTGTATGAGAGTCCAGCAACACATCCATTAGGCCGACTGCTGGTCCCTCTTTTTTTCTTTTTTAAACAAGAACTTTATTCAGTTCATTGAAAATACATTAACAAAATAAATTTTAGTTGTAATACTACAATATTGCAAAAAATTATGAACATTTTGCACACTAGTCAAAATGCAAAATGTTTAAAGTGCTCTTTTGATGGCAGATAAAGTAACAAATATATGCTATTGTGAACTATTATACAATTTTACTTGTTACTATTGTGAACATATTTACAATGTTTCAAATGTTTTCCTTTTTACCAAGTTACAAATGAATGCCTCCATCTTTTTCTTTTCTCTCTCTTGATATCTCTTTTGGCAGTATGATCGTCTTGCTTTTGAAAGAAGAAAAAATGTGTTTTATGAAAATATAGGTTAGCACTGTGTTGAAGTGTACTTATTGTATTATTTTCCTTCAAATGTAACAATATATAGATGCTAAAAAGATGATTATGCTTCCTGAAAAATTACTTTTTCTATTAGTGCCCTGCTTAAAAAAGGACAAAACGCTTTTTTCCAGTGCTGCCTAATTAAAACAATGTACATGATCTTGCTAGACGCTTTGCCAGAGCCATTTTGTCGAAGTGGTGACATCTCCAACCAGGCACCATGACGGAGGGTGCAGGGTGCAGGGCAGTTAGAGAACAAAAACTCCCCGAAGACAAAGCCAAGTGAAAGCAGCTCTGGCCACAGTGGAGCCGGGCTAGGAGGGGGTCCTGCATTTCAGGACAGTCACTGGGACCAACTGTTTGTCTTCCCGAGTTGTCTCCTAAAACCAAGGTCATTTTGCAGAGCGATTTCTCAGGATTTAGAGAAAATCTCGAATCATCAGGGAACAGAACATTCACAGGCAGTTTTCCTCATGGAAAGTAAAGACCCCTGCCCTGTCATGCCCACATCCGACTCCCACTTCAACACCCACCCGAGCTGTCTGGATTAGTTGAGCTTTGGGTTTTGCCTGTAAGGCTCCCTGAGTGAAAGGATAACTCACAGGGTTTACTGGTCCTTAATTCTCCTCAAGGCAGGGCCTCCACAAAGCCAAACTTGAACTAGAATCACCATAAGCATTTTGAAACAATTGAAGAAGGGGCTAAAAGCTACAATGTGGTCTAACCTGTGAAAGTTCTCTTTTAATCATCTTTGAGTTTCATTGAACTAGAGAATCTGCGGAGGCTCAGGGAGACTTTGGAAACAATGTCATGGAAAAGACTATGGGGGTATGAGGGAACTGCCACTTGCTAATTTTGCTGCTATGTGCCATTCTGCATATTTATGGTGCTGAAGTCAGAGCAGTGAGTGCCAAATTAGTATGTAAATATTTCAACCACATGACCCGTGAACGGTCACGTCTTTTGCAAAAATTCTCTCTCATGCAGTTCATTCTCATGGATACTTCACTTCTAAATGCCCACTGAGTGCGCCTTCATTTTATTTAGTAAGCTGTTACATGAAGATATTAGGTTGGTGCAAAAGGAATGGTGGGGTTTTTTTTTAATAATTATTTTTTATTTAACTTTATTTATTATTTATTCATTTGTTTATTTCAATTTGACCAGAGGGGGACAGAGTGAGAGAGAGAGAGGAAGAGAGAGGGAGAAAGCACACCGCCAGGTCCAGGACTCGAACCACGGTCGGCCATGTGGGAATCTGGCGCCTTTAACCACCATGCCACCTGCCGGCCCCAGGAATGGTGGTTTTATGTCCTTGAAATTTACCATTTGATATTGGATACATTGGGGTTTTATTGTTTGAGAGAGATGTTTGCTGCCAGTGTGTGTGCTCCCTGGAGAGACAGGGAGAGAGAAAGTGAGAAATCAAGGGGGAGGGGGATGGCCACGCTGCAATCCCTTGTCCTCCATTCTCCCCCTAGGATTTTGGGCACGCACACACACTTGAGCAGTGTGTTTCAAGCCACCAGGTAGGAGACTTGAACCGTAATCAGACATATGGGAATCCAACACCTTAACCACTAGGCCAGCTGCTGTCTCTTGAATACATTGTTAAATGAATGTGATTATGTAAAACATCATTTTAATGCCCACTTCTTGCTCTATTTATTTGCTGTTTTGCTAATGACTTATGACTCTCTATATTTATTTTAGACAATGGGAATGATGTCAGACAAAAAGCAGATTCCAGCAATTTTCTTATTTAAGTTCAAAATTGATTGGAAAGCAGCAGAGACACCTTCTAACATCAAAAATGCATTGGCCCAGGGGACCAGCAGTTAGCATAATGGCTATGTCTCTGAACTCCCATGTAGTCAACCACGGTTCGCATCCCGGACCCGGTGGCTTAAAACTCAACGCTGGGCTCGTGTGCATGCGTGCCCAAGATCCCGAGAGGAGAAGGGAGGAGAAGGGATTGCAGCGTGGCCATCCTCCCTGGGGAGTGATTTCTCGCTTTCTGTCTCTCTGTCTCTCTCCGCCTGTCTGGTGAGTGCATGTGCCCTATAGCAAAAACCTCTCAAAAAAAAAAAAAAAAAAAAAAAGCATTGGCCCAGGAACTGCTAGTGAATGTAAAGTTCAGTGCAGTGGGAGTTCAAGAAGTTTTGCAAAGGAGCCAAGAGCCTTAAAGATGAGGATCGTGGAGGTCGGCCACTGGAAGTTGACAGTGACCTATTGAGAGCAATCATCAAAGCTGGCCTGTGATACAGTTACACGAGAAGTTGCTTAAGAACTCAACATCGACCATTCTCCAGTTGTTCAACATTTGAAGCAAATTGGAAAGGTGGAAAAGCTTGATAAGTGGGGGCCTCACGAGCTGACGGAAAATAAAAAATATGTATATATGTCGTTCTGAAGAATCACCTTCTCTTATATGCAACAACAAACCATTTCTCCATCGGATTATGACATGTGACACAAAGGGAATTTTATCTGCTAGCCAGCAATGACCAGCTCAGTGGCTGGACAGAGAAGCAGCTCCAAAGCACTTTCCAAAGCTAAACTTGCTCCGAGAAAAGGTAACGGTCACCGTTTGGTGGGGTCTGATTCAGTATAGCTTTCTGAATCCTGGCAAAAGCCATTGCATCTGAGAAGTTTGCTCAGCAATCGATGGGATGCACTGAGAACTGGAACACCTGCAGCCAGCACTGGCCAACAGGAAGGACCCAAGCCTTGCAATGCCTGCAGCCAGAGCTGGTCAACAGAAGGCGCCGATTCTTCTCCATGACAACGCCTCACCGCACATCACATAACACATGCTTCACAAGTTGGACAAATTGGGCTGCAAAGCTTTGCCTCATCCACCATGTCCACCTGACCTCTTGCCAACCAGCTACCACTTCTTCAAGCATGTCCACACTTGTTTGTTTTTTTCAGGGAAAACACTTCCAGAAGCAGCAAGATGTAGAAGATACTTTCTAAGAGTTTGTCAGGCACCAAAGCATGAATTTTTATGCTACCGAAATAAATGAACTTACTTCTCATTGGCAAAAAGTGTGGATTGTAATGGTCCCTATTTTGATTAATAAAAGTGTGTTTGAGCCTAGTTAAAGTAATTTAAAATTCACAGTCCAAAATTGCAATTGCTTTTGCACCAAGAAATAGGTATTAATGTTTTCCTGTTGAAAAACAAACAACACCAAAACAAAAAAAAAAAGGCAAAAAGTAGCAGCAAGATACACTACAGCTAAAATTTTGACCAACTTGGCAAAAACATTTTTGTGTAAATGAACTAATGTTTAATAGACAAATTAGACAGTATATTCTTTTTAAAAAATAATACTTTGCCAGAGGACATATGTACTTGTGAGAGAGAGAGAAAAAGCGAGAAAGCCCTCCTCACAGGGGATGGTCAGGCCGCAATCCCTTCTCCTCTATTTCTCTCTCTGTTCAGGATGTTAGATACACACACATGCATCCTCAGTGTGTTTTTTAAGCCACCAGGTCTGAGACTCGAACTGTGCACTCAGCCATGTGGGATGCAGCCATTTTAACCACTGTGCCACTGTCTGGCCCCAATGATATATTCTTTTGTCAAACAGTTTCTTCAAAATAACACAAAAGGATTATACATATGTTAGTAAGAATCACCCAGAAAATCCAATAGCACATAAAAGCCTTCACACGACAGAAGATGGTTATGCTGTAAATAGTTTAAGATGAGCTTTCCTTTGAGTAGCTCTGTTTTTTTAATCTGGGATTAAACTGTTTTTATTTAGTAATTTTAATTCTGTTCCCTATTACTGAATATTTATTGTGCTTTCACTTAAAGTAAAATTGACTTTAAAAAGAAAGAATAAAAAATAAGTTTTGTTGCTGTTGGTTTACTTCTGTAAATAAATATTTATCCAAAGCACAAAATTTCTTCTTTGAACTATAGAGACTTCAAATGAGAGAAGTTCCTCAAGTTGTGACATATTTTTGTGGTCCAACTACACACTCAAATGTCATTATAAAACATGTGTATTGTAATAATCACTGGTAAATAAATAAATCATTTAAATGACTTACAAATGCATGGCATATTTTATCTAAGTATGTGGACATCTCTCTCTCTATATATATATATACATTTATATATATTTACTTTATGCAAGAAAGGGAAGAGAGAGAGAGAGAAAGGGAGAGAGAGAGGATAGGTTTTTTTGACAAGGTCTTGCTGCATCTTGATACTCCCTCCCCAGCCTCCCAGTTAACCAGGATGACAGGTGCACATGACCATACCTGGTGTGTTCAGGTTAGCCTCATGTGGCTTCGAGCCTTCTAAAAAGTGGTCCTACCTGTGCACCACCATGCCTGGGTCTGGCCATCTCTTTTAACAGATTCAAAGTTTACCAAGGTTGTTTTTAGAGCAATTAAAGCTGTAGGCATTTTCCGAGATACAATCTGATTATCTGACAGCCATGATTTTTTCTGTGCTAAATTTGGTAATTTTGTAAGAAATCTGAAAAAGACAGTAGAATGCTGTACACAAGATGCTATCATTATAACACTATTATTCAAATGTTTATTGAAACTATTAAACTAAAATAATAATGCTAGTCACTGTAACGTAGTCCATGTTAAAATATGCATTTTTTTTTAAACTCATCAACTAAGTTCTAGAGACTTATCCTACAAACATTTGCAAAACTTGATTGGTAATGTGTTGCTCTCCACCGTGATTACTAAAGCAAAAATTGTAAGCATAAATGTCCAAAAATAGAGGATTAGTTAGATACTATGCTGTAAATGATAATGTTTATATCATATTAAGCAAAAAGTAGATCCCATACACAGCCTTTGTCCAGTCTGATTGTATTATTTTACAATTCTTGGCACCGATGCACTCAATGTCCATCCAGATCTTAAGTGTAAAGAATCGTATGTAGTATGACTATGCACATATACATTCCTACATGTGCTTCTAAGTATATGCATTTTATACATGTATAAGGCATATTTTTATACATGTATATTTAAGTGATATGAATTGTTTAATATTGTAAGTGTTTCTCAATTGAAATGATGCTAGGAAAGTGAAAATTCATGAATATTTCCAGAAGCACAAATAAGTATGCAGAGGGAAGCAAGAAAATGGGTGGTTGGCGCCACCAAGAACAGTGCTTTGTTATCTAAGAACTTGTCCTTGTGTTTTCTGAGAGGAAACTAACTTATTTATTTTGCTGAGTGCTTGTGCTAACTAGAGCCTCCTTGTGCTCTGAGGCCGTGTCTGTCTGTCACGTAGGCAGTGGCACAACCCTCCAGCCTTCATGATCTTTACAAGCAGTCACCCTGTATTTGAGGGTGTGAGACAAGAAAGGCAAAACATGACTCTGGCTTGAAGTGTCTTGAGATGGATGTTCAGGGCTATGTTGTGACCCAGGTGTCCATTTGTTCATTTTTGCTTTGTTAGTATAACTTTTATCTGTGTTCTTTGTTTTTGTGTGTGTGAATTCAGATTAGGTCTGGAGTCCCTTGCTTTCAGCCTGAAGGATTTCCTTTAGTATCTTTTGTAAAGAGAGTCTGATAGCAACAAATTCCATTTTCGTTTATGAAGGAAAGTGTTTATTTCTCTTATTTTTGAAAGATAACTTCGCTAGATATAGAATTCTCAATTGACATTTTTGCTTTGTTTTGTTATTAAGCAAAACAAATATATTTTTCCACAGCCTTTTGTCTTCCATTGTTCTGACTGAGAAATGTCCTGTTAACATTATTGAGGTTCCATTGTATGTGACACATTTTTCTCTTGCTGTAGTTCAGAATTTCTCCTTGTCTTTGACTGTCAGCACTTTTTATGATGACATATCAGTTTGTGGATCTCTTTGTTATGTTAAAAAGAAAAATAAACCAGCTAATTTAATTGAGTAGAGTTTTAATAGAGCAAATCTTAACACAATTTCAACTAGGCAATTGTCCCCAGTATTCTAGACGACTCTGGCCAAACTTGAGGTCAATTCGGCATTTAAGTTGGTGGAACAGGAAGGTTCTGTACCTAAAATGTAAGTGAGGGAGTGATGTAGAGAAATCATTGGTTACATTCTGAAGTTTATCTGCATTAACATGATGTAAAAGGTGGGATGCCTGTGATTGACTGAAGCCTAGCTGCTGTGATTGGTTGTAATCTAGTAACCAGGTTAAAACAAGTAGTCTAACAGAGACTGGAGTTCTTGAGCATCCACTCTGGTTACTTCTGGGTGGGTGCAGGACAGACCATATGCATATACACGACCTTCAGAGCCCAGGGCAGAGTATGACCTTAGTGGGGTCCTTTGGCTTATCTATATAATTCCCTGGTTTTCTGTTACATTCTGTCTGGCCAGTTATTTTGTTCATTGCAATAAGTTTCACTGAGTTGTTAGCCTTTCTTGGTTGCTCAGCAACTACAGTCTTCACTGTGGTCAACAATGACTTAAGCCTTTCCATTCCTCCAGATCACATTTCCAACAGTGTCAGTTAGTTCCTCAGTGGACTGCTGAGCTGCTGGTGTTCCCATCTCGCCTCTCCCCTGGCAAGAACCTCTGGTTCTCTAGGCATCAGAACTAGAGGTGGAGAGGGTGCCTAACTCTTCCAAACGGACACTTCCATCATGGAACATGTAGAAGTGCATATTAGCCTGCAGTATGCTCAGCTTGCCCTTCCCTGAGTTGGAACGATGTTATGTGAGCAGACACTAGAGAGAAGCCATGATCAGGACCTCATTTTCTTGTCTGACAAAGCTTTGGGTGAGTCCCCACCAGATGAGTGGATGCTGGGTGGGGAAAGCAAACCCTATTCTAGGATGCACCTCTCAGAACAGAGGGGATGAGAGATGCTAGCAGCCTGCCTCTCTTCAGATGAAACTGTAGCCCTCAGACTAGGTGCAGAGGGAAAAGGAGCTGCCCTCATGTTGGCCACACCTACCTGGAGTAGAGACGTGGTAAGGCAGAGCTGGCGGTGGGTGGCTAGGAACAGGTTCTGACTCAAACTCCAGACACACACTGTTCTTTCCAAGGATTAGCAGGTTTTCTTGAATTAGTGCTTCTTGATTTGCTGTCTATCTTTAGCTCAATTTCCAGAGACTTTAAACAATTGTGCTTTATGATTTTCACAAGTTAAATAATTGCTTCACTGGTGAAAGAACCAGCAGAACTCCACATTTAGCCATTTCAGACATCCTGATCACACTCTAGGTTTCTCGTCTAATAATGCAACTCAGATTTATTTTGTCCAATTCCTCTCCAGACTTAAAATCGGTCTCCAAGAGCCCTTGTTCTTTCTGATGGGAAATAGCATTTAAAATTTGGCTTGTAGGTTTGCTCATTGCTCTTAGTCCTTATTTCTAATTATTTTCCCTTTATACCAGAAAAAAAAAAAACACGTTTAAGATGAAATACAACATGGAGTCAAAATGGAAAAGCTTACCCACATTAACCCCAATGTAATTTGTTTTATCCCACAAGACACAGACAACACCATACTTACCATCTATAATTGGATAACAAAAAAACGAGGACAACAAAAAAACCTGTGAGCACTGTTCAGCAGTTCTGTCCTTAAGACACATCTGACTACTGATGTACTAACAAGATCTTTTAAAGTAGCCATGGGGGCCAGCAGGTGGCGCAGTGGTTAAGGCACTGGACTCACACATGGCAGTGCAAGTTCTGGTGGCTTGAAACTCACGCCGTGTGTGTGTGTGTGTGTGTGTGTGTGTGTGTGCACGTGAGTATGCCCAGGATCCCGAGAGGAGAATGGAGGAGAAGGGATGGCGGTATGGCCATTCCCCCATGGGGTGATTTCTCACTTGATCTCTCTCCATTTCTCTCTCTCTCTCTCTACCTCTCTCATCTCGCAAGCACACACATCCTATAACGGAAATCTCTTTTTAAAACAAACTAACAAACAGAGTAGCTAGCTAGGAATAGTTTCTCTCAATACATTGACACTGTTGACTACCTACCCAGGTGTCTTATTTTTAGAAACCATTAATTTGTTTGTTCGTTCAGCTTATGTAACATAGTTATGCGGTTTCAAAATCAAATCTCAAAGTAAGAACTACCCAGAGAAGCTCAATTCTGTTTCTAGGCCCTTCTCCGACTTTCTCCCCTGTACTGGGTCACTATGTAACCTGTTTTCACTTTTCTCATGCTTTTTTGAAAAGAAAATTTACATAAGCATGGATTTGTATCCGTTTCCTTTTCTGGATATCACTATAATTCAGTACACTTTTTTTCTGTACTTTGTTATTTTCCTTGTTAACAATAGTTCCTAGAAAACATTCTATAGGAATATACAAAAATATCCCTTTTTATGACATTTGCCAGTCTGTTAAGATTTTAGTCTCTGTGTTTGTCAATGATTTGAAATATGAGCGACCCGTGGGTCTGTGTGTGAATACAGCAGGTGACGTGTAGTCGCTGGTTCAGCCTCACCCATGTTCCATTTCTATCTTTCCTGTGATGTCACTGTAACATATTCCAATCAAGGAAGGGGCTAACTCCACTCCACCAGAGAAAACTCAATCACTAGAATATTTATTTTTCTCAGTAAAGGAAAAGTTTGTAATGTAAAGGGTTTTTTGGAGTTTTATTTCCCTTTGCAGTTAATTCAATATTATTTTAGAAGCTGAAATCAATAAGCTGTAGTCATTACCACTAATAAAATTAATGTTGATGCTGTCCTGAACAACACATGTAATTTTTTTTTTTTTTTGAGACGTTTTCGCTACAGGGCGCGTGTGCTTGCCAGACAGACAGAGACATAGAGACAGAAAGCGAGAAATCACCCTCCAGGGAGGATGGCCACGCCGCAATCCCTCCTCCTCCATTCTCCTCTCGGGATCTTGGGCACGCACGCACACGCGCCTGGCGTGAGTTTTAAGCCACTGGGTCCGGGACGCGAACCGTGGTCGACTATGTGGGAACCCAGCGACATAGCCATTACGCTAACTGCTGGTTCCCAACACATGTAATATTTTAAAAATTATTTCAAGAGGGACCAGCAGGTGGCATGGTGGTTGAGGCACTGAACTCCAACATAGTTGACTGAGCAGGCTTGAAACTCATGCCGGGCGTGTGTGCATGTGTGCCCAAAATCCCAGGAGGAGGGTGGAGAAGGAAATGCAGCATGGCCATTCCCTCTGGGGAATGATTTCTCACTTCCCCTCTCACTGCCTCTGTCTCTCCGGCAAGCATATGTGCCCAATGACAAAAACCTTAAAAACAGTTATTTCGAGGTTGGGCAGTCAAGTTCATCTCTGAGTTGGGTGCAAGAAAGAGTTGAGTTCTCCTTCAAAGTGTAGGATTTCTTTGTATTATTTTCCACGCTTTCTTCCTTTTTTGTTTTAATGAAGGGGAAATTGCAGCCTCTAGATGGCAGATATTTCTTAAGCTTGTAAGAGCCCATATGTTTCATAATGTAAACTCATTCTTCATTCACGTAAATACACTTTAAAATTTGGAAGACATTAATCTGTATAAAAGCGTACATTAAATTTTTCACGTTTTGGAGCAGGGCTGCCCCACTAATCCGGGACTGTTCTCCTCTGTGCTCTCATGAGACTGAAATAAGCGTCTACTGCACTTTTTTTTTTTTTTTTTTTTTTTTTTTTGAGGAAGGTGGTTCTTTTTGTCACAGCAGCTTAGTCTGTACTTCAGCGGATAAAGACTCTCATTCATTGTGTCAGTGGAAGAGTAAATAATATTGCTGGTTCCCAGAAAAAGAAAAAAAAAGTTGAGAAGTTTCTCATGCTATGAAAACTCGTTGCCCTCAAATGCAACTAGAAACACAACTGTATAACTGTATATTGATTTTTCAAAGAAAATTTTTATGTTTTATTTTCTTTTGGAGAGGTTTTTGCTATAGGGAGCATGCACTCGCCAGAAAGACAGAGAGAGACAGAGAGACAGAAAGTGAGAAATTTATCCCCAGGAGATATGGCCATACCACAATCCCTTCTCCATTCTCCTCTCGGGATCTCGGGCACACATGCACATGTGCCCAGAGTGAGTTTAAGCCATCAAGTCCAGGACTTGAACTGTGATTGACCACATGGGAGTCCAGCAACATAGCCACTACAGCAACTGCTGGTCCCTCAAAGAGAATTTTTAGAAATAAGACTGAGACTGTACCTTTGGCAGAAATAGAAATTGCGATGGATTGTTTGACTAAGTTGTATGAGATGACTGATTATTATAATGAAAGTCTAATAACTGTTCTGGCAAGCAAGCCAAGCGTGCTTCTGGCAGCGACCCTTGGTTCTACAAACCTAGGCATGCTTTTTCGTTTTTAAACTTCTTCCATTGACTTCTCCTTACTCTGGAAATGAATCTCCCACCACGCCTGTTTCCCTTTCCTCTGTGTTCAACACACTTCTGAGAATTTTGAGGTTGTTGAGTACTCTCCAAAGAGAGGATGCCTTTTGCTGTCGGACATTTTGGCTGGCGGAGCAGGTTTGCTGAGGGAGAGGGCTCGCTTGGCATTTGTTAGCACTGAGCTCGGCTATTACTGATGTTGCAAACAGAAATAAAAGAATGAATAGTGCTAGGGACCAGTAGTTAGCGTAATGGCTACGTCGTTGGACTCCCATGTAGTCGACTGCGGTTCACGTCCTGGATCCGGTGGCTTAAAACTCATGCCAGGCGTGTGTGCGTGCGGGCCCAAGATCCCAAGAGGAGAATGGAGGAGAAGGAATTGCGGTGTGGCCATCCCCCCTGGGGGGTGATTTCTCGCTTTCTCTGTCTCTCTCTGTCTGGCAAGCGCACGTGCCCTATGGCGAAAACCTCTCCCCCCCCCCCCCCCAAAAAAAAAAGAATGAAGAATGGTAGTCATTTTTTCAGGAAGTCCCATTGCATATCTGGGCTTTAGCTGAGGGGAGGCGAGGGTTTGAAAGCAGTACAGAGAAGCTATACCAGGTGGAAGTCACTCCAGGATAGTCAGAGCTGTGGGTAGAGTTTTCACATCAGCTGGCCCTTGATCTTAGAAATTCATGGCTTCTTGGGACCAGCAGTTAGCATAATGGCTATGTCACTGGACTCCCACGTAGTCTACCGTGGTTTGAGTTCCAGACCCGGTGGCTTAAACCTATGCCGGGCGTGTGTGCATACGTGCCCAAGATCCCGAGAGGAGAATGGAGGAGAAGGGATTGCGGTGTGGGTATCCTCCCTGGGGGGTGATTTCTCACTTTCTGTCTCTCTGTCTCTGTCTGTCAGTCTGGCAAGCGCATGCGCCCTATAGCAAAAACCTCTCCAAAAGAAGAAAAAGAATAAAAGAAGTTCATGGTTTCTTAAGGATTTCATTTTTTTCTTTTTCTTTCTTTCTTTCCTTTTTTTTTTTTTTTTTGAGAGGTTTTTCTATTGGGAACATGTGTACATTGGACAGAGATGGAAAGTGAGGGATCACCCCTCCAGGGGGGATGGCCATGCCACAATGCCTCTTCCTCCATTCTCCTCTCGGGATTTTGGGCACGCATGCACACACACAGTGTGAATTTTAATCTACCAGATCTGAGACTTGAACCACGGTCGATTACATGGAAGGCCAGTGATGTAACCATTATGCCATCTGCTGGTCCCAGGACTTGGTTTTTGAGAGACCAGATTTCAAGTTTCCTTTTGAATTGCTTGTAGTTCTTACCCTTAGGTTGTTTCAATGTAGAAGACAGGAGAAAGACTCGCTTGCATTTGATCGTGGCTGCTTTCAGTGAGCTCTCTTACTGCATCTGCCAACACCAGCCATCCCCTCAGCTGGCTGAAGATGACAAGCCCTGAGATGTCTTCGGAGGCTGCAGAAAACAGGAAATGAGTGCTATTGGCCCTGGGAGGCCAGACGTTTCCCCATCCTCTAAATTTTCCCCTAACTCTGGCTTCAGCTTTCAACAAACCTTAGCTGGTAGCCAAGAAAAATACTTTTAAAAACACCCATCAGAACTGAAAGGGACAAGAAGCATAAATTTAAACAGAATCATAATGAAGCAGGCATTTCAGTCTTAAACAACCATCTTCTTCACCTCCTAGACGGGCACTTTGTGAGAGGATGGCTCTCATTTCTGGGAGCATTCTAAGTCCATGGGACCTCAGTACTGTTCCTGTCTCCATGAGAGGCATGAGCCTGGCCCTTAGGCCTGTGGCATGTTTCAGAGAAAGAAAAACAATCCTGGCTTTGACTCAAGACTTCTCACTCAAACCTGAGAGGCGAAGAATCTGGATGTAAGTCTTGGTTCCCCAAAGGAGAGAAAATGAGAAGGCACTTCCTATCCATTAAAGTATCCCAAGTCCTGCGCGGGAAAGCTAAGCCAGTCCAGATGCTAAGTGCGTTAAGTCTGAAGAAGCCCAGAAACCCTGCAGGCTGCCAAGAAAACGTTAGGGTTGTTCCTCATCCAGGCCATTTCCTTGAGGAAGCGCATGGTTTTCCCGTTGGTTCCAAGCACAGGTAACAAGCTTCCATGTAGAGATGGATCTAGAACTGAGCCTAGGCCTAGGAGGGTGGCCTTTTCTCATTACTCTGCCTCACTCAATGAGCATTCTGCAAAAGACACGAGTGGGAGGCCTCAGGACCCAGAGTTGCTCCTGCAGAACGCTCTCTATAGGACAACGCCCAGTGTCTTACCTGGAAGGAGCGGCTTGTGGGATTCTGGAGTGATGGGGAGGACACGCCAGAGGAACCGTAAATTGATACCAACAGCCTGAGCTATTTTAGCAAATGAAAGATTTTAAAACAGAAACATATGCCTTCAAGAGGACAGAAGCACTTCTTGAGCTCGTTAGTCTCATACATAAATTGGATATTCAAAGCCCGGCTGGTCTTACTGGTGAAGTACCGTGAGACAGACTTTCGTTTCTGATGCTTTCGTTTGAGTGCTGGGCAGCACGTTCTGCAATCGGGCTGCAAGGGAAAAGTACTGGAACATCCTGCAGGAGTGTGACTGTGGACGCGAGTGTGCACATGGGAGTGGGCCACGAGAGGCTATCTGTAAAGTCTGAGCTGAGAGAGTGGGTAGAGGCGCATCTGTTTTCTGTGAAGATAGTTCATGTGACAGCATATATACCGTACAGAGGATGAAGGCATAATGGTTGGGGCGCTGGACTCCCACAGGGCCAACCTCGGTTTGAGTTCCAGACCTGGCGGCTTACTTTCTCTCTTCTTTTTTTGTTTTTTTTGGAGAGGTTTTTGCTATAGGGCTCATGCACTCCCTAGACAGAGAGAGAGAAACATAGAGACAGAAAGCAAGAAATCACCCCCCAGGGGGGATGATCACACCGCAATCCCTTCTCCTCCATTTTCCTCTCGGGATCTTGGGCACGCACGCACACGTGCCCAGCATGAGTTTTAAGCCACCGGGTCCAGGACGCGAACTGCGGTTGACTATGTGGGAGTCCAGCGACATAGCCATTACGTTAACGGCTGGCTCCCCGCGGCTTACTTTCTCACTTTCCCTTTCTCTCTCCGTGTCTCTCTTTGGTCAAATAAAACAAAATTAAAAAGAAATAAAATTTTAAAAATCATTTAAAAAATAATTTAAATTTTTTATGGAGAATATCTATTATATATATTTAAAAAACTATGCGTAGATGTTTACATGTTTGCACCAAAATAAACTCTTACTTTAATTCTGCTTTCCATGAAATAATTGATTCATTTTCTTACCAAGAAGGAAATGCCTTAAATGACATGATTTTGTTGAACCTGCAGAGAAAAGCTTATTGATAGAAGCCTTAGTTTTTACTTCCCATTTTTAAATGTTCAGGTTGTTTTCTGCTTTCTAAGAAGTTAAACGTTGCGTGTTTTCAAGAGGCTACTCCCTCCTCCTCCTCCCCTCCTCCTCCTCTTTTCTCCCTTCTTCTTCTCCTTTTCTCACCTGGTAAAGCAGTGCTTGAGCTGGTAAGGACTGAACCGGCGAGGTCTCCTGTGGAACGACTCTTCTCAGGAAGACCTGACGGCCCTGCACGGCCAGTGCTATCCGTTTTCCTCGGAGCATGCGGCTCCCCCGTGCCTCTCAATTAATGCTTTTCATCAGAAGAAACGGCAACCTTGGATTCCTGCCTTAACCGAATTGGTGCTTACTGTGGGCCGTATCATGTTCAAAGACCGAAAGATTAGATATTCGTTTGTGCCTGGTTTTTAAAGTGGAGCTGTCTGAGTTTTTTTCTGCTCAGTATTCACTACAGTTGAGTGGATTTGGGGGAAAAAAATCTGCATTGTATTTGTGTAAAATTACAAAATATCAGTGGTTTAGATCAGATGTTATACTCATATGGTTTCTCTAATTTTCTTTTTATTACTCTTTGCATAATTGTAAGGCAATACAGCCCTCCAATTACAGGGACCACTGACAAGCACAAACAGCCACCAAGCACCGGAGGGCATGCAGCTCCTTGGGGCCAAGCCACTGCCAGTGTGCTGCCCCAGACACACGCGACATAGTCACCATCGCAGTTGGCACGGCAACAGGGCAAGCAGCCCTGCAGGAAAGCCACGATGGCCGAACCCACTGGCTGACCTGTGAAAGAAAGCGAGCCTGTGCTGCAGACACGACAGATGTGTTCGTGGCTGAATCTACTGGCCACATTGCTAGGGTCAAAGATGTAACCACCTAGGACCAGATTCAATAAAAAGCCGTCTGGCTTTTATGCCAAGCCATGCTGGCCTGGAAAAATCAATTTTCTGTAACTTGTCAAGCCTTCCACAGTCCAGGCAGAGTCAGCGTTCTTCTGCATTCTTGCTCTGGGAGCAGCCTGGGGAGGTGTCCTGGAGGCCTGGGTCTGCTGTGGCCTTGGCTGCTTGGAGCAGGTGGTAGCAGAGATTTGGAGAGGGAGACGGGGGAAGCCCCTGTGGGCTGATCGTGGTCACACTGCATGTCCCTGTGCCTAGCACTACCAGAGATCATTCATTCATTCATTTAGACTTCCTCCACTTATTCATCAATGATCTGGGGGCTTCCAGCTCTTTCCCACTGCTCAGTTGGAGCTGGAAAAAGTAGGGTAAAGCATATGGTGCCTCTCCTCAGCAGAGCACTCAGACAGTCATGACGTGGCGTCGTCGAGATTCCCCAGAGGAATGTAGAGGAGCCCTGAGGAACATCTACAGAGATCTACTTGGTCTAGGAGAGTGAGGGTCTGTCACCAAGGAGAGAGACAAGTGAGTGAGATCAACCGTGAGGCCTGGACAGAGGCCAAAGGCAAGAGGAAGGACAGGCACAGGAGCAATGGTGCAGAGAGGAGGTGGGGGGAGAGGGAGAGAAATAGAGAGAGAGAGAGGAGAGAGGGAGAGAGGGGAGAAGAGAAGGAGAGAGAGATGAAGAGAGGAGAGAGAGGGAGTGAGTCAGAGAGCCACGCTGGTGGCTTCAGGATCCTCCTGTTACTGGTAGTGGGGAGTCTTGCTTAGACTGTCAGGATGTCCACCGAGCATGTTGGAGAGGGGATCCTGCAAGGTCAGCAGAAGCCCTGAATGGAGATCATTAACCTTCCCTATCTCAAAACTCTTTGCTCTTCTTAAAGGTAACAGTGGCTTATTTGTGTTCCCTGATTCAGGTTCTAAATACCTTTTTCTACTGCGCCCAACTGCCTTCAGACGACATGGTGCCCTGGTGGTTTAAAATGGCTTAAGGAAACCCTACAAAGTGGATTGGGATTTGCTGTGCTGGTGGGGATTTCTTTCTTTTTTTTGGGAGAAGTTTTGCTATAGGGCACGTGTGCTCGCCAGAAAGACACAGAGAGAGAGAGAGACAGAAAGAGAGAAATCACCCCTCAGGGGAGATAGCCACGCTGCAATCCCTTCTCCTCCATTCTCCTCTCGGGATCTTGGGCACACACGCTCATGTGCCCGTCGTGAGTTTAAGCCGCCGGGTCCAGGACTTGAACTGCGGTCGACTACATGGGAGTCCAGCGACATAACCATTACGCTAACTGCTAGTCCCCTGGTGAGGATTTCTATCTTCATTTTTCATTTTGCTACGTTAACTCTGAAGATGGGAAAATGACTCAGCTACAATAAACTGATGATGTAACCACAAGGAACCAATCTACATGGGCTCTTGGACTTTTATTACCTTGTGCTTTAGATTTCTGGGTAATGGCAGTCAGTGTCCCATCCCTGTCCCTGTGACACTTCCTTTTCCTGTGTCATTGCTGGCTTCCTGTCTCAAGCACCTGGGACTCTGGGCTTGAGAACTTTGCATGCCCTAGAATCTTCCTAGCCTGTGCATGGGGCGGGTCATTAAACCTGGCGTGCTCGTGGCCGTGCATGAGCGGTAAGAAGGAAGAGAATGGGTGGGTCAATGCCCCAGTTCTCTCTCCCCGATGTGAGGAAACTCTGAGGCATGTCCTGCACCTTATCCAGGAGCTTCTCAGCAGGGTTAGGCTTCGGATGCTCACAGGAGAAACATAGTTGGCTCACACCCTTTATTTGATTTGTTGCCTCCCCTCTCTCGTCTCATTTCCATGCTCCCTTACAAGTGGTTCCTGAGATTTCTGCCAAATCTGTACTTGCACTCAAATCCTCGTTTCAGGATCCACTAGTTGAGAAATTCAGCCTAAATGCCAACCATGTTGAAATTCAAAAAGCTCCAATAAACTTGGCCTGGTAAATGCAGGAACAAGAGGAACTACAGATTTAAGCCTGAACTTCTCAGACCCAAACCCAGTTATGGGAAAAAAAAGTTAACTTTATTTTTATTACTAAGCTTAGTTTCTGTCTGGTGCCTCATTTCACCAAGTAACAAAAGCTGAATTTCAACCAATTCAGTTTAGGGTAATTTCAGTTGATTCAGATGTTCTCTATCTCTGCTTGTCTCTCTGCAGATGTGCTTTGGTTCCAGGAAAATGACATATGGCATCAGTGGCCCTGGGATGGGAGGCAGGGACCTGGCCATTCTGGCAGTGCCAAGCAGCCCTGGGTCCCTGTGCCTTTGCCGGCCAGCATCCCTTCAGGAAGCTTCCAGGACTACGTCAATGGGTATCTGAACTTCAGATCTCCTTGACATGGCTTCAGCTCTGTCCTAGTCTCCCCACTTTAGGGCGACATAGAGTTCCTATTGACATGGAGTTACTATTCGGTTGTGGGGAAAGTCATGACACATTTTGCCTAGAAAACACATAAAAAAAAAAACACCTAATAGCTAGCACCTAGGTGCCCTCAGCCAAGTGAGGAAATAACGGACCTTGATCAAGACCACTGACAGGCTTTCTCCAGCTCATCCATCTAAACACCATTTGTGGCCTTTTTAAATTCTGCTAATTTCACATGGTATTGAATGTTTCCGAAAAAAATCTGGATCTTGCCACCTTCTCAGATCTTGCTTGGGAAGTAGGGCGCATGCAAAGCTACTCTCTGTTCTTCCATCTTTTCTTTTTTTCTTCCCTTCACCTTATTTTTCCTTTTTTTTTTTTTTTTTTTTTTGCTATAGATCATGTGTGCTCACCAGAGAGAGAGAGAGAAATCCGCCCTCCCCCACCAAAGGGTGGTGCCTTGCTGCTATCCCGTCCCCTCCATTCTCCTTCTGGGATTTTGGGCATGCATGCACATGCACCCAGTGTGAGTTTCAAGCCTCTGGATCTAGGACTTGAACCACAATCGACCACATGGGAGTCCAGCACCTTAAACACTATGCCAACCATTGGCCCCTTCTTTTCTTTTCTTAAAAGTTTATATGTTAATTTTTTCCATGAGAGAAAAAGACAAAAAGAAACAGAAAATGAGAGAGAGAGAGAGAGAGACCCCCCCATGTCATGATCCACCCTCAGTCTTGGGCAGCCTGGACTACGGGCATACACAAGGAAGCCTAAAGACACAAACCGGGGACCTCCCCACGTGGTCCAGCATTGCAGAGCATCACATTACTACTGTACTACCAGTAAGTGCCTGTCATTATTTGTGACTTCTCATCCCATACTAGCATGTTCTCCATTTGATTGTGAACAGGACAGTTTCATGCCCCTTTCACCCCTCAAGCAACCCTAAACCACTAAAACATAATTGGTGGATAAATTCTTAGTTTCCTTAAGCCTTGTAGGAGGAGGACAGATCTGTTTTCTACTCTGCTGAGGTATGTTCTGTCCCCATAGATTGAGCCCCAGTGCTCACAGTAGCAGCATACTAATGGACACACCCTTGCATTTCCTGTTTTTTATTTCCTTCCCTACCTGTGTTTTAGTTTGTCGTGTTGGTAATAACAGAGATACATGAGTCTGAGTAACTTACAAAGAATAGAGGTTTACTTAGCTCATGGTTTTGGAGAACTAAGGTCACAGGACTTGATCCACTGAGGGTCTTCTTCTTAGTCCCTAGATAGCATGCACCATCTCATGGCCACGCTTGTCTCTATCCATCTCACTTCATCTCCTTAGAAACCTACCAGGAGTCAACCACAGAGCCCCACACGGATCACCTCCCAAAGGCTCCACCTCTTAATCCCATAGTTAGATTGCATTTCCTCTTAATACCTTTGCAGTGCAAGCAAATTCCAACACAGGAATTTGGGGTGGACACAATGAAGCCATGAACCTGGATTCCCGATTCTTTCACTTTGGCTTCCAGGGACCCCTTTTCAAATAAAGCACCTACGTGCACAGGATTTTTTGGGTTGCTTTTGGATTACCCAAACAAGATACAGTATCTGCCCTTTGAAGAACTTTCCAGCACATGCAGCCATGCTCACTTTCTGTTTGCTCATAGAAAGTGAGGTTGGGGGAACCAGCAGTTAGCGTAATGGCTATGTCACTGGACTCCCATGTAGTCAACTGTGGTTTGCGTCCCGGACATGGTGGCTTAGAACTCACGTCGGGCGCGTGTGCGTGTGTGCCCAAGATCCCGAGAGGAGAATGGAGGAGAAGGGATTGCGGCGTGACCATCCCCCCTGGGGGGTGATTTCTCGCTTTCTGTCTCTCTATCTCTCTCTGTCTGTTCCCTGCTGGCTGGAATGTTGGGTGGTGTTGGAATTGAGTGGGGGCAGTGAGAGTCCCAGCCTGGGAATGGGAGGCAGGTTGGAGGGGTGTGTGTGTGTGTGTGTGTGTGTGTGTGTGTGCAGACATTCAATAAACCCAAGTGTAAAGTACTCCATTTAGAAGCCTATTTGTTCTAATCAATAAGGGAGCCAGTCACAGAGACCAAGGGTCATTGCAGAACCAGCAACACCCTATTCATGAGAATGGAAACTTAAGGAGTGGGTAGGGCATGGCAAAGGAGGCATCTTGGGAACAAGTGCCTGTCCTGTTTCCGTTGTCCTTTCCTGGTTCACCCAGAAGTCAGTAGGAGCACATTGTCGCTCGGTACTGGGAAGCGGCTGGGGAGACCCTGTCATAGAGAATAAGGGAAGGTTCCCACACTGGGAGAGCACTGCGCCTCTTGCCACCCAAGTGGGCTTCCTTCAATTTGTCACAGAAGTGCAAGGCTGGCAACTCACCATGAAGTCAGCAGAGCTGAGAAAATATTTGCCTTAAGATTAACAGGGGAAGCCCCTCTGGATTTCCAGCGTGTCGGCCCAACAAGCTCTAGGATTTTAAATGCCTCAGCCCAGAGATGGGGAAACACAGCTTAGGCCTGTGTATTGGGGATAGGGGGGTTGCAACAGGTGGTAGCAGGCATTTCCCACACAAACCAGCTGTCTTGGCAGGGCCCTTCCTTCCATTCCCGATCATACAGCGCCTGAGGTTACCAGGCAGGCGTGCTGCAGATAACTGCAGCTCCAGTCCTGTCTGCAGCGTTATCCACACTTGGCTGGCGAGGGAGGGTACACAAGGGGGCTGTACACAATGCTTCTGTGCAGAGAGCCATGCAGATGGAAGCGGCCACCGAACTCATGACCTACCTGTTAGCTATGTTGTCCTAGGGCCTTTTGGTGGTTTCTAGCTGAGTAATTTTACTGCAGCAAAGAAACAATGGCCTTCTACTCCTGGGGTGCCTGAGGGATCATGCCACAGCAGCCCTGAGAAGTATGAAGTGTGTGTGTCTGTGTATGTGTGTATAAGAGACAGGGTCTCCTTATGTTGCCCAAGCTGGACTCAAACTCATGATCTTTCTGCCTCAGCCTCCCTAGTAGGTGGGATTACAGGTGCCCGCCATCATGCTTGACTTGTGAAATTTCTTCTCTTAAGTTTATTTATTTATTTCTTTTGTGAAACAGAGAGAAAGGCAAGCACTCTCAAAAGGGTCTCATGTTGTATTCCCTCTCCTCCCAGCCCCCAGGCCTTTCCAAGCCAGCCAGGATCATGGCACATATGCCTGGCATGACTAGGTTAACCAGGAGCCAACCCTCAGTCTTCCACATGACTTCCAATATTATAGAGTGTGGAGGATCTCTGGGCTATAAATATGCTAAGTCTATGTTTTTAAGTTTGGAAATTTAGGTAAATGTTGAATATATTTTAGTATGATACGGTATTAAATTTCTCATCATGAAACAACATCATGTTATTCTAGGGCTCTGTGGCCTCAGCATCTGACCTTTTGTCTCCCATACCTTCCAGCATAAGAAGCAAGGTAAGGGACAGGGTTCTAGACCCAGGACAGGAGTTGGAGGTTTTATTATTTTTGCAGCTAGGTGACCGTGAACTTGGTAAGTGTTGTAGCTCTGTTGTCTTCCTTTCCATCTCCTAAAAGGTAAAGTGGAGAGTGGAATGGGGTGGTGTTCAAATGATGACAGCTAAAATTCCTTTGGCTCTTACATTCTAAGATTCATTCTATGCTATTAGATCTTCTGAGTATGTTCTTTAAACACACTCTTATGTTTCAGTAAATGAGCGTATGCTGAGTACCAGAAATATATCCATAAAATCGATTATTAAATAAATCACAAAATAAATGATATTGTTGGATCAACCCACATTCTAGGGACTGGTGCTGAAGACACTGAAGACCTACAGAGCCCAGAGGGAGACAGACGTAAGTTAAAACAATTCGTAAACTATTGGGAGGCTGAGGCCGGGGTTGCTCTAAGTGGAGGTGGCTGTGAAAGTGTGTATTTTAGTCACTGAGACAAGTTGGATAGGGAGGTGGGTCTAACTTTTGGTGATTTTTTTTATTTTGATGCACTAGGTTGTTGAAAATGTCATTTTTGCATAGAAAAACAGAAAAATACGTTGTGACTTTTCTGATGACCCAATAATGTCAGCCAATACCAATGATGTAATATACACAAAGACATTTCTCACTGAACATTTGACAATAATCTGATGAAATGATTTCACTCTGCTCTTTATCTGTAGGTACTTTCAGGTGTACTTTCTAAGACCGAGGAGCAATTTTTTTTACACAACCCAGTCTGAAAGTCAGAAAGGTTTATATTGATGTAATATAATGTCTAATCTATAATCTACATTCAAATTTTGCTGATTGGTCAAATGATGTCCAGAATAGCCATTTTATTTTCCCAGTTCAAGATCCAATCAGAAACCATCCATGACATTCGATTATTATATCTCTTTAGTGCCATTTAATCTGGAATAATTCCTTAATTGGTCTCCATCTTCCTAAATTTGATGATTTTGGAGTGTACCAGCCACTTATTTAGCACGCTCTTTCTCACTTTAGGTTTATCTGAGGTTTCCTCTGGATTAGATTCAGGTCATGCATTTTGGCAAAAATACCACACAAGGCTACGTGTCCTCAGGGCATCAACGTACAAAGTTGGTTTGTCCCCTCTGGGTAAAATCATTTTGTCACTTAGCTAAGGTGTTTTTATTTTTTTTTTTAATTTGATTTTTGAATTGAATGTACTATAGTTAAGATTGGCTGATTCCTCCTGATTCTAACTTCAGAAGAAACAACCTCATTGCAACAGTGCCACCTGCTGAAAAAAAGGAATGATTTTCTTAGAATTTAAGTCTTCAGACATGGCTTGATGTCTTCTTCCAAAGAGTAAGTTTCATAAGGTTAAATATAACTTTTCGGAAATGCAGTTAGTTAGGTAGTGAGGCTTGGGGTCACAACTTTGAGGAAAATGTAGAGGGAAAGTAACCCTGTGGGAGAACTGGGCTGAGGGGGTGCTAGCGCCACTCAGGGGGTGAGTCATTATGTAGGGAACCTGGTCATGAAAGCCTCGAACAGCAAGTTCAGGCCTGGGAAGCTCCAGAGTTGTGGGTGGGCTCTACCTTACGAGGTGACATCTGACAGCCCAGTGGGCAGGTGGGAATGGCAATACTCCCAGGGACTGAGCCCTCCACAGACCTGCTTAATCTACCCAGGCCAAGACCTCACTAGTTATTTTCCTTTCATCTTTATAACATGATTCCTTATAAACTTTAACTTGTTCCAGCGTTTGCTTCATTGTTTGTCTGGAAATAATAAGAGCTGTTCGTTTCGCTCTATAATTTGAGAGAAAGCCTGGCATTCCCCTCCCACCATGGAAAACACTCTGGAATGATCTCTATCGCCTTCCAATCACGCTGATCACTGACTAAACTCTATTCTTCAAAGAAGTTTTTGATCTTCTCAGAAGTCCAAACCTGAAATGCGTAGAAGATACATGGGACAGCCTGGTCTACTGTGCTTTGTGTGACCACCTGTGTCTGCACAGGCACGGTTTCTTGTTTAGAAGAACATGAAAGATGTTAATGACGTTCAGATTTGGACTGTTATTTTTCTCTTGTTATTGGCCACTCTTAAATATCAAGAGCCCCAAATTGATCATCAGGTGGAGGAAAAGTGGAAAAGGGAGGAAGCTAATTTTGGTTCTGCAGTTAAGAGCTAGAAGAGTGTTTTAACCTGGATGCCAAAAATCAGATCAGCTGATACAATCACCTCACACTTCACTCTTCATGTCTGGATCTAGATAAATGGAGGGAACAGGTGACTACTCAGACAAGGGCTGAGATTCCAGGTTCTGCATGTACCTGCGAATAAGCACAGATGAACCCGTCACAGGAGAGTGGATAAGATGAAGAAGCAACCAAATACCAGGCCGCATGAGGGAAGGTTGGACATTTGGGACAAAGGAGGACAGAACAGCTGTGTACACTGCTTAGACATCTGATATGGAGACTATTCCAAACCGAATTCTCTTTGACCCAAGAAAGAATTAATACTAGTGAATAGAAGCTGCAGAGAGACAGATGTCACCTTACTTTGAGAAATAGCTATCAGGTTGTATGACCAGATTATATGATCTTTTCAATTTGCCTTGAGATTCTGAGACTTAAAGGTGTCTTTAGTCCAAGACTCAACCCAATCCATGGTCAAATTTTTAATATTTAAACTTTTTTGTTATAGGGTGCAAGTGTTCACTGGAGACAGAGACAAAGAGAGGAGGGGAGTGAGAAAATACCCCCTAGAGAGGAAGGCCACACTACAATCCCTTCTTCTTAGAGAACTATGCAGTTGACTGTGTGGGATCCAGCCACCTTTATTTCCATGACACCTGTTGACCCTACTATTTAAAATTTTAATAAATAAGTAAATAAATAAACAAAATAAAGTAAATAAAACTAAGCTGGTTAGATTCTTTCTTCCAAATACAAGAGAGGTCATGTAATTGACATTTGATTAATTAACCCTAAAATTATGTAACATCTAGAAAAACTGTCTTAGCAAACAGTGAAAATTCTTTAAAGGAAATTCTTTGTAAAAAGAATTTGGCTCTAAATAAATGTTATATATTTACTATGCTTAAACTTAATCACTTTAACATCAAGTTTAATTATTTCTGGAAAAATTCTGTCTTTGTAAATTGTTCAATATTTATAAAGTTGGCCTGTCTGAATCAACACTTTGCAGTACATAGAAGAATCCACAAGGAGAAAAAAAAATAATTCATTTGTTTCTGAACACTTGTACGTAATACTAGTTTAAATCATGTGAACTTGTTGTTTGTCCACTTTTCTTCTTTGGGGGGGCTTACTTATCTATTTATTTATTTATATGCCACAGGGCACATGTGCTTGTTGGAGAAAGACAGAGAGAGACAGAGAGACAGAGAAAGGGAAAGTAAGAAATCACACCCCCAGCAGGGATGGCCATGCTGAAATCTTTTATCCCCCGTTCTCTTGGGATTTGGGGCACACACTCTCTTGGGATTTGTCTCTCTCTCTCTCTCTCTCTCTCTCTCTCTCTCACACACACACACACACACACACACACACACACACACTTGCTCCTGGAGTGATTTTCAAGCTGCCAGGCTTGGGACTCAAACTGTGGTCAGCCATATGGGAGCCCAGTGTTTTAACCACCACACAATTAGTGGCCCCGTCCACTTCTGAATAAAAAAAATATATGTTGGCGGAGATGGCTACAGAACTTGAGCTATGAAATATTCAGGGACTAAAAATGAAGAATTTTCTGCTGAGACTTCACCCTCCAGATTAATTTCTAGAGTGGGTGAAAAATGCAGATCACCTCCTGCTGCATGCCTCTGAATGCTCAGATTGAACTTCAAGAATTTGGAAGGACCGTACAACCCATCAGATGACCTGAAATCCCCACAGGGGCACAAGAAATATGAGAAAGTAAGAAAATACTTCTCTTTCAAGGGAAAAGAACAATTCCTTTTCATCCACAGACATCTTCATCTACAGATAGTACAATGGAACTCACGAAAATGTCAGATAAAGTATTTAGAATATTCATAGTGACAAATCTAACAAAGATATAAAAGAGACAATGAACTCCAGAAGATGCAGGAGAAAAGAACTGATGAGTTCCAGGAGGTGAGGAAGTTCTTGCACAGTCTGAAAGAGGAAATACACACCATAAAAAAGAATCAAATGGAACTATTAGAAATGAAGGCTATAATACAGGAAATCAAAACCTCCCTTGAAAGTATTAAAAGCAGACTAGATCATACAGATCAAATCTCAGACATAATCACTGGCTTAGAAAAATCCACAAAGACTGAGAAAATAGCCCCCCAAAATGATAATAATATACAAGAAATACTAGATACCATGAAATGCCCAGAGATCTTGATAATGGGTATCCAAGAAGGTGAAGAGACTAATAAGAACATTGATAAATCTATTCCATGAAATCCTGGAAGAAAACTTTCCAAACCTTCAAAGATCCAGTCCCAAGAAGCACAAAGGACCCCAAATAGTCAATCCAAAAAGATCTTCTCCAAGTCACATTATAGCCAGATTGACCAAACCCATAGACAAAGACAAGATACTAAGATTGGCAAGAGAGAAAAGTCAAGTTACCTTGAACCAGGATATCCCATCAGGATAACAGTGGACCTCTCATTGGAAATAATGTGAGCAAGGAAAGAATGAAGTGAATATTCAAAGAATTGAGTGAAAAACAATTTCAACCAAGACTACTGTACCTGACAAGATTATCCTTCATATGGGAAGAAAAGACAAGAACATTCTCAGATAAACAAAACCTGAAAGAATTTATCAACACCAGGCCAGTTCTCCAAGAAGATATGAAGGTAGTGTTGTATCAGGAAAATGAAATATAGACACACAGAAATAAGAGTTCGAAAACGAGTAAGAAAATGGCCAACTTAATGATAAGGACAAGTCTGGAGTCGAATGTTATCTTCCAGAATTTAATGGGAAGATCAGACCACAAGAGAAGATAAAGTATATGAGATTGAACTGGTGAAATAGAATCTTATGACTTTTGACTGAAACATGACTGATTTTCTTCCATGCTTTGTTTTCCAGATTTAAGGATTTTTGTCTTCTCTTGAGTTGATGATAGATTTATGTACCTACTATTTGAACAGAATCCTAACTTGTTTCCCGGCTTTAAGTTTTACGCAAAGCTCTTAGCGTTTTTAAAATTTTGATTTATTAAAGCTAAAACTGCTTTTCTTGAAATTAAAAAGGTATTGAAAATACCTATTTAATGACCACAGTAAGCTGTATAGCATTGGCTAGGTGCCACTTTATAGTATATTCATTCTGCTCACAGAGTTTCATGCCTAAAGTCAGACATATGTCACAGATATGTGTATATCAGCTGAATTTGCTATTGAAAGTAGTTAGATTAATTAAGATATTTTGCGAATCAACAAAATGGGGTGGGGGAAGCAATGGAAAGCAACTGTAGATACCAGAGACAGTGTGGGAGGAGGGTGGGAAATGGCAGAGGGTGAGAAATAGGGGGAGAAAATATATATATATGAAACAAGAAATGGAAAATTATTTGTCAAAAATAACATGCATAGGGACCAGCAGTTAGCCTAATGGCTATGTCGCTGGACTCCCATGTAGTCGACTGCGGTTCGCGTCCTGGACCCAGTGGCTTAAAACTCATGCCGGGTGCATGTGCGTGTGTGCCCAAGATCCTGAGAGGAGAATGGAGGAGAAGGATTGCAGCGTGACCAACCCCCCTGGGGGGTGATTTCTCACTTTCTGTCTCCATGTCTTTCTCTCTCTGTCTGGCGAGCTCATGTGCCCTATAGCAAAAAAACAAAAACAAAAACAAAAAACTCTCCAAAAAATAACATGCATGTTAAGCCACTATACAGTGTATTCTAGACGGGAAATCACATTTTGCATGCTGTGATGATGTTTAGTGAATGAATGTAAAATAAATAAATTTTAAAAATGGAGAAAAACCTTTTTAAAAAAGTTACCGATTCACATGCAGTTGTGTGAGGCATTTACCCAGGTTCCCTCAGTGGTAACATCTTATAAAATTACAGTGCCTTTTTTTCTCCCTCTTAGAAAGGGTCTGACTGTTGTAATCCCTTTCCTTAGCTTTCCTGAATCACTGAGATTGCAAGCACATGCAATTGCACCAAGCCTTTAGGTCGAACGAGGAATCAACACAGGCCTCCCATGTGGCCCCAGCCTGTGGAGCAGTATCTTCACAGCATACTCCACCACAGTTGGACCTGGTAAAATTTTAATCTCTGCAATGGCAATTATATATGGTTCAGCCTAAAATATTGTAGCTGGGTGTCAGATAACAAAAGTTTGTCTGGGTTAGGCTAAGTTTTATGAATTGTAAATTCATAATACAAAGAAGCTCTGATGACATTGAGACATGGGCTGTTACAGTAGTAATGTGTATGGGTTTATGTTGTGGGGGAAAAGAGGTTTCAAGGGAGAGTGGGGCTGGTGGTTGAATTTTAAGAACTGTGTATTAGGGATCTGGAAAATGAGTGTTAGGCAAAGGACTTGCTGCTCTTGGTGAGGACACACACACAAGCACAACTCAAAGGCCTGGGAGATCAAAGAAGGGGAAGGCAGCGAAGGCAGCTTGTGCTGGTGCAGGTTGCATGGGCAGTTCTGTCTGCAGGTTTGGAGGTATATGCACCTTGAGAGAAAGAAAATGGATGTAGGAGAGGGTGGAGGGCGTGGAGTTGGGAGAATCAATAGGAGATTTACTTCGGAAAGGAGAAAATTTCTCTCTGCCTATATGAGAAAAGAGAAGATAGGTAAGATGATTTGGACATTTAGATATAAATATAAGGAAGTACTTTCTAAAATTCACTGGTTTTCAAAATAATATACTCTTGTCTTTCTATCCTGTATTTCATGTAGAAGGTTGAGACACAAAGGAGATGAAATCAGGTTGGTCTTATAGGAATGGGGATAAGGCTCAAATTCAACTTTAACTTTAAAAATCCTGGAAGTTCCCAAAACATCAGGAAACTAATAGAATTAGTAGTGGAATAAAATAGGTAATATTCTTACTATTTAAGTCCTGGTTTTATCAAGTCACAAAATTTAATTCTCAAATCAGTCTGTTGTTTGCAAATAAACTATAAGGTTGCAAAGGGTTTCATCAACCTCAGAGACATTTTGGAAGCTACAAACTGAACTATAAACAGCCTAAATGGGGCATTTGAATCACATAGTAGTTGATCATACACGTTCAGAGCGAGGACGATCTGGCTTCCAGCAACAATCAAGACAGCTGAGCTGACTGTAAGTTTATCTTGAACCGAGACTGTTATGGGAGTCCTTACATTAAACATACTCTTAATGAATATTAATAAATGTGGATTATTCAACTCCAGAAATATGACTACTCCATGGTCTGGCTGACCATGTCTGGAGTAGTACCGTTCTTCTGAACTCTGTATTTAAGTAAAAGCAACAAGTAAAGAATGTGTGGGTGAAGAGGAACAACTCATAAGTGATCACAGAGTTGATTTGTTATAAATATTTTTCAAGGAATGAAAGGACAGGGAAGAGAAGCAGGAAGACAAGAGAAAGGGAAGGAATGAAGAAAGCATATAAAGTATTGACATATGGTTTTGATTTAGATGATTATAAATCAGCTTAAAAGAAGAGAATTGGATTTGCAAAAAAAAAAAAAGATAAGAATATGGAAGGTAAGAGAAACAGATATAGCTTGTGATGGTCCCACTACTATTAAGATCTTCAGGAGTAATTTGCACTTGTCAAGACTTAAAGATTTCGCTCCTTCCATTGCCCAAGATATTTAAGTAAGAATTCCAATACTCTGAACTCCATCCAGTCCTGTATCTCCACCCCAAATTCACTTGGGTGTTAAACACATGTGAGAGTTCCAATATAAATATTTATAGAGCATAGACCTTGGAAAACACAATCCAGGTTTCCTAAATGGTATTCCATAGGCCCAACTAAGCCCATTACCTCCCTTCTTCCCTATCTTCTCCCTTGCTCCTTCCTCCATCCATCCATTCTTTTCTTTCTTTCATCTCTCTCTCTCCCTCTGTCCTCCTCCTCTCTTTCTCTCCTTTATTTCTTACCTTTTATCTTTTCCTCTTTTGACTCTTTTTTTTTTTTTTTTTTGCTGTAGGGTATGTGCACTCATGGGGAGAGACTGAGAAAGAGATAGTGAGAAATCACCCTCCTCACCTCAGGAGAATGACCGTAATGCAATCCCTTCTCCATTCTCATCTTGAGATTTGGGGCATGCATATACTTCCACCCATAGTGTTTCTCAAGCCACTGGGTCTGGCCATGTGGGAGTCCAGCACTTTAACACCTTGCCACTTGATGGTCCCTTGACTTACTCTTATTGAGCACCACTGTCTTCCATGTACTATGTATACAGTGTTGAACAAAACCAGATATAGCCCCTGTCCTCATGATGCTCATGAGCTTGTGGAGAAGACATATATATATATTTATATATATATTTATAAATATAAAGCAATTTCCATGGTCATAAATGGTAAGTTCTACTTCCTTTGCTGCTTAAGAAGTTGAACGTTTTGTCTATCCATGGCAGATTTGGTATTCATACACCTTTTAGTCAGATGTGTGACTTACTGCAGACAGTGAGAGCTGGTGACGAGGATTGGCAGCTGCATGTATATACATAACTGTAGAGACCGATTGCAGATGCAAACATCAGTGATGTGGGCGAGTGATGGGAGTCCGATCCAGCTGTTCATGCATGGAGCTTTGGGAGCCAGGACTGGCAGCATGTGAAAGTCCAGCTGCAGGGTCAGGTACAATAGTCATCCTGTTGACATGTTGTAAAGATCAAAAGAATCTCAGAGAATGCATCATTAAGAGAAATGAACTAAAAAAAGAGCATACTTTCCCTTCATTGGTAGCCATCTACCTCTTGACTCTTGGTTTTGTAGAAGAAAGTAAAAAATCATCTTAGTCATCTAAAAGTGTTCTTAACTGACAAGAGTAATGATGACATTCAGTTCTATATTCATAGACCTGAAAAGAGTTAACAAATAGATGTAAATAAGAAATGGAATCTTGAAATAAATTTGTTTCGAATCAGTGGTAGTAAGTTGAGACAACTTTATAGCCAAGTGGAGTAAAGAAAATAATAAATATGGGAGTCTTCTTTGCTTCTTAAAACAAAATATAATCTAACAGATCTATTGAATCTGCCAAGCAAATCATGCCAAGCAGAAATGATTAAATGTCAATTTCTCCTGTAATGGTCTTCTAACATTTAGAAATTCCTGTCTTCATGATCATTTTTAAATAGTTGTAACTCCAGGCCAAGTATTGAAGAAGTCAGTGGGGAGTATTATATTGGCTTATTGTGCATTGAAATTCACTGTCCCTTAAACTTTTTTAACCACAAAGATGAAGTTGTATTAACCACAAAGATGAATCAGTATTTCCCTGAAGTGAAACCAGCAAGGAAATAATTTTTTGTTGTATTTATAGTTTTAAAACAAAGACATCCATCTTTGTGTTTTTCTTTTCCAATTTTCCTATGAGTATTGTTTAATACTAATAAAGTGTCTTATGTGGCTTTGTTTTTTTTTTCTTTCTTTTTTTTAAAGTTAAGATTTAATAGGAATTATCTTTTTAAAATCTCTGTTTTAAAATTGCTAAAATAACCATTTATGCCTGATGTCTTTGGAAATTAGATATTATTGAGCATAATTTAAATTTTTACTATTTATCTTGTATGATTGAAGCCCTCTTGGCAACACTGTAAGGTCAACTTTGGCATTTATACTTTCCTAGAAAATTGTGCATTTCATGGGTTTTTAACCTATTGGTAGAAAGTTGTTCCTATCAACTTACAGTTTTTAAAATATTTCTGTATATGTTTATGTTCCATTATTTATTCCTGTTATCTCTTATTTATATTCTCTCTCTCTCTCTCTCATTCTCTTGCCATCAAAATGACTGTATATTTTATTGCTCTTTTAAAATATTGTCTGGGGCCAGTAGATGGCATGGTGATTAAGGCACTGGATTCTCATATGGCCAACCATGGTTTGAGTCCTGGACCCTGTAGATTGAAAATTACACTGGGTGCATGTGTGTGTGTGTGTGTACATACCCAAAATCTCAAAAGGAAAATAAGGAGAAAGGATTGCAGCATGGTCATCCCCCTGGGGGTGATTTCTCACTTTCTTCCACTGCCCCCAGTGAGTACACACCCACATGGTAAATACACACACACACACCGTATACACACACACCTACATATTTAGAGAGAGATAGAGGGTTTGAACTTAAAAAATCAATTCTACCTTTTACTTACTTGCTATTTAATTAGCTTTTGTCTTTTAATTTTCTCCTCCCTATTTGATTTAGACTTTTGTGCTGTTCCTTTTTCTATCTTCTGGATTTGAAACACTACTGAATTTATCATAAATTCCTCCTTTAAGTATAGCTTAGGGGAGTATGCTATTGTTTCTTATATAAAGTGTTTTGTCTTAAGTATTTAACAATATTTTCTTAGTTTTATTCTTTAATAATTTTTTAAAGACCTGCACCTTATAATTTCTCAATTGTGTTTTAGCTATTATTTACTATATCCTAATGAAGGACATTATATGAAATTCTGGCAAGTGTCCCCTCAGAACTATTCAGGTCATTGAAAACAATGAAAATCTGAGACACCATCCCAGTCCAGGAGAGACTAAGAGCACATGAAAACTATATGTAATATAATATCCCAGATGGAATCCTGAGGCATAGAAAGAACATTAGGGGATAACTAGTGAAATTTGGATCAAGTGTAGAGTTTCGCTAGCAGTCCTACACCAATGTTACTTTCTTAGTTGTGGTAAGTATACCGTGGTAATGTAAGATATTAACAATTGAAGAATTTGGGTGAAAATATTTATAAAGCATTTATCTGATAAGAGGTTAATATGGAAAATAAATAAGGAACTCATACGAGTCGGTAAAAAAAAAATACCCACCTAGCAGAATTAAACATTGGAAAAGACGTGAATAGTTATTTCTCCAAAGTCATAAAATCGTAACACAGTGATATTTCATCTTACATCTGTTTGGGCAGCTAATATAAAAAACATCAAAAGAAAGCAAATGTTAGTAAAGGTGTGGAGAAAAATAAACCTTTTTACACTGTCAGGAATGTAACTTGGGGCACCAGCAGTTGGCATAATGGCTATGTCGCTGGACTCCCATGTAGTCGACTGCGGTTCAAGTCCCGGACCCGGTGGCTTAAAACTCATGCAGGGCGCGTGTGCGTGTGTGCCCAAGATCCCAAGAGGAGAACAGAGGAGAAGAGATTGTGGCATGGCCATCCCCCCTGGGGGATGGCTTTCTGTCTCTCTGTCTCTGTCTGTCTAGTGAGTGGCACGCGCCCTATAGAAAAAACCTCTCCAAAAAAAAAAAAAAAAAAAAAAAGAAAAGAAAAAAAAGGAATGTAACTTGGTATAGTAGTTGTAAATAATACTATTGAGGTTATTTGTAAAGTTAAAAATTGAAGCCACATTAAATTAAGTAATTCCTCTTCTGGGTATATTTAAATAAAATAAAATCACTATCTAGAAGAGATATCTGCACTCCCATGTTCGTTGTGACATTATATACAATAGATGAGATATACATTTTTTTAAAAATTGGCCAGAGGGCACATACGTTCACTGGACAAAGGAAGAGAGGGAGAGCGAGCAAAAGCACTATCTACAGGGAATGGTCATGCCATAATCCCTTCTCCATTTCTTCATCCTTTCCAGATTTCAAGCATGTATGCACATGTGTCTGGCATGTTTCTCAAGCTGCTGGATGCAGGACTCAAACTGCATAGTCAGTCGTGTGGTATCTAGTTCATATAACCACCAGGCTGGCCCCAAGGTATGTAAATAACCCTTTTTAGCTGACGGATGACTAGACTAAGGTGTGTGTGTATAAGAGAACATTATATGGCCTTAGAAAGAAAAAATCCTGCCATTTGCAACTATACTGATGAAACTTGAGGATATTTTGCTAAGTGGAATAAATCAGACAAGAAAGGCAGATAATGCATAATTCTAAGTGTGGAATCTAAAAATAAGTAAATAAATAAACAAGCATATTCAATGAAAAGTAGAATGGCTGTTGCCAAAGTTTAGGGTAGCAGAAAAGGGGGAGATGTTGGTCGAAGGATGTAAATATTCAGCTATAAGATGATTAAGTACTAGAGATCTAATGTAATGGTAATTTCTTCCCTAACATGCAATTTTTACTTGTCCATCATACCCTATCTTTTAAACATAATGCAGATGCATCCTCAGGAAGCTCCAATATCATCAAAAGCCAAAATAGTGCCTTGTGGATATCAATAATTTCCAAAAAAAAAAATGCAGGTAGCTTTCTATATTTTATATGAACTGTTATGTATTTCATGGTATGAAAGATGACATGTTGGTTCCTTTTCTAGTTTCAAATTCATACATTTCTTTGTCTTTAATAATTCCCTCACTTTTCCTTCATTTCTTATTTTTTTCTTTTAGAGAAAAAGTGAACTTTTTATCTGAGTACAGAATTAACTTTCCCACAGATATTTATTTATTTATTTATTTATTTATTTATTTATTTAAGAGAAAGTTTTGCAATAGAGCATGTGCATTCACTGGAGAGACAGTGAGAGACAGAAAACAAGAAATCACCCCCCTAGGGGGAATGGCCACACTGTAATCCCTTCTCCTCCATTCTCCTCTCGGGATCTTGGGCACACACGCACATGCGTCCGGCATGAGTTTTAAGTCGTCAGGTCCAGGGCTCGAACTACGTGAGAATCCAGCAATGTAACTATTTCGCCATCCGCTGGCCCCTGTTCCAGAGATTTTTTATGTTGTCATTACTTTCTAGATATTTGTCTTTGAAATATTGATTTGTCCTTCACCCAATATCTGTAAGAGACAATTTTTAGATTTTCATGTACAAAATTTGATTTGCCATTTTATAGTATTATAGACAAAGAAAGTTGCTGTTATTATTCATGCTATCAGCATTTATTTAGCATTTTTTGGTGGCCTAAATGATGGTCATTTTTAAAGTTTATATTGCTGTATAAAACTTGAATTTCCCTTTTTTCAAGCAGAGAGCTTAATATGTTTACGTCTCTTGGCTCAACTGCATATAATAGTGCAATGTTAATGGATCATACTTTTAAATACAAGGAAGGGTTAAACCTATAAAGCCTCTAAAGGAAAATATTAGAGACTATTGTTGAAACCTGGGATTGTAAAGAGATTTCTGGTAAAGTATGCAAATGCACTAACCATATAAAAACACAAATTGGTAAATTTGGTTTCATCTAAAATAAAAATTTTTGGTCATCGAAAGACATCTTCAAGAGAGTGAAAAGCACTGCCTGCATGCTCGCCACTGGACCTGGACCACCCCACGCACCCACCACTGGCCCTAGTTGCCCCGCATGCCTGCCACCGGTGCCAGTTATTGGGTAGTACCTCGTACCCCACACCTTCCAAATCTCCTCCCTCCAGGTCAGCCCCTACTGCAGAGAGAGGTTGGAGTAAGATTGGAACATGGCCTGACTGAGGGGAGGGGCTACTATTGCCACCTCACAGCCTGCAGACACCCAGGTGTGGCCACCGCCTGAGGGGGAATGAGGTCAGACCTTCCAGAGAGGAAGGAGTTGGTAGGAAGTTCCAGATTACATAGCTTCTCCTTGCAAAAGCCGAGAGGATCCAAATGCCAAAGTCAGTGAGGCTCTGGAAAGCACTCCTCCACACTGGATTCCCTTCTGGAAGAGAAAAACAAGAGAAACTCTCCTCTGAAACTCCCCAGACTGTCACTGTGGGTTCTAGCACCCCCACCACCCTTTAGAAGAACAAGGAAAATGGCATGGAACTAACACACATCACCAGGAAGCCCAAAAGCAGGCACCTTCAGGGAAAAAAATTGGGCTCCCCTCACCACCTCACCCTATCGCAAGCTGGCAAGAAAGCTACCCCTCCCTGCAGTCTGATGAGCAGGTGGAGCCCTGCTGACAATCAGGTTTCCATAGCATGAGGGAGCAGAGGTCTCAAAAGAGAGCACCTCCCACCCCAACAGAGGCTAAGGGATTTGTACCCTACCCTGATCTGCCAAGGAAGGCAAACCTGCCCTCATCCTTTCATCAGTTTCAGACCCTGGGGAATGACTATTCATCCAACTGATGCCACTCATAACACAGCATCACTAACCCTCACCAAAGTCTATTAGGTACAGGGTATGAGAGCCCTGCTCTAATCTGGAAGATGCAAGGGATACTTTGCCAGGGATACTCCTGGGACCCATGGCTTCTCCACATCCTCAGCACTACAGAGTATACTCCAAAAATTAAGAAGAACCAAAACTTCACCAGATGTTTAGAAACCAGTATAGAGCACAAGAAATATGAGAAAACAAGTAGGTATCTCTCCCCAAAGAAACACAGTAATTCCTTACCAACAATGGACAACACACAGGAATTCTCAGAAACATTAGAGAATCTGTGACCAAACTCAGTGAGATGCAAGAGGAAACAATCACTTCCAGGAAATGAGAAAAATCATTCCATGACATGCAGGAATAATTTCATAAAGAGATAGCTAGCCTGAAAAAGAATCAAATAGAACTTCTGGAGATGAAGAATGCAACCCAAGAAATCAAAATCTCCCTTGAGAGCATCAACGGCAGATTAGATTATGCAGAAGAAAGAATCTCTGATCTGGACAACAAAGCTTTTGATTATTCCCCCATTACCCAGAAATGAAGACACTATATGGGAAATACTAGATACCATCGAACATCCAAATCTTCATCTACAGGTATTTCCAGAAGGCACAGAGACTGATCAAGTCCCAGGAAACCTCTTCCATGAGATACTTTCTGAAAACTTTTCAAATTTAGAGAAACATAAAGATGTGCAGATCCAGGAAGCTCAAAGAACACCAAATAGATTCAGCGTAAGATTTTTCTCACAGCACATCATAGTCAGATGGTAGAAATCAAAGACAAAGACAAAATTCTAAAATTGACAAGAGAGAAGCATCGGGTTACAAAGGTTATCCCTATCAGGCTAACATCAGACCCCTTAACTGAAAGGATGCAGGCAAGGAAACAATGGGAAGATATAGTCAAGATATATAAAAGAAAATAATTTCAATCAGTAATTCTATACTGGCAAGATTATCCTTCCCGTAGGAGGAAGATCTAAATGTATATGGTAATATCTTTGACTTGATGGGTATGCACTGCATGCATGCTGGGAAAAACCATGTTGGAAGCTGTAAAGATCTACAATGATTAAAGGTAATAAATTAATTAATTTAATTAAATAAAAATGGAAGGCAAGCCACAGACCAGGAAAACTATATTCTCTCTCTCCCTCTCACTCTGTCTCTCTCTCTCTCTCCCTCCCTTTTATTAAATAGGGTATGTATGTTCACCAGAGATGGAGAAACAGAGAGAGACAGAAGAGACAGAGACAGAGAGACAGAAAGAAATCACTCCCTCATGCCTCAGCCTCTTCTCCTTCATTCTCTTCTTGGGATTTGGGGCATGCACATACATGTGCTTGGTGTGTTTTTCAAGCTGCCAGGTCCGAGACTTAAATCACATAGTCAGCCATACAGGATCTAGTAACTTCCACACCACCTGCTGGCCCCAGGAAAAAAATATTCTTAATATTTGTATTAGGCAAAGAATTTCTTCTTTTCAGAACATGTAAAAAAGTATCAATTAATAAAGAAAAGGCTAAGGCCTCAAGTTTTAAAAATGTAAATGAGGACTTTTATGACACATCATAGTTTTTAAACATTCTGCCGTGGGGCCGAACTGCAGGGCTCCTCTGCACTGCGGTAAAGAGGAGCCCTCAGGGAGGCAGCCTCTATGGCAACGTTGCTCCTGAATGGAGCTCTCCCTGAGCACGACAGGCATGTGTGTGTCCCTGATCTGGCTGGCTTAGCCTGGGTGGGTAGTGACATCAAGGCCCTGTCATGGGCATTGTATCAATTTCTCTCTTGCTCAGTAATAAATAAATAAATAGGTACATTTATAAAATAAATAAATGTATAAACATTTAAAAAAAATGTTTGCTTTCCTCAGAAGAATATATGCCTCTACTCTCGGGGATTCTTGGCAGCAGTCACTGTCTTCCTAAGCCCAAATAGAGCAGCTTTGACTGAATAAAGCCAGCGGGGTGCTCAGTAAACATTTGGTAATGAGTGAGGCCTTTTTTATTGACTTATAATCATTGTATGTATTTTGGGACACAATGTGATTTTTCGGTACAAGACTGTAATGTGTATCGATTAGATTAGGATAATTAATATATCCATTATCTCAACTACTTGTCTTTACTTTGGGTTGAGAACATTCAAAATCCTCTTTTTTAATCATTCTGATGTATGCAGTAAATTGTTAACTATTGACTCATTCACCCTATTATACTTCATAATGCTAAAAATGGTTTCTCTGACCTATCCATAGTTTTTTTTCTGTTAACCAGCATCCTTCTGTCTCTCCTCCCTGTGTCCTTCTCAGTTTCTAGCGGTCATTCTCCCCCCCCTTGGAGAGGTTTTTTGCTATAGGGCGCATGCACTCACCAGAAAGACAGAGAGAGACAGAGAGACAGAAAGCGAGAAATCACCCCCCAGGGGGGATGGCCACGCCGCAATCCCTTCTCCTCCATTCTCCTCTCGGGATCTTGGGCAAGCACGTACACACACCCGGTGTGAGTTTTAAGCCACCGGGTCTGGGACGTGAACCGCGGTTGGCTACATGGGAGTGCAGCGACATAGCCATTACACTAACTGCTGGTCCCGCTAGTGGTCATTCTTTGACTCACTTCTCCAGAAAATCATCCTTTAATTCCCTCATATGAGTGAGAATATGAAGTATTTCTCTTTGCCTGACTAATTTTACTTAACATAGTATCCTATAGACTCACACGTGTTACCTCAAATAACAGAATTCAATGGCTGAATAATAGTCCAGTGTGTGTTTGTGTGTGTGCGTATTTCACTTAAAAAATTATTCATTTGTAAAAGCTATTTGCTGATGATAGTGTGTACAGTAAGGTCTTTGTCTTGACTGATAAGCATGATATTCATGCTAGAAAAAACAATAGTGTACACTGCAACGATGTATGTGAGCAAATGTAAATGAAAATAAAAAATAAAAATGAGATGTATTCATTAGTAACACTTGGGTTGATTCTGTATCTTGGCGGTTCTATTTTTAGGTTTCAGGGGCATCTTCATATCGTTTTCCGTAATGACTATACAAATTTACATTCCCACTAATAGTACAAAAGGATTCCCTTTTGTCTGCAACCTCACAGCCCAATTTTTAAGAAAATGGAAACAACTTGAACAAATAGTACACCAGAAAATACTTAAATGACCATTAAATCTATGAAACTATGTTCAAATATTATTCCTCATCACGGAAATGCAAATTAAAACCTACTGAGATATCGTACTCATCAGCCGAAAAAGACAGAGACGAAACCATGCGTTTGTGCAGATGTGGGGCAACTGGAACTCTCTTGAGCTGCTGGTTGGGAGTTTAAAATGAAACACACACTTTGGAAAACTACATGGCAGTCTCTAACGAAAATAAATATATGCTTAACCTAATGTCCAAGCTATCCAAGCTATATCAAGACTCCTAGATAAACATCCAAGAGAAATGAAACAAAAATATATCTAGAAAGGGACCAGCAGTTAGCGTAATGGCTATGTTGCTGGACTCCCATGTAGCCAACCACGGTTCACGTCCCGGACCCGGTGGCTTAAAACTCACGCCGGGCGCGTGTGCGTGAGTGCCCAAGATCCCGAGAGGAGAATGGAGGAGAAGGGATTACGGTGTGGCCATCCCCCCTGGGGGGTGATTTCTCGCTTTCTGTCTCTGTCTCTCTCTGTCTGTCTGGTGAGTGCACACGCCCTATGGCAAAAACCTCTCTAGACTGTAATAAAAATGAACAAACTGCTTATATCAATAATATGGACAGATCAAAAACATTTTATGATATGTGCAGGAAGTGAGAAACAAAAGACTGCATAATGAACACTTCTTTTGATATGAAAATGAAAAAGTCAAAGCTGCCCCATGGTGCTAGAAGGCAGATTACAGAAACCTTGAGAATTGACTCATAAGGGACAAGGGGAATATTTTGAGGAGGTTGGAATGTCTATATGTCTCATAACCAGGGTGAAGTTTACAAGGCTATATACATGAATAAAAACGAATTATGTATTTAGCAATTTAGTTTGAAAAATAGATCGTTAGTATCCTTTCTTATGTTTAATCTACTTGATCTGCCAAGAATTTATGAGAAGTGTGCTTGAGATTTCCATAGTTGGTATAAAGTTTATTTCTCTCCATTTCTCATTGCAATTCCTGCAACTTTTACTTCTATATTTTGATGTCAGGTTACTTGGTACATAGACATTTCTTAGTTTTCTTTTCACTGCAGAGAACTACCAGCATAAGGATTACAAAGTAGTCTTCTCTGTCCAATTTAAACAACTTTTCCTTGAACTTGTCTGATATTAATTTTTTGCACTTGTTTTCATTTTCAATTTACCTAGTATATATTTTTGTGTCTTTTTAAAAATTGTGGTAAAACACACATTGCATAAAACTTACCAACTTAGCCATTTTCAAGTATACAGTTCATTGGCCTTATGAACATTCACATCCATTCCCACCATCCCTCTCCAGAACATTATTTTTTTAATCTTGAAAAACTAAAACTCTCCCCCCTCAAAAAAAAAAATTAAAAAAAAAAAAAACTAAAACTCTCTATCATCAAACAGGAGCTTTCCATTTCTATCTCCCCCCAGCCCCTGGCAGCTACCGTTCTACTTCCTGTCTGTATAAATTTGACTACTCTAAGTACTTCATATAAGTGAAATTATATAGCATTTGTTATGTCACAACTGGTTTATTTCATTTAACACAATGTCCTCACATTTCAGCCACATTGTACCATGTGTCAGAATTTCCTTCTTTTAAAAATAAGATCCCTTGGGGACCAGCAGTTAGCATAATGGCTATGTCGTTGGACTCCCACGTAGTTGACCACGGTTCGAGTCCCGGACCCGGTGGCTTAAAACTCATGCCGGGCGTGTGTGCGTGCGTGCGTGCCCAAGATCCCGAGAGGAGAATGGAGGAGAAGGGATTGTGGTGTGGCCATCCCCCCTGGGGGGGTGATTTCTCACTTTCTGTCTCTCTGTCTCTCTCTGTCTGTCTGGTGAGCACATGCGCCCTATAGCAAAAACCTCTCAAAAAAAAAAAAAAAAAGATCCCTTGTATGTAAATACTACTCTATCACTTAACCTTGGATTGCTTCAATCTTTTGACTAATGCCGCTATAAACGTAGCGTACAAACATCTCTTCAAGTTTCTGCTTTCCATCCCCCCTGGGGGGTGATTTCTCGCTTTCTGTCTCTGTCTCTCTCTGTCTGTCTGGTGAGTGCACACGCCCTATGGCAAAAACCTCTCTAGACTGTAATAAAAATGAACAAACTGCTTATATCAATAATATGGACAGATCAAAAACATTTTATGATATGTGCAGGAAGTGAGAAACAAAAGACTGCATAATGAACACTTCTTTTGATATGAAAATGAAAAAGTCAAAGCTGCCCCATGGTGCTAGAAGGCAGATTACAGAAACCTTGAGAATTGACTCATAAGGGACAAGGGGAATATTTTGAGGAGGTTGGAATGTCTATATGTCTCATAACCAGGGTGAAGTTTACAAGGCTATATACATGAATAAAAACGAATTATGTATTTAGCAATTTAGTTTGAAAAATAGATCGTTAGTATCCTTTCTTATGTTTAATCTACTTGATCTGCCAAGAATTTATGAGAAGTGTGCTTGAGATTTCCATAGTTGGTATAAAGTTTATTTCTCTCCATTTCTCATTGCAATTCCTGCAACTTTTACTTCTATATTTTGATGTCAGGTTACTTGGTACATAGACATTTCTTAGTTTTCTTTTCACTGCAGAGAACTACCAGCATAAGGATTACAAAGTAGTCTTCTCTGTCCAATTTAAACAACTTTTCCTTGAACTTGTCTGATATTAATTTTTTGCACTTGTTTTCATTTTCAATTTACCTAGTATATATTTTTGTGTCTTTTTAAAAATTGTGGTAAAACACACATTGCATAAAACTTACCAACTTAGCCATTTTCAAGTATACAGTTCATTGGCCTTATGAACATTCACATCCATTCCCACCATCCCTCTCCAGAACATTATTTTTTTAATCTTGAAAAACTAAAACTCTCCCCCCTCAAAAAAAAAAATTAAAAAAAAAAAAAACTAAAACTCTCTATCATCAAACAAGAGCTTTCCATTTCTATCTCCCCCCAGCCCCTGGCAGCTACCGTTCTACTTCCTGTCTGTATAAATTTGACTACTCTAAGTACTTCATATAAGTGAAATTATATAGCATTTGTTATGTCACAACTGGTTTATTTCATTTAACACAATGTCCTCACATTTCAGCCACATTGTACCATGTGTCAGAATTTCCTTCTTTTAAAAATAAGATCCCTTGGGGACCAGCAGTTAGCATAATGGCTATGTCGTTGGACTCCCACGTAGTTGACCACGGTTCGAGTCCCGGACCCGGTGGCTTAAAACTCATGCCGGGCGTGTGTGCGTGCGTGCGTGCCCAAGATCCCGAGAGGAGAATGGAGGAGAAGGGATTGTGGTGTGGCCATCCCCCCTGGGGGGGTGATTTCTCACTTTCTGTCTCTCTGTCTCTCTCTGTCTGTCTGGTGAGCACATGCGCCCTATAGCAAAAACCTCTCAAAAAAAAAAAAAAAAAGATCCCTTGTATGTAAATACTACATTGTGTTTATCTACTTATCTATCAATGAACCTTGGATTGCTTCAATCTTTTGACTAATGCCGCTATAAACGTAGCGTACAAACATCTCTTCAAGTTTCTGCTTTCAATTATTTTGGGTATATAGAAAGCTAGAAATGTTGGCTCATACAGTAATTCTATCTTAAAATTTCAAAGTACTGTTATACTGTTTTCCATAGTAAGTGCATCGTTTAGATTCCAACCAACAATGCACAGGAGACTACAGTTTCCCTACTTCCTTGACAATACTCGTTATTCTCTGTTTTCCTACTAGTGGTTTTCTAATTGGATGTGAAGTGATATCTTATTGTGGTTTTAATTTAAGTTTTTCAGATAACTCATGATGCTGGTTATATTTTCATGTGCTTATTGGCCATTTATATATCTTCATTAGAAAAGTGTCCATTTGAGTTTATCATCATCTTTTAATCAGATTTTTCTGTTTTTGTCATTGTGCTGTAAGAGGCTTTTTAGTTTTTGTTTTTATTGTATTAAAGATACTAACCTCCTATGGGACCTGCAGTTAACGTAATGGCTATGTTACTGGACTCCCACGTAGTCGACCATGGTTCAAGTCCCGGACCCGGTGGCTTAAAACTCACGCCGGGTGCGAGTGCGTGCGTGCCCAAGATCCCTAGAGGAGAATGGAGGAGAAGGGATTGTGGTGTGGCCATCCCCCCTTGGGGGGTGATTTCTCGCTTTCTGTCTCTCTGTCTCTCTCTGTCTGTCTGGCGAGCGCACGTGCCCTATAGCAGAAACCTCTCCAAAAAAAAAAAAAAAAAAAAAAAAAAAAAAAAAAAAAAAAAATATTTAACCTCTTAATAAAATACTTAAAATTTCAAAGTACTGTTATACTGTTTTCCATAGTAAGTGCATCGTTTAGATTCCAACCAACAATGCACAGGAGACTACAGTTTCCCTACTTCCTTGACAATACTCGTTATTCTCTGTTTTCCTACTAGTGGTTTTCTAATTGGATGTGAAGTGATATCTTATTGTGGTTTTAATTTAAGTTTTTCAGATAACTCATGATGCTGGTTATATTTTCATGTGCTTATTGGCCATTTATATATCTTCATTAGAAAAGTGTCCATTTGAGTTTATCATCATCTTTTAATCAGATTTTTCTGTTTTTGTCATTGTGCTGTAAGAGGCTTTTTAGTTTTTGTTTTTATTGTATTAAAGATACTAACCTCCTATGGGACCTGCAGTTAACGTAATGGCTATGTTACTGGACTCCCACGTAGTCGACCATGGTTCAAGTCCCGGACCCGGTGGCTTAAAACTCACGCCGGGTGCGAGTGCGTGCGTGCCCAAGATCCCTAGAGGAGAATGGAGGAGAAGGGATTGTGGTGTGGCCATCCCCCCTTGGGGGGTGATTTCTCGCTTTCTGTCTCTCTGTCTCTCTCTGTCTGTCTGGCGAGCGCACGTGCCCTATAGCAGAAACCTCTCCAAAAAAAAAAAAAAAGAAAAGAAAAAAAAAGATATTAACCTCCTATTAGATATATAATTTGCACATATTTCTTCCCATTTCATGGGTTGCCTTTCATATTAAAAAAGAAAAAAAGTTCCTTTCATCAGCAAGAAAGTCAGAGAGAGAATAGTTTCAACAGGGTCTCAGCAAAGCAATCTACTCCCATGGTTAGACAGCCCCAGATCTTGGGCAGGCAAAGGCCTAACATACTCAGTGAGATCTCTGGACATGAATCTAGGCCTTTCCTATTTGGGTTACCCTTGCAGAGCCTCCAGGGGTTGGTAGTTTTTTCATACTCTTTAATTGTGTCTTTTGATGCACAGGAAGTTTATATTTGATGTAGCCAAGTTTCTCTACTTTTTCTTTTACTGCCAAAAGAAAGCACTGCCATGTTCAATGTTTTGAAGATTTTCTCATGTTTTCTTTGAAGAATTTTATAGTTTTTGGTAATGCATTTAGGTTTTTGATTCCCCTCCCCCACCTTTTTACACGTGCAAACTTTTCTAATCATTTAGTTTCAGGTGTGCTGGGGTTTGGTTTTGACTTAGAGTAGAGACTTATTGTTTGTTTTAATGGATATATATCTCACAGTTACTCAGATGAAAGACATGTTACCTTTTAAGTATATTGCTTCATTTTTCTTCTCATGCTTTCTGCTGCCCTGATTACTATGCCGTTTTCCCACCTCTTGCACAGTGGAGGCACATACTATACCATCAGAAAGGAGAGATGATGAACATTATGACTCTGCTCATCATGTGTTTGAGGAAGGCTTTCCACTGTCTTTCAATTTGAACAGACATTTTACTAAATTTATTTTGGCCAAGTTTTCCTTTCCTCAAAGCTTAGCATATTATTACAATATCTTCTTGCAAAACTGTTTTTGAAAGTTAATGAGCCCAGTTTGGAAATTTTTTCCTTTATGGAAAAAATCACTTATTTTTATGATTTTTGTATTCTTTCTAAGTTACTCAAGCTCAAGTAACTTCTCAACCTATGTCTTTGTGTTGATCTTCTTTCATAAATTTATCCTCAATACCTTACTTCGGTTAGAGAAATTATTATTAATTAAGCATTGAGCAACATGAGTGATAGGAAATAAGGATAAAAGTAGACAGGGAAGAAAAGATACTCTCTACCTTTAATGAGTTTACAGGTGAGTGAAAAAAAATACCAGTTTTTTAGTAAAGTATTCCACAAATACATGTAATGTGGCAACTTTTAGTTTTAATAAGAGGGTGGAAAACCAGAGAAAGAGTGAAAATCAACACACTGGAATGGGATGGTAGAGGATGCTCAGGGCTTTAGGTTGCAACAGCTTTATTAGTACAAGTCCTCAGGAGAAAGAAAACTTGGCCTCTTCAAGGAATTAAAAACTTTGCTACAACAAGAGAGTCTGCAGGCTTAGACAGGGGTCAGGCAGCTCAGAGTCCTTTTGGTCATGAGAAGGATTTGGACCTGAGATACATGAGCAACGAGAAACTCCTGAAGAGTTCTAATCCAGTTGACAAATCATCCTATCTGTCTTTGGAAAAGATCACTTTGACAGCATTGTGAAATACAGGATGGGGGACCAGCAAGTGGTGTAATGGTTACGTTGCTGGACTCCCACATGGCTGACAGCAGTTCAAGTCCCAAACCCAGTGTTCAAAATCATGCTGGTCACATGCGTGTGCTTACCCAAAACCACAAGAGGAGAATGGAGGAGAAAGGATTGTGGCATGGCCGTCCTCCCCGGGGAGTGATTTTCCACTTTCTCTCTCTCTCTATTTCTTCAGTGAGTGCACGCACCCAGCAGCAAAAATCTCTCTTAAAAAAAAAAGTACGGAATGGAAAAAAAAGGTGAGATAGGGGATGAATGTTGGCACAGTGGTAATGGAACACTGCAAAGCTGATCCACATGGGAAGGTTCCAGGTTCATGTCTGGAGATCTCCCTGCACACACGGGGTGCATGTGTGTGCCCATGATCAGGGGCTGGCCAAGCAGGGAGTGGAAGGCAACATGAAGACCATGTTGGGGGGGGGGTGCTATCTATTTCCCTTTCTTTCTGTCTTTCCTGCTCATGTAAGAAATTAAAAAGTAAACTTAATAAACAATAACAAAAAAGAATATGAGTGAATGTGGGCTTAGTGAGTATCTATATTCCTATTCTAGGAAGAGATAGATGGCTGTGGAAATGAATGAAGTGGAATGACTGAAAACATAATTAGGAAATGAAGTCGAGACCATCTGTGTTAAAAGGCAACAGAGTTCTCCAAAGTGGTGCTATTCAGAGAGAGAGAAACACTGAAACAAGACTAGGTTTGGACAACATATTATGGGTTGGGTTTTAGACACATTGAGTGTCATTCACTTGCTCATTAAGTGATTCAGGAAAGATGCACAGTTTGTCTGCTATGTGTCAGGCATTTTTGCAGGTCCTGAAATTCAACAATACTTAATTTGATGAATAAATTCAAAATATCTTGATGACATTTGATAAAAGCTCGTAGGTAGGCATATGTGGTCTGGAACTCAGAACGTGGGAGTGGATTTTTAGGTGGCGCTGTGAATATATGTGTCATCTGCACGAAGGTGATTACTGCAGCTGGGCCAAAGGTGAGATGACCTGAGTCTTAGATTCTAAGAGAGCATTGAGTTACATGTAGAAAATGAAAGGCATCCCTGGGACTATGTATTAAGGTACCTCAACTCATAATGGATGAGTTTAGGAGAATTCACAAGGATAGGCATGAGAAGAAGATCCAGTAGGGAAATAGGAGGAAAACAGGAAAGAATTGTGATCCAGAGAAAGGAAAGCAGAACACAGAAGTGAGTGGTATTGAATTTGGCCAAGAGGTCAAGCCCAATGAGGACAGAAGAGTAACTCCTGTAATGGGGAAGCTATCCCTGATCCCCAAGGGCTATTTCATCAGAATAATGGGGTCAGAGGACAGTTTGGAGTTGGTAGAGGGTGTCTGGGGAATTAGAAAGTTGAGACAGTTGGGAAGAGTAGATAGTATAATGGTTATGGCACTGGACTCCCACATAGTCGACCATGCTTCGGGTTCCAGACCTGGTGGCTTAAAACTCATGCTGTGTGTGTGTATGTGTGTGTGCATGCCTAAAATCCCAAGACAAGGATGGAGGAGAAGGAATTGGCCATCCCCCCCAGAGGGTGATTTTTCGTTGTCCAACTCTCTGTCTCTCCGGCAAGCACACATTCCCTATGGCAAAAATCTCTCTACAAAAAGAAAAAAGAAAGAAAGTTGAGACAGCAATAATGGAGACTCAAGGGAATAGGGGCTGGTAGGCCTATGAAGCCACATTCAAGACATCTCGAGTTTGAATCCTGATTCGGTGTTAGCTGGGTGACCTTACACAGATCTCTTTGTTTTGATTATCTAGTAAATAGTAATGGGACGAGATAGGACATGCCTCAGAGAGTGGAAATGGAGACCCTGTGAGACAATACATGGATGTCTTTAAAGCAATGCCTGGCTTACAAGGATTTGATCAATGGAGGCAAGTTATATGTCAGGTCAGAGATGGCGTCAGCTTCTTCTTTTTCCTTCTTCCTCCTTTCCTTCTTCTTTGTTCCTTCCTTCATGTCTTTTTCCTCTTCTTATTCTCTCTTTCTCTTCTCTCTCCTCCTCCTCAGACTTGAGTATTAATGTCTGTATTTTTTTTTCTTAATTATTCCAGGAAATCTGACCCATTTTATGCCAGTACAGGCCTATTTGGAACTCATTCATGATTTTACACACATGTACACACACACGCACATGCATACACATTCAATGGATATGTTTTTTTCCAACAGAGAGACCATGAGCCAAGTGAAAAGCTGTAAATAACAATGAAATGGAGCATGCAATTTGATGATAAAGCATTTATTATAAAAATAACTTTGATATTGTAATAGTTTCTTCAGAAGCATGTTTTTTAACCCAAAAAACTTTTTTTAACAGAAAAATGAAAAATGTCAGCTACTGCTTGGAGTGAACTAAGGGTTGTAAGGATCTCTTCTTGCAGCCAAGTTGAAATATTTCCCATAATAAAAATAGTATAGCAATCCATGTATATGCCCCATGCCTGCATCTTCATATATGTGATCCGTGCATTTCTGCTGTTACTTTACCCTTATTCCTTTAACAAATGCTTCTCACCCTGTGCCTTGCAGAGAGCTTGTGATACTCAGGAGAGGAGGAGCGAGACAAGCACACTCCCTGGAGGACGTGCTGCTGGGGAGTCGGGCAGGCAAGCAGAGAGGTGCGGAGCCATGGGGTGGGCACCTTATGGAGGGCTCCTGTTGTCCAGCAGCTGCAGGGGGGCTGCCCATCCCCACAGGAGCTGGCAGAGGCTGTGCAGACGGTGCTCCCGAATGAGTTCTCACATCGGGAAGGAATGATGAAAATATTGGCACCGGGAACTTGGGGAGCCAGAGAAGATTCTTACAACTAGCAAGTACAGTTTCCGAAGGGGAGGTTATTTTCAACCTCAGGTTGTCTTTGTAACTGCTTCACTCCGAGCAGCGTGATGCTCCGTGGCAGTTCTTTTCTGTCTCCTTATGGTTCAGTTTTCTAGGTTTAAGTCACCATTGTGCAGATATGGGTATAATATATTCAATAAATATGAATATAAATATTAATATAATTAATATGAATACTAATATTAATATCGATACTAAATAAACTGTAAGTGTATTTAATAACTATATTTTGACTACAGGCTTAAATGAGGATTCTGAACACTTCCATAAAATAAAAAGAATCTTCCTGAATTTTTTTTTCTTTAAGGATTTTTGCCTTAGGGCACATGCCCTGTGTGTCAGAGAGAGTCAGAGAGACAGTGAGAGGGAAAGTGAGAAATCATCCCCTCCTCAGAGGGGATGGCTATGCTGCAATCCCTTTTCCTCTTTTCTCTGGGGATTTTGGACTTGCATGCATATACACTTCGTATGATTTTCAAACCACCAAGTCCAAACTCAAACTATGGTCAGCCACGTGGGAGTCCAGCAGTCTTAGCCACTATGTCACCTGCTGGCCTCTCTTCCTGAATTCTTTAAAGTACTAAACTTATCTTACACAAGACCAATTTTATCTATTTGTTTATTTAAGAGGTTTTTACCATAGGGCATATGCACTCACTGGAGAGAGAGTCAAAGACAGTGAAAGTGAGAAATCACTTTGTGGGGAGGATGGCCATGCCGCAATCCTTCCTCCTCCATTTTCCTCCTGGGGTCTTGGGCATGCATGCACATGAGCCTGGCTTGATTTTCAAGTCACTGGGTTCGGGACTCAAACTGCAGTAGGACATTTGGCAATCAAGTGACACAACCACCATACCATCTGCTGGCCCCAAGACCAGTTTTAAACTCACCCAGCTACTCCACTATGAAGATTAAATAAAGAAAATGCAGGTCATGTTATTAACTCACATACACAGGAAACTGTGGCAGTCTTTATTTCTCTTCACATCAAGCCCACTAAAAATAAAATATATTTTTAAATGATCTGCAGTTTAGATATTCCCAGTGCATAATACGCAACTTCAACTGCTCACTATAGAAAAAAGAAGAACCGGGAGATGAGGAAGCAGAATAAAGGTGCAGATATCAAAACTCTTCAACACAATAATTGTAAAAAATGTTTTAAAGAGTTATTAAGCTTGAGAAACATAAGTTACAGAACTTTTGAACAAAAGAGTTTTTTTCAAAGAATTATTTAATCTTTTAAATAATAATAGTTACTATTATTTTTAAAATTGCCATAGGGCATGCACTCTCAGCAGATAAAAACAAAAGTGAGAAAGCAAGCCGCTAGGTCTGGGATTTGAACTATAGTCAGTCATGGAAAGTGAGAAATCACTTTGTGGGGAGGATGGCCATGCCGCAATCCTTCCTCCTCCATTTTCCTCCTGGGGTCTTGGGCATGCATGCACATGAGCCTGGCTTGATTTTCAAGTCACTGGGTTCGGGACTCAAACTGCAGTAGGACATTTGGCAATCAAGTGACACAACCACCATACCATCTGCTGGCCCCAAGACCAGTTTTAAACTCACCCAGCTACTCCACTATGAAGATTAAATAAAGAAAATGCAGGTCATGTTATTAACTCACATACACAGGAAACTGTGGCAGTCTTTATTTCTCTTCACATCAAGCCCACTAAAAATAAAATATATTTTTAAATGATCTGCAGTTTAGATATTCCCAGTGCATAATACGCAACTTCAACTGCTCACTATAGAAAAAAGAAGAACCGGGAGATGAGGAAGCAGAATAAAGGTGCAGATATCAAAACTCTTCAACACAATAATTGTAAAAAATGTTTTAAAGAGTTATTAAGCTTGAGAAACATAAGTTACAGAACTTTTGAACAAAAGAGTTTTTTTCAAAGAATTATTTAATCTTTTAAATAATAATAGTTACTATTATTTTTAAAATTGCCATAGGGCATGCACTCTCAGCAGATAAAAACAAAAGTGAGAAAGCAAGCCGCTAGGTCTGGGATTTGAACTATAGTCAGTCATGTGGGAGTCCAGTGCCTTAACCACCAGCCATCTACTGGCCCCAAAAGAAAGAGGGTTTTTTTTTTTGGGGGGGGAGCACAGGATAAGAACTAGCTGAATAAGTGAAAGAGTTTAGGGGCTGCATGGCATGCTGAGTTGCGATGTTCAGACTGGCTTCTCCACTGAGCCTGCCCATGTTAGCTACAAAGCCAGATGCTCAGTGCCTTAAAGGACTCAGTTTGGCTTTCATTGCAGCAGGAAGGGCAAAAGACATTACCAGACGGTTTGCAGGGATTTCTGGGGAAGGAGGAGTTGAAATGACTTTGCATGCTTTATGTTGCTTGATGAATGTCAAGTGAGGGGGCCCCTGAGTAAACATTCAGAGCAATGCCACTCTCTGTAATTGAAAATGCTATGTAAAAAATAAACTATGTCAACAGTTCCTGCTGCCTGCCTCATATCCTGAAAGCCGTGTACATTTTAAGTTATCCCTACAACTTAAAAGAATTAGAACCGCAGAGATTGCGAAGGGAGCAGCTGGTTTGCAAAGCTGCTTGGGGTAAACCTGTCAGGACTCATGAGTAAACAGAATCTGAAAACGGAGGCTGCACACAGGGGACATCAATTGCTCTTTCTACAAAATAAAAGGAAGAGTTTTGCTCAGGGCAATGTGACATGACTTGCAACTGTTCTGCATTAACTGCAACTTTCTTCTGCTTTCTCATCGCCCGGCTCTCCTTTATTCTGCAGCAAGAGGTTGAGGTTGTATATTGCGCACTGGGAATATCAAAACTGGAAATAATTAAAATATATATTTCATTTCTAGTGGGCCTTATGTGAGGAGAAGTCAAGATTGCCACAGCTTCCTGAGTAGATGAGTTAATGATGTGTTCTGCATTTTCTTAATTTTCCACATTTTAACTGCCTCTGTTCCTTATTTGGGGATAGGGAACTTTGAGAGGCATGAGATACACACTCACTCAAGCAGAAACTTACAGTTCTCGAGAATATAAGAGAGAGCCAGGGAAGGTCGGGTTAAATCATGTGGTTTCTGGATGGTATTTACCTCCAGTTTCCCCATTCTATGTGAGAGCCAGCATGTTATCAAGGATAAATTTCAAAGTAGAAGACTGATCAGAGGTCCTTGTGGTATTCTATGAGGGTGTGTTTTTAGAATATGATGAACAAATAAATTTTCAAAATGAAGTTTCCAAAATGACTATTAAAAAAGAAAAATACAGACTCATGACAGAAAAAAGAAAAAAAACCCTTTGTATGTGTGCGCGTGCATGTTGAAAGAACATTAGATACTTATCTGCTGCAGAATGAAGTCATTGGTAAAGGCAAATGCCCATTTTTCAGATTTAATTAGGACATCATTTCAATGGAGACTAAGCTAGCATAAACAAAGCCAGAAACTGGGGACAAAGACTAAATTGATTATAAATCTTAGAGTTTGTGTGTACGACTGAACTGAGAAAGGGGAAAAAAAAGGTCTTACATAGAGTTACAAGTGTGCTTTTGGTCATGGTTAACTATAAAGGAAAGAAATATGAAAATCATTCCCAAAATGCTCGGGGAGAGAAACACTGGGGAACTCTGAGAGGTCAGAATGCATTCTGTTTTTATTGTGTGATCTTTTAAAGAGCAAAGAAATGTTCCATCTAGGAAAAGTTGATGCAAAGTTGACTCGAAGTGAGAACTAAAGGCAATGAGTTGAGAAACAAGGCGGGAAGGGAATGAAACATTGTATCCAAGATAATCCCCGTAAGAAGTTAGTGAGAGAATGAAAAAGTGCCTTCCTCGACGGCAATCCACAGCCTCCGTCCTGCTCGGACCTAGGACACCAGCGAGAACTGCTTGGCACCCTGGTAGGAGGCAGTCGGTTTCCCTGAAATTGCATGTCAGTGCACAATCATCTAAAACTGGGTGAAGATGATGATTTAATCCATTAAGTGGAATCTGAATTTTACTAAGACTGATAAAAAAATGGGGAGAAATTTCCTAATGGTGGGGATAAAATAAAGAAGAGGGAGGGATAATTTGATAAATTGAGTTCTGACTTTGGTTGAAATCCCCCCAAAACAGGCCCTTGACAGGGATTTGGGATAAGCAGTTTGTTGGGATGTGGTCCCAGGAAACGTGGTGAAGGAGCAGGGAGGTGAGACAGGGCAGAGGAGGAAGCCAGCAGGGAATTCCACTATGGACAACTAGGGGTCGATCTTGCTGGGCACCTCTAGGAAGCTAGAGAACACATGTCAAATTTGTTCCACCCAGGGGACAAAGCTACTGTACTGATCCAGGAAATCCTGTCTGTTGCTGCTTAAATCTGCTCCTGAGAATGTTAATGCTTGGATGCTTCAGACTCGTGTGAGTGCAAAGCACCTCCTCTGACCAGAGGAAGCCTGCTGGCAGGCAGTGACAAGTAGCTGCAGTAGAGCTGTAGGCAGAGACAGAATTGACATGGCAAAGGGATGGGATTGGGATATGGACGGTACCCACGATGAGGACCTGGCTGCGGTGGGTGCAGTTCTTCCAAAGGCAAAGTAAGTCAGGGGAAAACAGGTCTCCTCTTCCAGGCCTCTTACCTGCTGCATCCTCTGGTAATATTGGGTCTTCGGAGAACTCACGACATATTTTTGCAGAGAAAAACATAGAACAATAAGTCATGACTCTTCCAACACCTCTCTGGAAGGTCAATGAAGGGCAACGTGAAGGTACTCCTTTTAACAGGTGAGAGGAGCCCTGCCACTGTGGACAAGGCCCGCTCTTGTTGGTTGGCTTGGCTTGAGGACAGTGGAGAAAAGGCTAAGACATGGTTGTGAACCTTAACGGAAATACATATCGTGAACTTTCCATCTCAGGAACAGAAGGGTGTATCCCAACCCTCTTCCCTTACCCCATGGCCATGCGCTCATTTGTCCTTGATGAGAGAAGCCAAGCAAGAGCACAGAAGACGTCTATAAACATGTTAACGTAGCTAGCATAGCAGGTTCAGAAACAACAGTGTGTTCCTTGAGCGTCTTTCCAATGGTGAACTGGACATGGGCTTTATTCATAGTTCACTCACTTGTATTATTTTCCTAACAAGAAATAGTCCATTCAGATGTCCTCTGCCCAGGTTTGTTAACAAGAACAAGAAGAAAGGAATGGCTAGTTGGTGCGTGGCACTGACATGGAGCCCCTTCTGTACCCCTGGGTTTGTCCTGTGCTCCTTCTCTCTTTATCATCAAAGTTTGGTGACCTTCTTGTCATGAACAGACATCTGAGCTCCGAACGTATGTGTGTGTATTCTGAACAAAATGCAATGCCGCGATCCCCAACAGAAAGGTCTCTGCATCTTAGGCTTGGAAAATGCCCCCTGGTGTCTAGAAAAAAAAAAAAAATTGAGACGATCACTTACTCTTTCAAATGAACTGCTTAGTCATATTCTTGTCACTTCTAGACACATCAGTATTCATAAAAGCTTCTGAGACTCCTTTGGTGAAAGTTGAGGGTGGGCTCACAGCAAGAGGTAATATCAGCTCTCGGCTATCTGTGAGAGCTTGCCAACAGATGGTGTTCAATAGAGAGCTCCCCTTAAACTGTGTCTTCATGGTCACCGAACGACCAGCCTGGAAATGCAGAGCTCTCAGGAAGAGGGATTCCAGAGGACCATCAGTGGGCCTCACACAGAGGTTCTGTGCGCACCTAGACTCCACCGGTCTTACCTGGACAACATGCCCGCTGTCAGTCTTGCTGGTGGAAAGCAAAGGATTGAGCCATTCTTATCTCCACTGAACATTTCTTGTGATTCGCATCTTTTGGTGACGTGTTCTAAAAGAGCCCAGTCCCTGACTGCTAGTGGAGAGAGAGTGACATGTAGCACTCTGCTTCATGCCTAGCACTTTGCAATAAAGATTGCATCCCATTCCTCCACCCGCTCTTCAAGGTTGGCATCTTTATTACTGACAGATGAAAGATTGAGGCTAGAAGAGGCCCCAGGTCATACTCCTTGCAGGGATTTTAATCCAGGTTCATCTTGGTCCAAAATCCATATTTTTCCCAATGCATCCACTAGGAAAAGACATTTCCCTTACATACTTTGCTCATAACTGGTCAAAAGGAGCTTTTGCCTATAATATCTCTTCTCTTAGAAACAAATGATGATGCTACGTCTTACTGTCCCTACTTCACAGATGAGGAACTGGGGATGCGAGGTAAGTGCTGTGTGAGCATTGGAAGAGAAGGCATCACCGGGCTACCCTCAGGGAGAAAGGCCCATTTATACTGTTCCAGCTTTACCCCAGACTCCAAAGGAAGTGTTCTCTGCCACACAGTGAGGGCTTTCTATTTTACACGTGAGCCATGCTATAGTCCAGGTGGCTGCAGTCTCAGCGCCTCCATCCATTGAGAAGGAAAGTCTGACACCCTTTCTCTTAAACCTGGACTTGACCACTGGAATCCGGTAGGAGTGATGCTCTGAAACTCCATAGCTGGTCCTAAGAAGAAGACTTGCAGCCTCCTGTCGGCCTTGGGTACACACTATCCAGCAAAGAAGATTCGGAGGCAAGCCAGCAACAACAAACAAAACTGAATACTGTTTCTTAGAAAAAAAAAAAAAAAAGGAATGGAGGCCAGCAAGTGACCCAGTGGTTAAGGTGCTGGATGCTCACATAGCCAACTGCGGTTCGTGTCCTCAACCTGGTGGCTTCAAAATCACCCCCGGGACATGTGCGTGTGTGACCAAAATTCTGAGAGGAGAATGGAAGGCAAGAGATTGTGGTGTGGCCATCCCTGGGGGGAAGGGTGATATCCCACTTTTCTTCTCTCTCTCTCTCTCTCTCTCTCTCTCTTTCTCTCTCTGGTGAGCACATGCATCCTTAAAAAGAAAAAGAAGAAAGAGAAAGAAAGAGAGAGAGAGAAAGAGAGAGAGAAAGAAAAAAAATGAATGACTAAAAACTTTAAAAAAAATTCAGTTGAACAACCCCGAGACCACTGTGCCATGGGAAGCCCAAATGTGGAGAAGGATATTAGACATATGAGTGAAGAAATTGCCCTGGAAATGGGACCTCCAGTCCTAGCCACTCTAGTGGGTCAGAGATAAACCATTCTACCCGTAAAATCACAAGAAAAATAAAATGATTATTGTACATCACTAACTTCTAAGGTTGTTCCTTAGCAATCAATTACTGGGACACATTCCACATATTCAGGGAAGATTCTGAGGCCAACTGAAGAAGATCCTATCGTATCTTGTATGAATAGTGGTTTTACCCATAGCCTCTGCCAACCCTTCCTATTCCTAGCTCAGCACACGAGATCGTGTTTAAAAATTTATTTACATTCTCCAGGAGCAAATGGGAGGAAGAGAGAGCAAGACAAATCCATTAAGGTTCTCATGCTACAATCCTCCCAGCCCCTGCCAACTTGGACCGCAGGATCACATGCATCTGCCTCTTGTATGCAGGGAGACCTCTGGATTTGACCTGGGGATCTTCCCATGTGGCTCCAGCATCACGGAGAATCATGTTACTACTGAACCACCATGGCTGGCCACACTGCCGCCTTAGATAACCTGGAATGACCTAGTCATGACTTGGTAGTTGGAGCCCTTGTGAGGAAAAGATGCTGAAGGGCATCTTCAGCAACCAGGTCCCTTTGCCTGGAAACCTGGGATTTTCTCACCGTGGAATTGATAGGGGCCAAACCACAGGATGCTACGACAGCACCACAGAAGACCATAAATGAATGGCTTAAATCGATTATCTGGCACGCTTAGCAGTGACAGAGGGAAAACTTCTTGCCCTTACCATCATGTGTCATTCTCCAAAAGTTACAGAAGCATCTTAAAACAAGTGTTCTGCTTATGTTTAATCTTTGTCGTCTATAAAGAAGGCATATGTGACTGGATTCTTCCCTCTCTGTCCTGACACCATGAGTTCTACAGACTTGCTGCATGGGCCATGGGACCGATGCGTTTTTCTATGAGATAATCATAAAAGAATGGCCCGTCGTTGTCCTCAGCCGTGGGTAAGAAAGGAAAGAGGCACTTCTCACCTCAGTAAGTGAGCCGAGGACAGACTGATTCATGTTCTTTGCAAAGGCTTCGCCATTATGATGAGTCCATACTATGGCTGAAATTCGGTTTATTTCCAGGCCTTACTTGTGATTCCATGACGTGACTGGTTACACGGCAAATCCATGTCAGAGTTTTTAACCTCGCATCCAACTAGACTTATCTGGTCCTTACCTCCACTCTGGGCTTTTACCAGATTTCATCCTCCTAGGGGGTAGGGAATGGGATGTACACAAAATCTATTTTGTTTCTTCTGCTCTTTTGGAGTCTGCTCTGAATATGTTCTTCATGGTCTTACCTGACTTTTGGGATCAAAATCTGTGTCTTTCAGAGAAAAAGCAATTAGGGAAAATCTTGCAAGATTGTACTTGGCAGGGTGAGGGGCAGGGTGAGGGGCAAGAGGAGGGACAGGGTACTTTCCAGCCTGAAGACGGTTTTGGACTCTGATCTGGAGATGTTCATGTCACTGGCTGAGCTGTGAGCTCTTGAACGTGTGGTAGAGGTGTTGATTCATCACTGTGGAGCTGGGTTAGTTATAAAAGTGGGGAGTTTGGCCCAATTCTTTTTCTCACAGGCTCGCATCCATCTTTTGCCATGGGATGACCCTTGCTGGATGCCAGCACCATGCTCTTAAATTTTCTAGCTTTCAAACAATGTGCCAAATAATCATTTGTTCTTTACGAATTACCCAGTCTTGGGCATTCTGCTACAGCAACAGCAACAACAACAAAACAGACTAAGGGAACAGCTATCTGGGCATCCCTTAGCCCAGTCAAGTCAACACATAAAGTTGACAATTGCAGGCAGCTGTACAGGCTGCCACTCAGATAACTCTTCAAAAAGGAATTTGCTGACCAGCTATTCAGAGTGGAGATAGTGGGTACCCTCGAGCTATGTTGCTTTTGAAAACTGCCAAAGAATTTTCTCTGAAGCCTCACACTTTCTGGGCAGCCACTGGACAATGATGAAATATGGCAGGGGTTGTAGGGCCTGGGTGTATCTGCTTGCCACCCATGCATCCTTTCTTTTTCTCAGGACTTCCTTGCAGGCTGAGGCTCTTTCTACCCAGCTCTCCTTCCTTCCCCTGCACCTTTCAAAGGTAGACTCACACCATTATCTGAAGACATTTTCTGCCTCCCTCTGCCCCCACTCCCTTTATCACTTCATGGGTCTAATTCCCAATAACTCTTTGGCACTTTAAACTGCCTTGGCATTTTCTTCCTGAAGGGCCTGAGACATTCCGGATGAGGTAAAACGATGATTACTTCACCTCTGGCTTTGTCCCTAACCTCCCATCAAAGGGCTGCCAGTTGCAGGCCAGGAGAAGCAGAGAGCAATGTGGAAGTATGGTGGTATGGTTGGAGATTTGCTATTGTGTTTGGTAGCCAGAAAAGGGACTTTTTTTTTTTTGACCCATCCTAACTCCCCCATATTTAATGCTACCAGCCTTCCCAAAGTTTACTTTGCATTTGAATTACTACAGGGATTTTCTGTTAGGCTACCCACTATAACCAAAGAGCTATTAAACACCAACACTATGAAGCCAAATGATCCAAATGCCACCTGGAATTCACGTGATAGGTCATGTGCACTCTCCAGAGAGGGGTGAGATAGAGAGATACATAGAGAAATAAAGTGAGAAATCACTTCCAGGAGGATTGGCCATGCTGTAGTCCCTTCTCTTCCATCCTCCTTCTGGGAGGAGAAGGCATTGCCTGTGTGCCCAGAGGCAATTTTCAAGCCACTGGGTTTGAGACTTGAACTACAGTCTACTATGGGGAGTCTAGTGCCTTAACTACCCTACCATCTGCTGGCTGTTACATGGCAATATTTTAACCATAAAATTTCAATATGAAAGTATTTCAGGCTGACTCCACAGCACAGTGATTAAACACTACACAGAGGAAGCCAGATCTTACATGGTTGACCAGGGTTCAAATCCTGGCCCTGGGGTCTTTAAAAACATGCTGGATGCACATACACCCAGGACCTGTGGGAAGGAGAGTTTGAGGGAGGGGGACGGTGGCATGACTAGGCGCCATTTTGGGGTGTTCTCTCTTACATGTATGCATGTGCCCTCTAATATAAAAGAAAAAGGAAGAAAGAAAGGAAAAGAAAGAAAGAAGAAAGAAAGAAAGAAGGAAAGAGTTTCACCATGGAAGGATTTATTAATTACGGAATTGCTATTTATAGGCCCTAGTCAAATGTCACTTGTAAGTTTTTTGCTATCTTTAGAAAGAGTGATAGAATCTGATGTCAAAGAATCCAGCAGCTTGGGGCCAGCAGGTGGTGTGATGGTTAAGGATGCTGGATTCCCACATGACTGACTGCGGTTCGAGTCCTGGACCTGGGGCTTGCTTTCTCACTTTCTCTCTCTCTCACTCTCCCTCTTTCTGTCCCTCTCTGGTGAAATAAAAAAAAAATAAATAAAGTCAAATAAAATAATTATTAAAAAAAAAATAAGACTCCAGCAGCTGGCTTGCCTACCATTGAAGAGGGGATATACGTGATTAACCCTTAAGTTCCACTGTGCAGCCTCTCTATGGATGTGAAGCGCCCTTGGGTTTGAGGAAATCCAGCTTTCGGCTAAACCTGGAACTCCTTTGTGGCTTCGGCTATCATGTCACAGCGCCTTCCCACTCGGATGGGGCCTGAAACCACTTTTCAAAGCCCCAAGTACAAGAGACTCTAGCCCAGTCAAGTCGTAATGGTTTTTGTAAGCAAAATTCTTTTGATAAGGTGAAAGGAGTGTATTCAGAGCTTTTAAGATGATCCTTACCTTCATTTAAAGTATTGGCTCTTGCTTTTGCTATATCACATGACTAAAGGTATGATTCTCAGATATTTCTGAAGTAACCTCGGTTAGTTTTATCCTCCTCAACCTCAAGTGCACTTATAAATCTACTTGTACCTTTTTTTTTTTTTTTAATTCAGGGAAGAAATTTTGAGCATCACGTTGAAACAAAGCCAGATGGTCAGATATAACTCTTCATATGAGGTGAACGCTCATAATTTACTTTATCCTACGCAACCACAAAAGTAGAAATCACGGTGAATGGACTCCAAGAACATCAAATCCAAATCATCTCGGGGTTTTATGTTCTGTCAAACATTTCATCGAGCGGCCTGAGAAACGTATCTTTCATGTCCCTTTCGTTTTTAAAATGCCTGTATTCTTTACATTAGACGAAAGCACTTTTGATATGTTTTAAATTACAGAGTATAATAACACTCTTCTTTAGAAATGTATCTTTGCCGTGTTTAAGCCAATGCAAGGGCTTTTTTCTTTGTTGTTTATATAAGTACCATTGATCCATTTAATTCTTTTTCAGATAAAAATTTTAAGAACGAAAATCTCTCTCTTCTACCTTAAACCAAACAAAGAAACAGTTCTGATTTCAAGTGCACGAGACTTTTTTGGCCTTTTCTACTGGATGGAATTAAAAAAAAAAATGACGAATAGGTAACATATAGTAGTCAAGATAATAACTAATCTGATTTCGAAAAAGAAATGTGGGCTTGAGTAGCAGAAGAATTGGGAAATGTGTTATCTAAATATGTCATGGGATATATTGACTTTAATCTGTAACATATGTGAAGTTTAATCATTAAGCAATGAATTCCTTTTCTTAGGCCCGTATGGTGAATATCAATGAATATAATATTTTTTGAACTGAATGAAATGCCCAAGACCAATCTCTCAAGATTTAATTACCCACTTAAAAGTCCCTAGAGCTCTTGAAGGAAGCCCTGAGACCCATAGATCATGATTCTTGATGGAAACTATGCACTGGAAAGTGAGCAGAAGGCGACACCAGTACCTTCTGGGTCAGCCTTATTTAGAAATTTTAAGTGGGTGACCATAGATCAGAGCCTCATCCCCACCCCCACTTACTGCATCTCACTGTACAGACCGCAAACCTAAGGTGTCTTACCTCTTGACAATAATAACAGCAGTAATCATAATTGCATAATACAGTAACATTAACTCTCGTTTAGTGTCTGTTGTATGCTAGGAATCCTGTGAGATACTGAATACAAACTAGCTCTAATGTTGGCATAACTCATTCGATGGATCTTTCTTTCACCCGTTCGTGAGTCCTTCATTGTACGTCTACTACAAGCCAGGTTCTGGCTGAGTTTGCAGTGGTGAGGAGCTCCTCACAGAACTGACGCTGCAGGAGAATGAGGAGACCAACAGTAGACACATGCAGAACCCAACAACTGGCACACGGTGAGATGGTGTCTGCCGGAACCAAGCAGTCACGTCGCGGAGGAGCTGGAGGTGGAGGGGTGGGGCCACACTACAGAGAATGTATAGGAAGGGTTTTTCCTAAGGGAATCTTGTTTGAGTTGAGGCTGACAGGACAAGGAGAGGTACCTTGAGAGAACAGCAGGAGTCATTTCAAAGAGACAGAGCATGACAGGTATGAGGAAAAGAAAAGCAACTGTGGCTGGAATGCACTCATGAGAGAGTGGGCGAGGCATGGTGAAGCTGGCAGGTAGGTGGGGGGAGTGGTGACACTGGGCACAGGAGGCCTTGCCTGGGCCCTTGGCTGTGACTAGAGAGCAATGGAAAGCAGCTGACCCCATAGCACACTGGCTAAGTGCTGGGCTTTGGGATTCAGATCCAATCTGGCTGACTATGGTTGAAGTCCTGGCCTTGGTGGCTTGAAAAACACACTGGGCACATATGTGTGTATACCCCAGATCCTGACGGAATGGAGAAATGGAGAAGTAGGGATTGCAGCATGATCATGCCCAACTAGGGGTGCTTGCTCTCTCTTTCTCTCTCTCTCTTTCTCTCTCTCAGGAACATAGGTGCCCTCTGGCAATACATAGAAGATTGAAGAAAGAAAGAAAAAGAAAAAAGGAAGAAGAAAATAAAAGGAAAAGAAAGAAAGGAAGGAAGAAAGAAAGAAGAAAGGTGATATTTTAAAATTTAATTTTATTTATTACTTTTTTCTTTTATTTTTTATCATTATTTTTTATTTTATACATTTAAACACTATACATCACTTTGCCTGTAAGTTGAATTTACCCAACACGAATACACTTCACATCAGTCCAATTGAGGAAACCAAACACATTATCATCACCACATAATACCCACTTCTGTGTCCCATAAATCTCCTGCCTCTCTACTTCCCTCCTTAGTTTTCCTCCTTAATTTCCTTCCTTACACTCTCCCTCTTCTCTCACCCTCTTCCTCCAATTTTAACAACAACAACAAAAAAGACAATTGAAAGCAACAAAGGATTGAAAGCTGGGCAGTGATGTGAGTCAATTTATTGTTTTTCAAGATTCCACATATCTAGGGAACCAGCAGTTAGCGTAATGGCTATGTCGCTGGACTCCCACATAGTCGACCGCGGTTCGCGTCCTGGACCCGGTGGCTTAAAACTCACGCTGGGCGCGTGTGCGTGCGTGCCCATGATCCCGAGAGGAGAATGGAGGAGAAGGGATTGCGGCGTGGCCATCCCCCTTGTGGGGTGATTTCTCGCTTTCTGTCTCTATGTCTCTCTCTGTCTGGCGAGCGCATGCGCCCTATAGCGAAAATCTCTCCAAAAAAAAAAAAAAAAAAAGATTCCGCATATCTACAATTTATTGTTTTTCGAGATTCCTCCATCTGCAATCCAAGATCGATTGGGCAGGCACTGGGGGAAAGAGGGGGAAGTGTGTGCACTTCCTGCTGGAGAGCTCCTGTAGTCCAGCCAGTGAGGATGGTGGGTGAGTCATGAGGGGACAGTGGAGGGGAGAGAAGTAATACGGGCTCCTGTAAGGGTTAAAAGAGAAGGGGTTTTAGCCTTCGCAACCTAGCGAAGAGACCAATGAGTAAGGGATTTAGTGATGAGGGTTCAGGATAGTTATTTTAGCTATCTTAATTTTGAGACATCATTTGAATATCCAGACTCAGGTTTCAAGCAGGTCCATGATTCCTTATCCTTAAAAATCTCTAAATCTCCAAGAAATGAGAACTTTTTTCATGTCTCTTTTGAGAGTAAAACCTGACCAGAACCAACATGAGACTCTTGGATCGCTGGTTAATCACTGGAAAAGATCATACATTCACAGCAGAGTTGGTGAGTTTCGTTAGAGGGCACACCCCAGATCCCACTGGGGGGTGGGGGGTGTAATATGCTATGTGCACACCAGGTCACTTTTCTGAAATCCCCACATTGAAAAGCACTCCCCCCCCATCTCCTGGATTTTGCACAAGGATTTGTGAATTTCTGTAGAAGGCTGAAGGTGAGTGGAAAGGGTGTGGTTGGGACTTGGCCCCTCAGAGGACAAGGAAACAGGGGTGGATTGGGGAAAGACATGACCATGCTGTGAAGTGTTAATGGCAGTTCCAGGAAGAAAGCCTGGAGAACTCCAGTGGGCATTGAAGACTCAGCGAAGGAGCGAGGCTTCACCTCAGCCTCCCTACACGGCACAACCCAGCCAAGGGAAGAAGTCATTTAGGCTCTGAACCTAAATTCTAGTTTGGCAGAAGTCATGCCGTCCGATATCACAATCCCGGCCTTAATAGTTCAGCCCAGCCCCCTGGGATTTTTAGGGATTGACTTTTTAAAAAAATATGGTTGTTAATGATGGCTTAGAAATTACTTCATTTTATTAAATGCTTTTTTATTTATTAAGACAGGCAGGAATTTCTCATGCCATTCAGAACATAAAAATGCCACTATTCTTTATTTTTTTTTAAATCAATTAACTACAGCTTGAGCTCCCCACTCGTCAGCCTAGGTAAGAAATCCAGCATCTGTCAATTTGTGAGGGACCTCCTTCCTCAGGTCCTCTAATCCCAGAGGGCCTAGCTCAAGCTCCCGTGGTGTATTTGAAGCTGGGCAACTCCCTCTGTGTCCACCCACGGAGACCTCTGCTCCTGTAGATGTTGTATTCCCATGGTCCATCTGCTCCTCCAAGGAATCTGGGAAGAAGGGTGGAGACAGAGTTGGTAGTCTCCATCCATAGTAAGACCCCTTTTCTCTAGGATTATCTTCCCTGGGTATTGGTTCTACCAGCTGTGAACCATTAAAGCCCACAGCCTCCCTCCACGCCTCTTCCCTGGACAGTCTGCTAATTACTTTCGAGTAAAGAGGGGCTCCTGCTCTCTCAGGTAACTGCATAGAAGCAACACAAATTCAAGATACAAGAATGTTTTTTTTAAGTCACTTTCCTAAAGATTAAACAGACCAGGCAAACAAACTTTATAAAAATCCTAAAACATATTGATAGGTTTCCTAAGTACAAAGCATAAGATGTGTGCTAGAGAGGCCAGTAGATGGTATAATGGTTACATCACTGGACTCCCACACAATCGACCATGGTTCAAATCTCGGATCCGGTGGCTGAAAACTTATGCTGGGTGTATGTGTGTGTGTGCCCATAGTCTCGAGAGGAGAATGAAAGAGAAGAGACTGTAGTGTGATTGTCCCCAGTGGAAAGTGATTTCTCATTTTCTGTCTCTCTCTTTTGTCTCCTGTGAGCCCACACACCCTATAGCAAAAATTTCTCTCTCAAAAAGCAAAACAAACAAACAAACAAACAAAACAAGACAAGACGTCTGCTAGAAATGCAGTGCAAAGGGAAAGAAAGAAAATATTTTGAGAAAGAAAAATGATATGGAATAAGCATGACCTTTAGTCTGATTTTGTAATATTCCCTATGTCTCCTAGAAGGTCAAGGGATAGTGTACAATCCTCAAAACAGAATCGCTTTTATGTTTCAAAACTGTCACCCAGGGACCAGCAGTTAATGTAATAGCTATGTCGCTGGACTCCCATGTAGCTGACCACGTTTCGAGTCTCAGGACTGGTGGCTTAAACTCATGCTGGGCACATGTGCATGCGTGCCCAAGATCCCGAGAGGAGAATGAGGAGAAGGGATTGTGGTGTGGCCATCCCGCCTGGTGGGTAATTTCTCGCTGTCTCTCTGTCTTTGCATGCGCCCTATAGCAAAAACCTCTCCAATAAATAAATAAATAAATAAATATATAAATAAATTTGTCACCCAGTGGAGCATTTTAAGAAAAGATCGAAATGGTGTCATTAAATCAGACATGCCAAACGTGACATTGTAAGATATGTTTCACCCCTTAATCAAATTACTACGTGCTAATTACAGAACAATTTGAAAACACAGAAAAGACTATAAAACATAAAATTAATACCACCTACAATTCCATCATAAATAACCCACTGCAATATTCTGGTATTTTCTTTCCAGTTTCTGGCTTTGTATCTAGGTGTTTCTATTTGTACATAGTCAAGCTTGTGTTTTGTTTATCTTTTAGTATTTTCAGGTTACGTTTCATCCTCAGGAAACATGCCTAAAAATAAAACCAGAGTGCCAACCAATTACGTGCCCTTGAGATCTGATCAAGGAGGCCCCTCTGACACCCTAGCCAGGGAGCACATGCTCTCTAGGAGTGCTATTAGTATAAAATAAGGCTGAGAACACAGCAGGAGTAGAAACATCGCTTAGTGGGGTCAGCAGACGGTGCAGTGGCTAAGACGTTGGACTCTCACATGGATGACTGTGGTTTAAGTCCTGAACTCGGTGGCTTAAAAATCACTCCAGACACATGCGTGTGCCCAAAATCCCTAGAAGAGTATGGAGAAGAAGGGATTGCAGCACGGCCATTTCCCCTGGGGAGTGATTTCTCTCACTTTCCCTCTCCCTGTTTCTTTCCAACAAACGCACATGCCCTATGACAAAAACCTAAAAGAAACAGAAAAAGAAAAATAAACATCACTTAGTGATTGCATCTGTAGGAATGGTAAGTTTTTTTTAACTGTTTCTCTCTCTATAGTGTTGCCTCTTTTTCACCTACATGTAACTCTAATTAATGTCTATCTATAGTTTTGATTTTTTTTAGGCTAAATAGCTTGAGGTCAAAGACCTAGGTAAAAAATAATAATGATAATAATAACTTTTTTATTTAAGTTTTTTAATGACAAAATTTTTCTCCTAAAATATATGTTGTCATTTTTTAATTTATAAAATAAAAAATATGTGAACTGAATAAAATGCAATGAATGCATATTTCTGTAACATTAATCATTCCTTGTCAGTACTGTGACATAGCTAGTCACCTCTAATTTTGTGCACATCTATTTCTGCTCCTTTTATTCATGTAATTTACTGGTGTATTATGGATATTTTCCTATATCCGTAAATATGCTTGATGTTATTGATCATCCCCCTCTCCTGCAGCATCCCGCGCTTAGCCCTTTCCTTTTCATTGGCTCTATTTAGGCTGTTTCTGGCTTTTCACTATTTTGAACACCATTGCCGTAAACATCTTCTGTGCCGAGTCCTTGAACCTCTTCTAGCTGGGTTTCCTCTCATGAATGAGTCTCTTTGGACCCTGGCTTCTGTGGGCTGCTAGAAAGTGCTGCCCTCAGGTGGGTGGTTGGTAAAGACACTGCACCTCTCAGAACTGGTATTAAACAGTTCCCTTTTCCTTAGGCAGCCACACGGCCAGGTGAGCAGGGTGCTGCTAGACGGGCAGACCCTACTTCATGGCAAAGTGCTTTTGTTACAGCAGACGGTTTGCTCCACCTCACATGTTTGTGACGCCATGGGTGACTTTTTACGCAAAGACACAGAGATAGGAAGTGAGGGAGCTGGTTGTCATATCCAAATGCAGTCAGCTCCAAATCCACGGTGCTTTTACCTCCCTCTTGGTCCTGTCTAAAGGCCAGCAGGCAAGGTTTTTATGGTTCTTTTTTATTATTATTATTTTCCTTTTTTAAAAAACAAGTCAATTTTTTTTTTTTTTTTTTTTTTACATTTAATCACTGCAAATCTCCACAGCATACAAAATGAATCTCCCTAGCATGGAGACACTGCATAAACTGGAAAAAGAATAAAGTAGGAGGCATCTCACTCCTTGATCCCAAAATATGTTACAAAGCTGAGATGATCAAAACATCATGGCACTGGTACTGGCATTAAAAACAGGCATGTAGACCAATGGAACAGAGTAGAGACCTTGGAAAAAAACACCAAAACATACCGCTAACTGTATGACAGAGGACACATGATAATCCAGTGGGGAAAAGAAAATGTCTTCCACAAATGGTGCTGGAAAAACTGGATATCCACCTGCAAAAAGCCAAAACTGGACCCCTATCTCTCACCATTAACAAAAATCAACTCAAAATCGATCAAAGGTTTAAACATAAACCCTTAAATTTTAAACTACTGATGGAAACTCGACACAGGGGAAACTCTCAGAGACATCGGAGTAGACAAAGATTTCTTCAATAAGACGCCCAAAGCAGACAATAATACTAAAACTAGACAAGTGGTATTACATCAGGTTAAAAGCTTCTGCACAACAAAAGAAGCAATAATTAGAGTGAATCAACAACCCTCAGAACGGGAGGACATATTTACAAACTATGCTTCATATGAGAGACTGACAATCAGAATAAACAGGAAAATCAACCAGCTTACCCCCATCCAAAAAAAAAAAAAAATCATTCCAATTAAAAGTTCTTTTTTTTCTTTTGAAAAAATAAACCTTACTTTATTTTATTTTTCTATACATTATTGTTAGTATTATTTTGGAAAAGTTTTTGCTATAGAGAGTGTGCCAGAAAGAGAGAGACAGAGAGATAGAAAGAGAGAAATCACCCCCCAGGAGGGATGGCCACACCACAATCCCTTCTCCTTTCTCCTCTCAGGATCTTGGGCATGCACCCACACGCACCTGGCGTGAGTTTAAGCCACCAGGTCCAGGACTGGAACCGTGGCCAGCTACATGGGAGTCCAGTGACACAGCCAGTACGCTATCTTCTGGTCCCGACATTATTACAAATTTATTTTACATTCATTCACTGAACATCATCACAGCATACGAAATGCAATTTCCCATTCTGAATACACTGCATAGTAGCAAAAAGAAAGAGACAGTAACAGAGACAAAGGGAGAGATGGGTTATAGTTATGCTGAAAATCTCTTCTCCATTTCTCCATCGTGTTAGGATTTTAAGTTCACACACAGCTGGCATGTTTCTCAAGCCTCCAGGGCTAGGACTCTGGCCATGGTTGGCCACGTGGGATCCAGTTCTCTAACCATTAGACCACAGGGCCAGCTGTTCTTTGCAATATTCACGAGATGACATGGATTATAGTACATTTTATTTTTGAACAATGTAGTCACCACAGGATTATCTAAACATTCCATTCAGCAATTCCATTTATCATCTGACTTTCTGATTTCCCCATAGTTTGTGATATAAAAAATCTGAAGTTATAGGCTGTGATTTAAGGGGAAAAAAAAAAAAAAAAAAAAAAAAAGAAACAAAAACATGGCCTTGGGAGTCTCAGAAAATGTCCCTTCAGCCAATTCAACTGGGCAAAATGTTAAAAACAACAAACATTGGAGCAAGACTTGGACATTCTTAATGTGGTAGAGTGAGCGCTAAGGCAATGACCTTAGGGAATCAACTGCTGACTTTGAGGTCCCACCAGGATGTTCTGGAATAGTATCCTAACTTTGGTGTAGATTTCCTTCCAAAATTTGGAAAGCAGTTTCCTCCCCAACACAGGCAGAGGACAGGAAAATGACAGCGATGTGAGAGGTGAAGAGTTAATAGCATCCATTTTATGTTCTTTAAATCAGTCTTGTTCTGTTGCGTATTTTGGCACATGGTTTTTAGACATATTTTAGTCAATCTTTGCAGAGTTGGGAGTTGGGTCAAAGCCAGATGTTCAGAAACAGACTGAGTGAGAAGGCAATTGTAATTTTTCATTTCAATTTTCGTACAGAAACTTCATCGTAAAAATTGTTCTAGATTGATGGATGCCCCCGTTGAAAACTGGGTCAAAAACCAGTTTTTCTAATAGAAAATGCCTTGGGTAATGAAACAATGTCTAAACACCACCAAATAAATACAAATAGAAGCAGTCTTTCAGATTTGGCATTATTGTCAAAGGTACTGCTTCTACATTTTAAAAAATACAAAAAAACTTTTTTACATTGAAATAAGCTGAGACTAAAAAGAAAATTGCAAAAATAATACAAAAAGGGGCTGGCAGGTGTCATGGTAGTTGAGGTTCTGGACTCCCACAGGGTCGACTTTAAATCAGTCTTGTTCTGTTGCGTATTTTGGCACATGGTTTTTAGACATATTTTAGTCAATCTTTGCAGAGTTGGGAGTTGGGTCAAAGCCAGATGTTCAGAAACAGACTGAGTGAGAAGGCAATTGTAATTTTTCATTTCAATTTTCGTACAGAAACTTCATCGTAAAAATTGTTCTAGATTGATGGATGCCCCCGTTGAAAACTGGGTCAAAAACCAGTTTTTCTAATAGAAAATGCCTTGGGTAATGAAACAATGTCTAAACACCACCAAATAAATACAAATAGAAGCAGTCTTTCAGATTTGGCATTATTGTCAAAGGTACTGCTTCTACATTTTAAAAAATACAAAAAAACTTTTTTACATTGAAATAAGCTGAGACTAAAAAGAAAATTGCAAAAATAATACAAAAAGGGGCTGGCAGGTGTCATGGTAGTTGAGGTTCTGGACTCCCACAGGGTCGACTGCAGTTCAAGTCCCAGACTTGGAGTCTTGCCTTCTCACTTTCTCTTCTATCGCTCGTTTCTCTGGTGAGCATGTGTACTCTGCAGCAAATTTAAATACTTACAATAAAATAAATCAAATTAATTAAATAATTCTTTTTAAAAAATGCCAAGAATGTCCATCTGTCTTCCTTCCATTCTTCCGCAATTCATTTCCTCAACATTCTCTCTCTAAATGTCTATCACCAGTGTATATTTCCTTAAAGTAAGGATGTTCTCTTAGGTAGCCATGGAACAGTATCAAAATGAGAGCATGAATGTTAACACAGCACAATGGTCTACTCTGTAGCTGTTATTGTAATTTTGCCTGGTATACATCACCCCAACCACGTGATCAAAGCTATTATCGCTTGGGACAAATGAAGCCTCCGATGGGATGTCCTGAGAAAAACATCAAATGGCTTCCATGATTTATTTGCCAAAAATGTCTAAGCTGCCTCATGAAAGGCATTAGACAAACCCGTAGTGAGGGACACCCTATGACCTAACTGGGTAGTACTTTTCAAAAAAAAAAAAAAAAAAAGCAAGATCACTGATACAAACCGAACAAGCAAGAAAGAATCTCAGCAAAAACAAAGAGAAACTTCCAAATAAACAGCGAAGGCAGCTTGGTCAATCTGATTGTGTGTATAGATGGAGATGAATTTAATGACTTAACCTCATGAAGATGTTAACATTTTCATGTTAATGACTAACGTCATTAACTGCATGGTTTAAACTCATAAAGATGAACGTAATGGTTTAACAACTGGACCGTGTCCCAGGAAAGCAAGCCTTCACTAATCCTTAGGAAACTGTAACTGGCACTTAGCAAACACATCCGCCCTTGGCCCGGAGTGACAGTGCAGACAGCTTTGACGGCTCCTCAGCCAGTCAAATATACACTGTTAGCGTGGTCGTTTGATGATCTGGCCAAGTCCGCGTGGCCCGTGAGCCTGATGGTGCTCCCCAGACACAGTGCCCTGAGCTGGGGAGCTCGCGCTGCCACCGAGACCCCAGAGCCGCATGACACTTCAGGAGCTGTGGGGCTGCTGATCCAGAAACTAAGCAAAAACATCCCAGGGACAGCGCCCGGTACAGAGAGCAGAGCTGCTGCTTTTCACATCACGGCATGTTGAAAACGATCGTATTTCTACAGTGCGGCAACCAGGAGATTCAGGGACATTTGTATAGCACGTGGTGAAATTGTCATGACACATTTTTTATATTTCATATTTATGATAAGAAAAATAAAATACGATCCTTTGAAAAAACATTAAATATAGGATTTGTATAAATCTTCCACATGCAATATTTTTCTTTTTTTCTCCTCTCGTTTTTAATGAGAAACTTGAACTTGCCCCTCGCACATCTAATGCTGTCAGTTTTTATGCTCGCTGTGGCTTCATGGGATTCCTCAGAGGGGTGGACGCAGGTTTTGTGGGTCTGACTCTTACACAGCTGGGGGAGGAGGGGAGGCTTTAAGAAAGAGAATCAAAAGTTGCAAATAAAAAACTAGATACAGATGTTAATTTTTGTTTCAGAATAAGAAAAGTCATAATAAATTACTGGAGTCTTGGAGATTAAGGTCCCTTACTTCTCTGCTATCTTTATTGGAACTGCCCATGTAGAAGTTTCCGGTTGAAAATCTGACTTTTCCTGCCGACTAGAACACTCTGTGACTCCCAGCATCTCTGCTAGCACTCGCGGAGCTGGTGTGGGCAGCCAGCCTGAAACTTAAGCTTGGTTACCTCTATCATCATGTCACTGTTTTGTAGTCACTTTAAATAAAAAGTTTGCTTACTCAAGTGGATAGTCAAAAAAAAAATAGCCATTATGCAGATGTGCAACAGATGAGCTATTAAAGACTCATAAAATCCTGTGCTTTTATTTAATGGACAAATGAACTATCACAATGTTTCGAGACAGTGAGCATGATAGTTATAATCTATGGTAAGATTATTTTCATGTGTCAAGCGGAGATTTTGAAAGAATGAAGACATTGTTTTGCAGGATACACTTCTTTTGTTGGATTTGGTTGAAGAGGACACTTGAACCAAAAAGGTTTCAAAAAGGCATCAAATGGGTGCAGCAGTTTGGGGCTGTAAGATGAAGCTGCGCTGACAGGAAATGCTACAACCCTCTCCCCTCGCAACCCCAGGGCTGCACTTTGGGCCCCAGGGACTCCAGGTTCACCCCTAGTACAGACTCTGGCACAGTTGGGCATGACCTCGCATGACTAAATAGCAGGTGGATGCATGGGATTGGCTCTGGTGAGAATGCCACTTGTCATTTGTGGACCTCAGGGCAAACCAGTTCCCTGCTTTCCCTGAAAGATGTGCAGGGGGTTACATGCAACAAGCACACCTCCAGCTTTGGGGGTGCAAATACAACCTGTACCAACACACCCGGCCCTGAAAGATGTGCAGGGGGTTACATGCAATAAGCACACCTCCAGCTTTGGGGGTACAAATACAACTTGTACCAGCACACCCGGCCTGGGAGGCTCTGCTGTGGAGGAAGTGCTCTGTAACAGCAGAAGGCTAGGTCAAAAATCACAGACTTATGGAAGGACAAGCAGTGTCAGACACTTGGGGGAGGGGGGCATGACAAGGCTCAGAATACCCTGTGATGTAGAAAACTCAGCCAGGGGCCACGATAGAGCGAAAGAAAGTTTTGCCAAACTGCCTGCAAATCAGAAACGGTATTTTCCAGTGGTTGCCTTTCTATTTTGCAGAAGGGTGTAAAGGACAAGATGACTGGAATGACGGTGGAACCACCTGGATGAATCCCTGTCGTGTGTCGGCATCCACATGTCTGAAACGAACTCCCCAAGAATTCCTGTCGCAGGGCTGTTTTGAAGGTCTTTGTAAACGGCCAGGGCACATTGATGCTTATTTTTCTTTTTATGTGACTATAGAAATGTCTGGTGTTTCAACTTTACCTGTAATAAGCCAGCGATAAAAGTCACATATTTGTATTCTAACTCGATTAATTCCAGAAATAAACATCTGGTCTAGCTTAGTCCCTTGAGGAGTCAGGATCAGGAGGGAAGCATGGCATGTCTCCACCTCTCCATTGCTATGGCCGCTTTCCTTTTCTACCCCGTTACCTTAGTATTTGAAATAGCCTTAAAGAGAAATAAACAAACAAACAAATAAACCCACGTGCACAAAAAGCTGCATCATTATAGCCTTAAGCGACATGTTAAGGCAAAATATTTGTCTAGAGGAGGGCTGAATTCTTCACAGACCAATTGCCAATATATGGACAGTGGGGTTTTTGGCTTTCTTCCATTTTCTTTGTATACATTCTAGCACTGATTGAGAGAGTCGCTTTTCCCATGTTTGAGACAGCACCTCGATTCGTGTTCCCACGGGGTGAGGCGGAGTTGTTCTCTCTCCCCACGTCAGCCTAGATTTCTACAGCTTTCCTGTAGGTTTTCCTACTCCACATTGCTGGGTAGTGTTTTCTCGAACTTGCTACAATTTAATGGCCAAACCCCATATTAAAAATGTTATGGATATGAGAAGAGGAAAGTAAATAATTTCCAATAATGGTTCACCACGACTTTGTGGCTGTGTCCATCTGTAACTGCAGACGCCTTGAAGTCGTCTTGGATATTTGGAGTGGGACTTAAAGCAGAGCGTGGTTTTTGCTTTGGGAAGGTCTTTGTGCGACCCTCCGGCTTGTGGTTCCTCCAGGTCTGCTGGATCTCTGGGTGAAGAAGGTGTCTGAGAGAATTCTGCTTAGAAACCTACAGCCCCCAAGCAGCTCCTATGCCGTCTTAGGGTTGGTCTCTTTGCCGAAGGTGACATGGAAGTGTAAGGATTCTACATTCATGAACACTTCGTTCATAAATGTTCACTCATCACCAGCCAGAATGAAATTGCACAGTTTTGCTTCTTTGTCAAGATTTCTGGAATTTACCAGTAATTCAGTCACATTTTTCATTGTCTTGTTAGAATAAACCAAACATGAATGGAGAGCAAAAATCCTATAAAAATGGAAGCTTTTAAAAATAATTTATGTTGTTCGAGACACTCCTAAACTTTGTTTAATTTAGTAATTATTATTATCATGACAATTGTACCTACCTGTGAGGATACAATGTGATTTTTATTGCATGAACATAATGTGTAACGGTTAAATCGGCATAATCAGCATATCCACCATTTGTCATTATTGTCATCATAGCATTTGTAAAACTCCTGTTTTCCAATTTGAGGAAAAATATTTTTATCAATACATGCACACAGAGATGAAAAGGAAAACAAGCTTATTGTGAATCAAATGTGAATTCTATCTAGATTTCTTTGATCATTTCCCTTAAATCCTTAAAACGTGTCGGTTTATTTTTACAGGAGGGCTCTGATCTAAGTATTGGCAGGGCTGTCTGTGTGTATGGATGATTTCTTAGAACTGGAAAAAAAGTAGTATATCAAAGTTAAAGTAAGCAGAGTGAAATGATTTTTCTTTCTCTGTTCGGAATTTTTTTTTTTCCCAGTAACTCTCCTAAAACAATTTCCATCTGCAACTTTGCCTTTAGAAGTTTTAATTATTTTTTTTTTTAATTTTACCCACTTGATTTTGATGAGTGCTGTTGCCAATAGCCTTCGATGGCAGGGGACAGGTTTAATCAATTGCAAGTGGCGTCTATAACCTTTGGTTTGCGAAGTAAATAGGAGGAGAACAGAAACTCTGTGGCACATTCTCTTCTCTTTCAAACATATGTTCTTATTTAATAAATTCTCTCTCAAATAAAATAAGCCTGCAGTTATTGGTGGTCAGTTTCATGTTATAGGAGCTACTACAGTTTTCCCATTAAAAAAAAATAATACAAGACTGCAATAAAACACACAGTCGCTTTTATTGGGTATGAAGTTATAAACCAGCAGTCATATGGGAGCTGCTATGATGTGTCCTAGAAGAAAACAGCCTCATTTGTTCGGTTTAGTTTAAGGTAAGGCTTTTGGATTTAGTGCTCTAGAAAACCAATCTGGGATTAGACTCTACCTTTCAGCTATGGGTTCTTACAGTCACTGGGCGATTTCACTAATGGTAATGACACAACCATAGTTAATGAATCATGATGTGCATAGTGTGTCTTTTTCTATCTAAATCTCTCATGATGCTGCATATTCGACCTCCATATGCTGCCTATAGACAAGGAATATTCAGGCTGTGCAGTTACATTACTGCTGCATGAGTTAGCGGTTGGTATGGACCGACAGGAAAAGAACGAAAAGAAAGCTAAAGGGGAGAAAGAAGGAAGGGAGGAGAGAAAAAAGAAAATGAGAAAGAACAAAAGGAAAAAAAAATAAGCCAGAAAAGAAAAAAGAAATAAAAAAGATGAAGAAAGAGATGGAGGAAAGAGAAAACAAGAACCGAAGCAAGAACGCTTTGACCAGGAACCCACCGTCTGGCAACTCTGCCATCACTTAGGGCTGCCCGGGAAGTTCACTCTGAACGATATTTAGATCAAATAGGCATTTCAAATTCTGCTTATCTTTTAAAGTGAAGTATATCACGGCACCAGTAAAGTGTTCCCAAAACACACTCCCTCAGCTACACCTTGCTGCCGGCGTGAAACAAACATTCTTCAATAGCTCCCCGGAATGCAGAGTCAATAAACCAGCGCTCAGGCATTTCAACCATCGCGCGCTGCTGAGAGCTGGGTGTTGAGCGCGCCGCCCCATCCCCATGCGGTTCACATTGCTGGGAGCCAAGGGGTGACCCGCGACCCAGGTCTCAGAGATGACTGAACTTCATTCCTGTGGGCAGAAATGCTATTTTGCAGTCAGGCACGGGTTCTAGTCCCATGGAAGTGATATTGAACACCCAGGGAATTTCTCTTAAAGGTGCAATAATTCATGGCTGGACGTTAACCAGATTTGTGACAAATGGCATCGCCACATCGTCTTCTCATTCCGCTCACTGTAGTCCTGCCGAACGTTTCCAATACAGCAGGGGTGTTCGGTGAAATACGACTTTCTGATTGAACGAATGCCTGCAGGCCTCCACGATAAACACCAGTCCGAGCACACTGTGGCTTACGCTGGCGGGCAAGTGCCAAACCTCCAGATAAGTTTGCAAGTCTCCCTCCCCCACCAAATTATCTCTTGTTTATTTTTCATCACATCTCACTGTGACCAATAATTTCTGTACGGCGAACATCAGCGTTTTTGCCTGCCTTGCATCATTCTCTGTTTTGTTCTGTTTTGTTTTCTTTCAGATGCCAAGCGATATTTGACTTTCAGGCAGTTTTATGGAGGGGAAGCCTTAAAGAAACATTAATTGTGTGGTGGGATTGATATAAGGCCACTGGCTTGGAATAGTTAAAGTCTATACACCTTATCGCTTGGCTGTCTCCCCTCCCCCTTTTATTACCTTTTTTGGTTCCTATTACTAACATATTTCATTTTCTCCCAGTGTATTTTTCCAGTACTAAAGCTATGCTTTTTTTAGGTCTACCTAGAAAATTTTCAGTTACATCATTTGCACAAATATGTTGATGTTAACATTGAAAAACCTCTTTGCTTGCAGCTGTATATTTTATTTGGCTAAAAATGGCTCGTGTCTCATACATTACATGTCCTTTGGTGATACTATTTAAGCGAGAAATTCCAAAACTCACAAATACCGAATAGCCAAAAGTTCCAAAGTGGTGGACGAACACTAAACATGCCATATATCTCCTCCTTTTCCAAACAGAAATAGATTTCTCTCTGATTTGTTTGATAAATTTGACCCAAGATTTCCATTCGGAGTTATTGGAGTTCCTACTGTTTTTCTGCGTGTTGGTGGGCCAAGGCCTAATCACCCTGAAGCCCCAAAGAGGCCATAAATTATAGTGATGAGGTGAAGCTTTGTATTCCTTCGGCTGCAGAAGAAGGCCATTTCGCTGCAGCCTATTTTGACAGGCATGAATTTAATTCATTGTTTTATGACAGATGGGAAAAGTGTACATGCTCATAGTACTGATTTATGGTCATTCGGGTCTGGAGGATTCTATAATTTGCAACTAATGTGAAAACAGATGGATAGGCAGACACCAAAGGTTAGGCTGACCGTGCGCTCTCTCACTGGTTACAAATGGCGTCCATATGCGCCCGGGCTCTCTGGGTGAGGTCTTTGTTGGGACAGCAGACTCTGCAAAGCCCTGCACTTCTTTTCCTTTTCCTGAGTAAGTTAGTGAAAGTAAAATTGGGGGAGGTTTCGAAGCCTCCGTATTTCGATAGTCATTCCGTGCCTTTCGGATATGTGGGATTCGACTTTCCTTCTCCTTTCTTTCTTTAATTAAGAAACGCTTTCCTAAGGTGTCTGTAGCATGTTCATTATTATCCAAACAAGGAATACCATGTAAAGGCAGGGGTGGCTGTTTTCATTTCAAATGACAAATTTATTTGAATAGAATGATTGATTGAAAATCAGCAGTTGGGGAGTTTCTAAGGAAATAGCTTGACTTGGGGATGAGAGTGTATTTGGTGAGAAATACATTTGTGCTTAAATAAATGCATTTCTACTTTACAAGTCATTGTACCTTTGTAGGAAATAGGTGGATTATCCAGTAAAATGACTTAGCCAATGCAATATGTATTTAATACATTTTTGACTATTAAGTGACATTTTTGACTGTTAAATGACTTCAATGATTCCCATCTCTTTTTGAAGAAAGATAGAAACTTTAGACTTATAGTAATAAGGTAAACTCGCAGTTCATTTTGGTTGAATTGGTACTTGTTATTCAATTAAAAATATCTTAAGAAATTAGGTATGTTGTTATTGGTTATCATATTTAATTATCATGTAATTATTATCTTGATTTGTAAATATAAGTTCTATTTTACAAATGTTTAAATACAAGAGCTAAACATATCATCTTAATTCCGAAGATGGAAGTCGAATTTCATTTCACAAACTCTCAGACCTCTAAAGTTGGGCTTTATTTCATTTCATTTTAAAAATGGGAAATGTAGTTTGCTGCTTCTAAATTAGGAGGGCAAAACCCAGATGCAATTAAGGGCTATTTTATTCCTGACCTAATCATCATTTTGGCAATAAAAGTCAGTTTTAAAAGACAAAATATTGTTTTATTTTATTCTGATTTGAAGTGACATGTTCCCTAACCTCCCAGCTACTCCTCAGGCTCCAAGAACACCAAACCATCTGCACTGGTCCAGTTAGTGCGGCACTGCCACGTGGCACTGAGAAGACAGCAGCGCTCAGCCTCCTGGGCACTGCCACCTTGGTATGTGTATCTTGGAAAAGGAAAATCAAAGTGACTAATAATTAATCTTTTTTTTATTTTTGAGAGATTTTTGCTATAGGGCGCATGCACTTGTAGAAAGACAGAGAGAGACAGAGAGACAGAAAGCGAGAAATCACCCCCCAGGGGGGATGGTCACGCTGCAATCCCTTCTCCTCCATTCTCCTCTCGGGATCTTGGGCACGCACGCACATGCACCCAGCGTGAGTTTCAGCCCCCGGGTCTGGGACTCAAAACGCAGTTGACCACGTGGGAGTCCAGCAACATAGCCATTATGCCAACTGCTGGTCCACTAATAATTCATCTTAATTGCTACCTAGAAAAAAAGAAAACAAACAAGCCAAATGAGTATTTCCATACAGCTGTGGTCTACCACGACCCCCTTTAACCACTGAAAGAAAACTTTGTGAGTGTATTTTTCCCACAGACTTCCTGAAGCAGCTGTAGGCTGAAGATGCCATTTCCGTTTTAGACAATAGTGGCCACCGTTTCATTGCTGGATCAGATAGGGTTGGCCACATCAGAGATACCAGGAAGAGTCATAAAGCCCATGATGTGAGAAAGGCCAACATCTGACCTCAAAGACACTCTTTTGGCCCAAATGTCTCATTTTTGTTGAGCATTGAAACTATTCTTTATGATGTCATTTGACATTTAAAAGACATGTACCAGGGACTTCCTTTTATTATGCACTTTTAGGAATGACTGTGGTGAATTTCACTTATCCTCATGTTACTTGAGCCGGATCACAACCCCATAAATGCTGGAAGTACATTGCAGTGGCTACTGGGCCAGCTGGTGTGCTACTAGCCATTGGTGCTCTCGGCCACCCTACACGCACGCCTGTCCCTACCTGCACCTCACTTTCGCTCTTTCTGGAATCCTGTCTCCTCCCAGCCTCTTCATTCACTCCACCTTGGCTGGGGAATGATCTCGAGCCCAGGCCACTGCTCTCTCGAAGTGGACGATCTCCTCGGCAGAACCCACCTCTGTCACCATTCCGCAGGTTTGCTCAGTATGTGTCATGCACACACATCACACTGCTAAGTGCTTGCTTATTCACCTTCCTGCTTCCCTAAGAAGCTGACTTGATGATACTAATTTTTAAAGTCCCATGTCCTCCTCGAGTGCCTGGGACATGGCAGTTGTTCAGTAAAAATCAATTGGAAATGGAGTATGCAAAAGAAAATTGATCCTTCAATCCCCAAGTGAGGATAGAAATCATTCTGACTGTCGTAGAGCATGAAGCAAAGTCAGTGTCGATCTGCAACATAGGCAAGGCTGTCATATCTTTGCAGAGAAAGAAAAACCATGTTTGAAGATATCAATTCTATCTATTTAAAATTTTAATCCCTTTTTATTTAATAAGAGAGAGTGCACATGGGAGGAGGGAGAGATGAAGACATCAAGTTTTTGTTTTGCTTTTAAGATTTTTTTGCCATGGGTGAGTGCACTTGCTGGAAAGCAAGAGTGACAGAGACAGAGACAGTGAAAATGAGAAATTGTCCTCCAGGAGGGATGGCAGCACTACAATCTCTTCTCCCTTTCAGGATTTTGGGCACACACACACACATGCCTGGAGTGATTTTCAAGCTTCCAGGTCCAGCATTCAAACCATGGTCGGCCATGTGGGAGTTCAGTACCTTAGCCACTACCCTACCTACTGATCCCAGGGGTTTTGTTTAGTTGTTTTATTTTTATTTTTATTTCTTCATGAGTGAGAAAGACAGAGAAGTAAAAAGAAAGAGACTGAGAGATAGCACCCCCAACAAGTCACTGACATTGATCCATCCCCGGCCTCAGCCAGCCCTGAGGGTGGGCATGCACATGGCCAACATTTTCAGGGAGGTCTCCAGAGACAAACCTGGAACCCGCCTTCTAGAACATCGCATTTGCTATGCCTGGCCCCACCACAGGTATTCTGGATAGAATCTGTCTGTTGCAATCCCTGCCCCAACATCCCTGCTAGCTGGAATTAGGGACGTGCTATGGTGCCAGGGGTGTTTAGGTTGCCCACGATCTGGGTTCAAGCCTCCCTTGGGGCCTTGGCCCTGTGTGTGCTCTCCTGCTTGGAGGGTCAATTGTAGTTTTCAATTGTACCAATAACATATAGAAAAAGGCTCATTGGAAGTTTTTCTATCAATTCACACAAAGCAAATACCCACCCCCAACCCCCGGTTTTCTTCTCTCCCCACTTTCATGCTCTGCAAATATCAAGGCTCACAGTTTACAAGCAATCTCTCTCCTTTCAGCTTTCTATTTCTGAAAACATGTATGTTATATGTGGGTACATTATTCCATCTTGGTTGGTATGTTTTTATTTTTAACTAAATAGATAGCGAACACTTGCAGAAGGGGCTGTTGTTATACAAACTTATAAATAAGGACACTGAGGCTGGGAGTGTGAATGACTTGTCCAACACAGGCAGTCTGGATCCAGAGCACACAGTCATACTCTGGGTTCCGCTTCATAGGAAATAGGTCCTCACCATGTGGACCACTTCACAACTATATATTTTTTTTCACTTAGTATGTCTTAGATATTTCCTCATGTCTTTGTATCTACATATAAATCATTTTTAATTGTTGGATAATATTTCATATTATGTATATATTCTAATTTATTTTGATCATCACTATGTCTGTAAATATTTGAGTTGATTCTAGCCCTTTATATTTATTTATTTATTTATTTAGCATCTTAACCACATGCCACCTGCTGGCCCACCAGTCTTTATTATTATTATTATTATTATTATTATTATAAAATTACAACAAATATTCTTGCAACTCGTATTTCAGATGCATCATTATCTCAGATTGACAAGACTGGAAGTAAAATGCTGGGCCAAGGGATACAAATAATGTTACATTTTAATAGATGCCGTTTTATTTTTATTCAAAAGGTTTTATTAGCTGTCCTTTCCACAAACCAAAATTATTTATTACTTTTATTTTTAAATTTTATTTATATGTTGAGAGAGAAAGAGAAGGGGGGCACCCCTAACAAGGTCTTCATGCTGCTATCCCAACCCCCCAGCCCCAGCCAGCCCTGGGTCACAGGCATGCTCATGCGCACCTGCATGTACAGAGAGGCAATAGGATGTGATCCTGGGATCCTCCCATGGGGGTCTAGCATTGCTGACCACTGTGTCACTGTCTGGCGTTAATTACTTTTTTGAAAAATTATAAGTATGCAGGATGCAAAAGGATAGTTGATAGTTTTAATTTATATTACCCTAATTACATTAGGATCTGCTTTGACTATTTTTGGACACAAATTCTATACATGCAACATATTGTTATATATTTTCTCTGTTGGTTCAGTTGTTTTAAGAGTTGTGAGAACAAATCTTTTATATGCTTTTTACACTACTTAACAAGTTCTTTCCTACCAAACTGTTTCAATTCTATACTTCCTTATAAGACAATTACATAGACATTTGCCTTTTTGTTTGCTTATTTGAATATAGATTTTATTGTAGCATTAATCAATGTGCATACCGTTAAGAAGAGTTTTTTTCTACATTTTCCCCAGTACCATTTATTGAATAATTCTTCTAGTCCCCAATGACCTAAAATGCTACTTTATCATAAACTTAATGAAAACTTCTTTATTCTGCTAATTATAGTAAAAGTAGGATATGCAAAAATATATAGATAAGATGAAAATGATCAGTAATCACACTACATTCAACCCCTGTGTCCTGTTGGGCTGTCTGTTCTCCAACCACAGATTTTTGTGTGGCTGATATTTTACCCAGTTTCCTCTCACCATGCAATAAGCGTTTTAGTACAATGTCGACTGTCTAAGAATTAAAACAACATATGCAATCAGGAGATGGCATAAAGATTACATCGCTGGACTTCCATGCAGTCAACCATGGCTTGAGTCCTGGACCTGGTGGCTTAAAATTCACGCCAGACACATGTGTGTGCATGCCAAAAATCTTGAGAGGAAAGTGGAGGAAAAAGGACTGTGACGTGGCCATCCCCCCCTCCAGGGGGTGATTTCTTGCTTCCTATCTCTCTCTCTGTTTCTCTAGTGAGTGCATGCACCTGATAGTAAAAATTTACGCCCCATAAAATAATAATAATTAAAACAACAATAGAATACAATGTCTGATATCAAGTGAACGTAGACTCCTGAAATGACAGGATCTAGGGCTGAAGCTGAAGTTTGCCTGCAATATGCATGTTGCTACTGGCAGTAATATTTACTTATGCAAATGTTCTGGAGAAAACGTGATAAAGACTTTAAGAGTTTTTCAGTATTTATATATTTTACTGTATAGTTTCTTTGTCAAAATCTGTAACCAAGCAGAGTATCTGGAGATGGATCCCAAGATTAACATATCCAATGTTGCAAATATGCAAGGGAACTTCAAAATGTAGGAAAACAAAGCTAAAGTAAGAGTTTATCTTTGTGCAAAAAATCCTCAAAATCCATGCATAGTTTTTTTTTTTTTTTTTTTTCAACAGGCATTTCCATCAAACTTTTTGAAGTCCTATCGTATTTTATAGTGCTAAAAAGAATGCCTAACAAAGAGGACGGATGAATACACTCGAGTGCTTCCCCGGGACGGGAGACTGCTCAGTGCAGTGGTGCTTTGTAGACCTGGCAAGACAGTCACTGACACTTTTTGCCAAATGGTTTTGGCTCCCGACATTCCGGGCAGTTGAGAGGCTCACACTTTCCTGGACACCTTGTGATTGGGTGGGGCCTGGGATTGCTGACAACGATTCATGAGCAGAAGGGACACGAGTCATTTCTAGGCAGAGCACTCCACTGCTAAGGGAAGCACTTCAGATTTAGCAAAGGACCAACAGTGTGTGAAGGGACATGGATAAATGATGAGACTAAATAGAGCTCTGGAAACTAGAGACAGAAAGATGGATTATAGAGAAATGGAAGTAGATCGTTTTGAGCCACTAGACGTTGGCCATTAGTAATTAATTAACACAGATAAGAAAAACTCATAAAATAACAGCAAGTGGAAACCAAAGGGAGAAATATCTTTTACATGTATGACATCAATTCTGTGTATTGAGTAAAATAATGTAACAAATACTAAAAAAATGAAAACAAAAAACCCCAAACCCATCAGAATGTTGCTTTTTATTTCTGGGTGTTAGGACTAAATTTTTTATTTCCTATATTTCATCTGGATTTTTTATAATAACTACATATAATTTTATAAAGTCTGCTTTTTTTAAAAGTGTTTGTGAAGGTAATTTAAAATTGTTGTATAATAACCTCTCCTTCTTGCTATGAATTTAACTTACTGAAAGTCTCCTGGCTGTTTTCATAAGATAGTGACTATCATCATGTGTAATTGTCACCCAGAAATCCAATTATTTCCATGGGATTGGAAGTAATATATGTGGATGTTTAGAACTACCTAAGTGTTATTAGGCTGTTTTTTTAAATTAAGGGTTGAATCAATTACACTTTTAAAAGTAAAAGTGTTCCATAAAAATGACAATATTGAACCCTGGGTTTTGTTTATTTTTGGTTTTATTTGTTGGCTTTTGTAAACCTTACTAGTGCACAAGGAACACTTTCTAAATATATCTTTTTTAAAAAGATGTGTCTTAAGCTGTCTATGTTAAAGCACCAGCGTTAGATTTGATTTGCACCTTGCACTGTTATGTGGACCTACTGCAGGTCACTAGGATCTACGTTGGTCCCTTTGCACCAGCCAGCCATGGGAGTGCACCGACTCCTGAACTCACCTGCCCTTCCAACCAGGCAGGTCCACTGATGACAGTTCTGGCTCCCATGGCAATGCCAGATTACTACGAGGGCTTTACTCTATTTTTTATTTCCCAGAGGGCACACATAATCACCGGAGAGCAACAGAGTGACAGAGAGAGAGGGAGAAGGCATCCTCAATGAGGTGTGATTACACCACAATCCTTTCTCCTCCAATTCTCCATCCTGTTGGGATTTAGGGCACGTGCGCACGCGCACACACACACACACACACACACACACAAACACACGGGGCCTGTGTGGTTTTTAAACTGCTAGGATCACTATTGAAACTGTGGTCATCCATGTAGGGTCCAGCTCCCTTAAGTCCATGAAGTCAGCCCAATGTAAAAGTTGTGAACATTCACACGCAAATTCTCTATTTGTGCAAATTGTTAACTCATGGTTCATGGGTCAACACCAGGCTGAGAATTACCCTTCAGTCACACTGGTTTATAGTCCTCTAATCTTAGTTAAGTAGCCACTGCATTCTGCAAATTAACTTTTGCTTCATGTTTGGCACACCGTCCCTTCATGATCTTTGTTGCTTTATCTGTCCCGTCATAGTTCCTATCCCCTGTTTAAGATCGCTAAGGCTCTTTTCCCTTTTCTGATGGGCTGTGTCTACTGCATGTTAGTGAATGCGTTTTTAAATATCTCATCTTATTATGGAAAGGATTTGAATGCCCATTTGCCATCTTGACAGTAAAACAGACAAACTGTAACCAAAAGAGACCTGGAGTGTTCAAACTCCTATCAGACAAAAATGGTCAGAAATTGTTACGAGAATGACTTCACCGAGATGAAAGAGTAGAAAAGCCTGATACCACTTGCCCCTCATAAATACAGCAGTTCAGCAGCAATTCAGACAAATTCCCTTTGTGAGAAATCCGAAACCAATTGAGAGGCTGTTGCACCCCAGAAGAACATGAAGCCAGAAGCCGGCAGGAAGAGGCAGGACACCTCCCAGCAGAGCCCTCGCTCCAGGTACAGTGCCCTCTGACCAGGAAGAGAGCCTTTCCGGCCAGCTTCACACATGGGATGAAGCCTACCTGGTCAGAGGGGCCTTCCAGCGGATTGCCTCTGTCTCCCCGTCCTTGGAAGTCTGTTGGTCTAGCACAGTCTAACTGCAGAGATGAGAGCTCAGGCTGTTGGACATCATTGATGCCTCACCTCACTCAGCACAGGGTGGGTAAACACAACTGCACACCAGCTTCTGCCTGGACAGCTAAAGTGTTGGTCAAGGTTCCCAGAGTCTCCCTAGGTGGGCCACTCAGTGGGAGTCTTCTCCTGCAACAGGCCCGTCTGTAAAGACCTGGAGAGGTCTTATGTGCAGATGCTGATACATAGAACAAACAAAAATGAAGACTCAGGCAGACGTTCCAAACAAAGAAACAAGATAAATTCTAGAAGCCAGTCCTAATGAAATGCAGTTTACCCGACAGAATTAAAATAACTTTCATAAAGTTGCCCATTGAGGACAAAAGACTAATGCATGAACAAAGTCAGGATTTCAACAAAGAAATAAAAAATAGTTTTAAAATATTAAAAATAAATATCGGGACCAGCATTTGGTGTAATGGCTACATCGCTGGACTTCCATGTAATTGACCATGGTTCGAGTCTTGGACCCAGTGGCTTAAACTCACACCAGGCATGGTGCCCAAGATCCCGAGAGGAGAATGAAGAAGAAGGGATTGTGGTGTGGCCATCCCCCCTAGGGGGTGATTTCTCGCTATCTGTCTCTCTCTGTCTTTCTGGTGAGCACATGCACCCTGTAGCAAAAACCTCTCCAAAAATAAATAAATAGATAGATAGATAGATAGATAGATAGATAGATTTTCCTTTTCCCACTGGATTGACTGGTACCCATTGTCAAAAATCAATTGACTATATGTCTGGGAATTTATTTCTGGATATTCTATTCTGTTCCATTTGTCCACATGTCTGTTTCTATACCAGTACCATGCTGTTTTGATTACCACAGCTTCGTAGTATATTTTTGGGTCAGGGAGTGAGATGCTGCTTGCTCCACTCTTCTTGTGCAGAATTGCTTTGGCAATATGAGGTCTTTTATGATTCCAGACAAATTTTATATTTGTCTTTTCTAGATCTGTGAAAAATGTGTCTGGTACTTTGATTGACATTGCAATAAATATGTAGATTAATTTGAGTAGATTTGCCATTTTGATTATATTAATTCTTCCAATCCAGGAGTATGGGTTGTCCTTCCACTTTTTTGTGTCATTTTTTATTTCTTTTTTTAGCTTTTCACAGTTTTACTCGTGGAGGTCTTTCACTTCTTTGTTTAGATTTATTCCTAAGTATCTTATACATTTTGTGGCTATGGTAAATGGAATTACTTTTTTCAGTTCTATCTCAGTCTGCCTGTTGTTCATATATAGAAATGCTACAGATTTCTGTATGCTGATTATGTATCCTGCAACGTTACTGTATTCATGTACTACTTCCAGAAATTTTTTCATGGAAACCATTGGGTCTTCTATGTATACAATCATATCATCTGCAAATAGAGAGAGTTTCACCTCTTCTTTTCCTATTTGAATGTCTTTTATTTTTTCCTCTTTTCTGATCACGTTGGCGAGGACTTCAAATACTATATTGGAAAGGAGTAGAGAAAGTGGAATCTGTGTCTTGTACTCGTTTTAGCTTTCAGCTTTTCTCCATTAAACATGATGTTTGCTATGGGTTTTTCATAGATAGCTTTTATTGTGCTGAGAAATGGCCCTTCTATGATAATTTTGCTGAGAATCTTGATCATGAAAGGATGTTGTATCTTAAGAAATGCCTTTTCTGCATCAATTGATGTGACCATCTGCTTTTTATCTTTATTCTTGTTAATATGGTGTATTACAGTTATGGTTTTGTGTATGTGTATGTTGAACCAACCTTGCATTCCTGGAATGAAGCCTAGCAAATGGTGCCGGTAAAACTGAATTTCCACCTGCAGAAAGATGAATCTGAACCCCTACCTCTCACCTTTGACAAAAATCAAGTCAAGGTGGATCAAGAATCTAAATCTAAGACCTCAAACTATAAAACTGCTCCTGGAAAACACTGGGAAAACTCTGGTAGACATTGGGGTAGGCAAAGACTTCTTAATTAAGACCCCCAAAGTGCAATCGATATTCTTCAAATTAGACAAGTGGGATTACATCAATTACATCAGACTAAGAAGTTTCTGCATGGTAAAAGACACATTAATTAGTGTGAATCAGCTGAACCAGAATATACAAGGAACTCAAGCAGCTGTTCTGAAAAAAGATGATCAACCCTATTAAAAGATGGGAGAATGAGTTGAAAAAAACCACTCTCTGAAGATGACGTAGGAATAGCCAAAGGGCATATGAAAAAATGTTCAACTTTCCTCATTGTAAGGGAAATGCGTATCAAAACAACAATGAGATACCACCTAACCCCAGTCAGAATGACTAAGATTAAAAAAACAAAAAGTGATAAGTGCTGGTGGGGGTGTAGTGAAAGAGAAACTCTCTTACACTGCTGGTGGGCATATAAATTGGTCCAGCCACTGTGGAGAACAATTTGGAGATTCCTCAAAAATCTACAAATAGAACTACCATATGATCCAGCAATATCAGTCCTTGGTATCTACCCGAAGGACAGAAGAGTTCTTAATTGGAAAAGTGTTTGCACATCAGTGTTTATTGTGGCACTATTCACAATTGCTAAGACGTGGAACCAACCCAAATGCCCACGAACAGATGAATGAATTGAAAAACTGTGGCACATATACTCTATGGAATACTATTCAGCCATAAAAACCTACAAAACCCTGGCTTTTGACAGAAAGTGGAAGAATATGGAAGATTTACTGCTGAGTGAAGTAAGCCAGGCTATGAAGAACAGACATTATATATCTCCACTTAATATATACCAAGTGTCCTCACTCTATGACTGAAACTGATTGACTAAAGGTTATAGAAACACAGTAAATGGATATAAATACCAGATATAATGTGTGTGAAAGAGCAGAGTCTGAGGAAGGACATTTAGAAGAAAAATAGAGAGGCAAAATATTAATGGGACAAAGAAATGTGGTATTATCTGTTGAAGATACTTTTATAGTTTTATCAACTGGACTAGGGAGAAATGTTCACATGTTGAAATATTCAGTTTGTAAGCTAAATAATATGATTGAACATAAAAGAGAAAATGAAATTTAAAAATGTTTAAATAAATAAATAAAAATAAATATCAAGGCTGGATAACACAATAATTAGACTGAAGGCACTGGAGAGTTTCCAAAGCAGGCTAAACTAAGCAAAAGAAAGGATAGGTGAATGCCAGGACAAATCATTGGAAGAAAGGTCAGACAGAGGAGGAAAAGTGTTACAATAGACAAAGAAGGACATCATATATAACTGAAGACTCAGTCCGTCAAGAGATATAACAATTATAAACATGGGTACACCTAACAACAGAGTCCCAAAATAACCAAGGAGAAAACTGAGGGAACTGAAGGAACAAATAGATAATTCGACAATTGTGCCTCATGATTTCAACCCTCTGCTTTCAATAATGGTCAGAAAAGCAATAGTAAAACAAAGAACTAGAAAATACGGATAACAGTATAAACCAGTTTAACAGTATATGAATATGGGACCAGTAGTTGGCGTAATGGCTATGTCGCTGGACTCCCATGGAGTCGACCGTGGTTCGAAGCCCCCAGAAGCCCCGAAGATCCTGAGAGGAGAATGGGGAAGAAGGGATTGCAGTGTGGCCATCCCCCCTGGGGGGAGTGATTTCTTGCTTTCTGTCTCTTTGTGTTTCTGGTGAGTGCATGTAAAAAATAAAAATAAATAAAAATAAATAAACCTCTCAATAAAAAAAGTATATGACTATGAATAACAGTATAAACCAGATGGACATCTAAAGAACATCCCATATGGGGAACCAGCAGTTAGTGTAATGGCTATGTCGCTGGACTCCCACGTAGTCGACCGCGGTTCGTGTCCCGGACCCGGTGGCTTAAAACTCACGCCAGGCGCATGTGCATGCGTGCCCAAGATCCCGAGAGGAGAATGGAGGAGAAGGGATTGCGGCATGACCATCTCCCCTGGGGGGTGATTTCTTGCTTTCTGTCTCTATGTCTCTCTCTGTCTGTCTGGCGAGCGCACATGCGCCCTACAGTGAAAATCTCTCCAAAAAAAAAAAAGAACATCCCATATGTAGATCACATATTCTTCTTCTTTTTTTTTTTTTTTTTCCTTTTTGGAGATTTTTGCCTTAGGGCACATGCACAGAGAGAGAGAGATAAACACAGTGAGAGGGAAAGTGAGAAATCATCCTGTTGGGGGATTGGCCGTGCTGCATGCAATTTCCTTTCCTCCATTCTCCTCCTGGGATCTTGGGCATACACACACATGCCCAGTGTGATTTTTCAAGCCACCAAGTCTGAGACTCGAGCCATGATTGGCCATGTGGGAATCCAGTGACATAACCACTAAGCCATCTGCTGGTCTCCAGATCACATATTCTTCTAAAGTGCAACAGTCTCCCCAGAGACCACCTGCTAGGTTAAAAAACCATCTCAATAAATTATAAAAAAAAATTGAAATTATACAAAGTCAGGCTATAATGTGAGGATAGTAAAATAAGTAACAATTGGGGATCAGCAATTAGCGTAATGGCTATGTCGCTGAACTCCCATGTAGTTGATGACTGTGGTTCGAGTCCCAGACCCGGTGGCTTAAACTCATGCCGGGCACCTGTGGGTGCGTGACTGCGGGCACATGTGTGTGCGTGCATGCCCAAGATCCCTAGAGGAGAATGGAGGAGAAGGAATTGCGGCATGGCCATTCCCCTGGGAGATGATTTCTCACTTTCTGTCTCTCTGTCTTTTTGGCGAGCACACAAGCTCTATAGGATAAACCTCTCTGGGGGAAGAAAAATAAAAGTTAGTTGTTGAAGTTCCAATTATTATTGTAGGAATGTTTCTCCTTTTAATTTTGTCAATATGTGCTTATATTCTGCTTCTCTGCTTTTTTTCATGTTTTATGTTTAAAACTCATATATTCTTGGGAGCCAGCAGTTAGCGTAATGGCTATGTTGCTGGACTCCCACGTATTCGACCGCGGTTCGCGTCCCAGACTCAGTGGCTTAAAACTCACGCCAGGCGCGTGTGCGTGCGTGCCCAAGATCCCGAGAAGAGAATGGAGGAGAAGGGATTGCGGCGTGACCATCCCCCCCGGGGGGTGGTTTCTCGCTTTCTGTCTCTATGTCTCTCTCTGTCTGTCTGGCGAGTGCATGCACCCTATATCGAAAAACCTCTCAAAAAAAAAAAAAAACCTCATATATTCTTGTTATAGTGACCCATTTATTAATATGCAATATTCTTATTTGTCCTTTGTAACAGTTTTGACTTAAATTCTACTTTGTCCAATATTAGAACAGCCAGCCCAACTCTCTTTCGAAATATATATTTTTATATCTTTTACTTTTAACTCATATGTGTCTTTAGCTCTAAAACAGATTTATTCTAGACAGCATGTTATTCAATCATTTTTATTTTTACTCTATTGCATCAATCTCTGCCTTTTGATTAGAGAACCTAATTCATTTATACATAATATACTTGATAATGAGGAAGAACTTGCTTCTGCCATTTGAGTATTTGTTTTAATACCTGTTATGCCATTTTTGTTCTTTATCTTCCTGATTTGCTTTGCTTTGTATTTAGTTGGTTATTCAGAGTGTATTGTTTTGATTACCTTCTCATTTCTCTTGTGTGGCGATTTTCCCAGATATTTTCTTAGTGGTTTCCATAGGAGTTACAATTAAGACTGCAAATTTAAAGCAATGTACTGTATGTGTGTTTTAAATTTTTCTAATAGACAGCACATTCACATGAAGAGAGAGATGTATAGATAGAGAAAGCACCTTCAACATTGTCTCATTATACTGTAACGTCTTTCCCAGTCCTTTAGTTTCTCAGCCCCTTGTGTATCTGTGTGTATGCCCAGTACGTTTTCAGGACAGCCCAGAGATCCAAACACACAGTCAACTATATGGCTTCCAGCACTAAGTCCAGTGAGCCAATTAGGCTAGACCTAGCAATAAACTTTAAATTGATAACAATTTTTTCTCAATAATAGTCAATAATTTTGCTCCTAGGCAGTTCTATTCTCTGACTTTCTGCTGTTGTTTTAAAAACTTATATTGTTAAATATTGCATGTATATTTCCACTGATAGTTATTTTCATCCATTTGTCTTTTAAAATTATGCAGAAAAGCTTCAAACAGAAAATACGCTAATATCGACTTTTATGTATACCTTTGCAGTTTCTTTTACCAAAGTTCTTAATTTCTTTCAGTAGCTTAAAGTTACTATCTAGTTTTCTTTCATTTCAGCCTCAAAAATCCCTTTAATTGTTGTTTTTTTCTTTTAGAGGTTTTTGCCTTAGGGCATATGTACTCATCAGAGAGCTGGAAAGAAAGAGATAGAGATGGTGAGAGGAAAAGTAATAAGTCACCTCCTGGGGGATGGCCATACTGCAGTCCCCTCTCCTTTATTCTCCTGAGATCCTGAGCATGTACTCACATGCACCTGGTATGATTTTGAAGCCACTGGGGCCTGGACTCATACCATAGTCAGCCATGCCAGAGTCCAATGATGTAACCATTATGCCATTCTGCTGGCCCTGTTTAGTATTTCTTGCTAGGCAGCTCTTCTAGCAATGAATTCACTTATCTTTTGTTTATCCTATACTTTTTGAAGAACAGTTTTGCTGAGGGGACCAGCAGTTAGCATAAGGGCTATGTTGCTGAACTGCCATTTAGTTCAACCGTGGTTTGAGTCCCGGGCCCAGTGGCTTAAACTCATGCTGGGTGCATGTGCGTGCATGTCCTAGATGCCGAGAGGAAAATGGAGAAGAAGAGATTGTGGCATGGCCATCCTCCCTAGGGGCTGATTTCTCACTTTCTATCTCTCTGTCTCTCTGGAGAGCACATGCGCCCTATAGCAAACAAAACAAAACAAACAAACAAAAACACACACAATAAAAGCAAACATCTCCAAAAAAATGAGTAAATAAAAAAAAAAGAAGAGTTTTGCTGGGTATAGAATTAAAACCTTTTAAAATTATTCTAATTTATTTTATATATTCAGTCATTGTACATCACCATAACTTGCAAAATTAATTACAAAACATGAATACACGTCACACCAGTCCAGTTGAAGATATCATACAGGTTTTGATCAACTTACAATCCTTCATTCTTTGTCCCCTAAATGTCTTCCTTCTCTATTTTTTTTCTTGATTCCTTTCTTCTCACTCTCCTCCCATCCTCTTCCCACACTCCAGTATCCATAACCATTCTCCATGCTTCTATATCCTCTGATCTTTCAGTTTCTGCCATAGTGTGCAAACAGTTGGCATATACCAAGTGGAGACATACAAAGTCTTCTTCGTAGCCTGGCTCACCACTTATCTTCCACAGTTGTCCACTTTCTATCAATACCAGGGTCTTGTTGTGTTTTGATGATTGAGTAGTATTTCATAAAGTATATATGACACCCTTTTTATTCGATTCATCTGTTTGTGGACATTTGGGTTGGTTCCATGTCCTGGAAATTGTGAATAATGCCACAATAAACATAGATTTTCAAACACTTTTCTAACTGAGCATTTTCCTGTCCTTTGAGTAGATACTCAGGAGTGGGATTGCTGGATCATATGGTAGTTTTATTTGTAGATCTCTGAAGAACCTCCATATTGATCTCCACAGTGGCTGTACTAATTTACATTCCCACCAACAATTTAGGAGTGTTCCTTTTTCATCACAGCCTTGCCATCACTTGTCTTTTTTTTTTTTTCTTTAAATTTTTTTCTTTGATTTTAGCCATTTTGACAGGGGTTAGGTGGTATCTCATTATAGTTTTGATTTGCATCTACTTTATGATGAGGGGTATTTTTTTCATATGCTTTTTGGCTATTCATATGTCTTTCTTAGAGAGTTGTTTGTTCAGCTCATTTCCCCATCTTTTAATTGGGTTGATCATCTTCTTTTTCACAGGTAATCATTTGAGTTTTCTGTGTATTCTGGTTATCAGTCCCCTGTCTGAGGCATAGTTTACAAATATATTCTCCCATTCTAAGGGTTGTCTGTTCATGCTAATTGCTGTACCTTTTGCTGTGCAGAAACTTCTTAATCTGTTGTAATATCACTTGTCTATTTTGGGGATTATTGCTTGTGCTTTGGGGATCTTATTTAAGACGTCTTCACTCGCTTTGATGTTTCCCAGTTTCCTCAAAGTTTTCCAGCAGTAGTTTTATTGTTTGTCATCTTAGGTTTAGATCTTTGATCCACTTTTAGTTAGTTTTTGTTAATGGTGAGCAATAGGGGCTCAGATTCATCTTTTTGCAGGTAGGTATCCAATTTTTCCAGCACCATTTGCTAAAGAGATTTTCATTTAAGAGTAATACCTTATTGATGATAAAATTACTAATCTTATCATTTTTGTATATAATTAACTACTTGTTTCTTGAAGCTTTCAAGATTGTCTCTTTGCCTATTTTATAATGTGTCTTAGTATGGATCTCTTTGCTTTTATCCTACTTATAGTCTGTCAACTCTTGGATTGGTCAAATTGAGGAAGATTTAAGGCACCCTTTTTTCACATATTCTTTCTCCCCCCCCTTTTTTTTTATCTAATAGATTCTCATAAACATATATTTGTCTTCTCGATGGTAACCCACATGTCCTTTGACTCTGTTCACTGATTTTCATTCTTTTTTCTTCCTGCTCCTCAGAGTAGACAGTTTCAATTGTCCAATATTCATTTGCTAATTCTTCCTTCTCATGATCAAATCTGCTATTAAATACCTCTAATAAATATTTAATTTCACTTATTGTACTTTTCATCTTCAGAATTTCTATTTGCTTCCTTTTATAATTTCTGTATTTTAGAATATAGAAATTATATTTGTTCATTTATTGTTTTCCTTGCTTTTTTGTTTGACTTAAAATATTTGTTTTAAAGGCTTTCTCTAGTAAATCTAACAACTGAGCTTCCTCAGGGATGATTTCTGTCAATTAATTTTTTTCTTCTGTGAATGGGTCATATTTTCCTGTTTGCTTTCTAATTTTTTGTTGAAAACTACACATTATAATTATTACAATATAGTAACTCTAGGATTCAGATTATTCCCTTTCCCCAAGGTATTGTTATTGCTGAAAACAAGAGTACCTAGTAAGTGCAGTGGGCTGAGGATTCATTTTCCTCTGAATTCAGGGAAATAAAAACAACAATTTTGGGACCAGCAGTTAGCATATGGGCTATGTCACTGGACTCCCATGTAGTTGACTGCTGTTTGAGTCCTGGACCCAGTGGCTTAAGCTCACACCAGGCACATGTGCACACATGCCCAAGATCCCAAGAGGAGAATGGAGAAGTGATTGCGGTGTGACCATCCCCCTGGGGGGCAATTTCTCACTTTCTGTCTCTCTCAGTCTTTCTGGAGAGCACGCATGGTATCTAATAGATTCTCATAAACATATATTTGTCTTCTCGATGGTAACCCACATGTCCTTTGACTCTGTTCACTGATTTTCATTCTTTTTTCTTCCTGCTCCTCAGAGTAGACAGTTTCAATTGTCCAATATTCATTTGCTAATTCTTCCTTCTCATGATCAAATCTGCTATTAAATACCTCTAATAAATATTTAATTTCACTTATTGTACTTTTCATCTTCAGAATTTCTATTTGCTTCCTTTTATAATTTCTGTATTTTAGAATATAGAAATTATATTTGTTCATTTATTGTTTTCCTTGCTTTTTTGTTTGACTTAAAATATTTGTTTTAAAGGCTTTCTCTAGTAAATCTAACAACTGAGCTTCCTCAGGGATGATTTCTGTCAATTAATTTTTTTCTTCTGTGAATGGGTCATATTTTCCTGTTTGCTTTCTAATTTTTTGTTGAAAACTACACATTATAATTATTACAATATAGTAACTCTAGGATTCAGATTATTCCCTTTCCCCAAGGTATTGTTATTGCTGAAAACAAGAGTACCTAGTAAGTGCAGTGGGCTGAGGATTCATTTTCCTCTGAATTCAGGGAAATAAAAACAACAATTTTGGGACCAGCAGTTAGCATATGGGCTATGTCACTGGACTCCCATGTAGTTGACTGCTGTTTGAGTCCTGGACCCAGTGGCTTAAGCTCACACCAGGCACATGTGCACACATGCCCAAGATCCCAAGAGGAGAATGGAGAAGTGATTGCGGTGTGACCATCCCCCTGGGGGGCAATTTCTCACTTTCTGTCTCTCTCAGTCTTTCTGGAGAGCACGCATGGCCTATAGCAAAAACCTCTCAAAAAAATTCCATTCCTACTAAATAGGACTCAGTGCTGGAGTGATTTTATGACACAGTTAAGGGCATAACCACCACTCAGCTCCTATTGATTGTGGCCAGATGAAAACACAGACCCAAAGGTGCTGGTATGATATTTTCTATAAACAACATCAATATGAGACATTGTCAAAACTTCATGGAAATGTGAATTTAATAACTATGCATGAATTTCAAAAATGTTGTGCCAAAATATACCCATACTTTAATTCCATTTTTCTGACATAGTCTCTTATTTCCCACTTATATGCTCTTTTAGAACCATATCTCTCCTGATTAAGAAGAGGACTCTATGGCCCCTTTCCTTGGAATCTGAAGGCAGGGGTTATAAAAGTTGAGTGAAGTAGAGGCAATGTTTTTATGATGTCCAACGTTAAGTTCTAAAAGACAACTCTTGTTTTGCTCTTCGGGGCATTCACCCTTGAAACCCAGTTCCCTGGGGAAGCCCAAACATATGGAGGAGTTCATGCGAAGAATGACTGAGGTCCCAGACTCTCGGCTCTGGGTGAGGTCCCAGACTCTCAGCCCTGGGTGGTTTCCCAGCCCACAGCCAGCACCAACTTGCCAGCCATGGAGAGATTCTTCCCATTCCTGCAACCCATTCCAGGTGATGCTCCAGGAGCAAATAAGCCTTTAACTCCATGCTCTACCAAAATTGCAGATTTGTAAATAATAATAATAATATAATAATAAGTGATTATTTTGTTTTTAACTCACTAGGTATTGTGTAGGTTTATTACATAGCAGTTGACAATTTAAACACATCTTCTAAATTTTCAAGAAAAGCCAAAAATCTAAAATTTCAAGTAAATTAAATAGTAAGGAGTAACGTATTTTCCAAATAGTGTCTATGAGTTACATAGAACAGCTTCAGGGCCAGCATGTGGCATAGGTGACTAGATCTCAAATGTCTGACTATGCGATTCAAGTCCTGGATCCGGTGGCTTGAGAGACACACTAAGCACATGTATGTGAGTGCTCAGAATCTTAAAAGGAGGGAGAAGTGGAGGAGAAGGAATTGCAGCATGATCATCCATCATGGGGGATACTTTGTCATTCTTATTCTTTCTCTGTCTCTCTCTCTCTCCAGTGAGCATACATGCCCATTGGGAAATTAAAACAAAAGAAAGAAAGAAATGAAAGAAAGAAAGAGAGAGAGAAAGAAAGAAAACAAAACAAACAAAACACTTTTATGTCACTTTCAATCTTGTGGCCACAGTTTGCACAACATCTTAGTTGTCTTAATGAAGATAATAGATATTTGCTATTACCTTCATTTTTCTGAGAATCCAAGCATCACTGAATGAGCCAGGCCAAAATCACACCGCTAGCAAGTACAGTCATGACGTAAGCTCAGCTCGTCTGTCTGCTTTTTTCTGCACCTCGCCATGTTTTTAAGCTTAATATAGAAGACAGATTATTTCCCGCTTCATTTAACCTTCTGATTTCTGCCTTATATAGAAATAGTTCCAAGAGGATTTAGTTTCTTGCACGTTTATATCCTGTTGCGGCTGTTTTCTTTTTCTTATACTTCATTTCACTTAAACTCTTCACCTCCAGCTTCCTTTCTTCTCTTGGGTTCTAAAAAAGAAAATGATTATGCCAAAGAAGGCAGTGACAGTCATTTCCTCTGGGAGATTTTCCCAGGGATGTAGGGAGGGACGAGTTTCACTTAAGAGGGAACTATAACCAGCATAGGCCGAGCTAGACTGTTAGGTATCCCCAGTGAATTTCCACAGCACAGATTTGTTATTCCGACCTTCAGGACTGCCATTTTGTGATCTTTTTTAAAATTTTTATAATTGCCAAGGATCTGGGCACTCAACAGTAAAAGAGAGAGAGAGAGAGAGAGAGAACCTTCCAAATGGGGCATGGTCACACCACAACCCCTTCTCCACCATTCTCCACTAGAATGTCTCCATTCTGTTGGGATTTTGGACATGTTCACAAATATTTCTGTTTTTAGAACCCATGGGGCTGGGACTCAAACTATTGTTGGCTATGTGGGATCTGGCTCCCTTACCTCTAGGCTAAGGGCTGGCCCTTCTTGTTTAGTTTTTATAACCAATTATCATTGCCCCAGATCCTCTTTCCCACAATAGTTTATTATGATAGGGTGTACAGAATCAATATTTTGAAATCAATGTCTACGTATCTGTTTGGATGTATACAGAAAGGGACAAGAAGAAGTGCTTTTCTGTTGTCTCTGGAAGAGAACAGACAAATAGCTGGTGAGAATCACCACTATTTCCCAGGTGATTATAAAACAAGAGACAAGAGAGAGAAGCCTACAATATATTTTTTTTGAGAGGTTTTTGCTATAGGGCGTGTGCACTCGCCAGACAGACAGAGACAGAGAGACAGAAAGCAGGAAATCACCCCCCAGGGGGGATGGCCATGCCGCAATCTCTTCTCCTCCACTCTCCTCTCGGCATCTTGGGCACGCACGCACACGCGCCCGGCGTGAGTTTAAGCCACCGGGTCTGAGACTTGAACCACGGTCGACTACGTGGGAGTCCAGCGACATAGCCATTATGCTAACTGCTGGTCCTACAATACTCTTACCCTTAGGATAAACCCAACTAGATCAAGAAAACCTTTTATACTCCAAATATAGAAAAATAAATAGATTTTTCAGGCTAATGGTCTCAACTTCCATGTTAACGGCTATTTAGATTTTTCCATGATGTATTCTATTCCCGGTTAGTATAGATCTGAAAGACTTTTTTTTTTCAAGTTGTATTTATTTATTCCATGAATGATAGAATGAGACACAGACAGAGAGAGAGAGAGAGAGAGAGAGAGAAAGAAAGAGAGAGACAATACCCCAACAGGAGCATTCTCCAGGAAAGTGCTGCTGTTTCGACTTGGGTGGAAAGGATGAACGCAGGCACCAGGTCTACCTACAAGCTGCAGATGGCAGCTAAGCCAGCTCAGCTGACTTGCACAGCCCAGGTGATGGCTGTATACCAATGAAGTTTCAGGGGGGGGTTGGTTATGCAGCATCCTTATAAGCAAAAGACTTGTTCATACATTAAACAACTTCTTTATTTTCTTTCTTTTTTTTTTTTTAATGGTTTTTGCCATAGGGCCTCTGTGCTCACCAGAGATAGTGAGAGGGAAAGTGAGAAATCACCTTTCAGGGGTTATAGTCATGCCACCACACCTTATCCTCCATTCTCCTCCTGGGATCTTGGGCACACATGCACTTGTACCCAGCATAATTTTCAAGCCACTATATCTGGAATTCAAACTGAGGTCAGCCATGTGGGGTCCAGTACTTTAACCACCGTGCCACCTTCTGGCCTCTCATTAAGCAATTTCTTAACCACAAAGCTTTTCAGGGCATTTTACTATGCTAAGGACCACTGTAGATCTTGAAATTAATTGGTCTTAGTCCTTTGTGCTCTGAGGAAATACTGGTCTCAAAAATTAAAATGTTAGGGGTTGCAGTAAGTGCTACTCCTTGTGAGTCTGACTCCCATTGGAAGGTTTGCAGTTCATGTCCAGAGGTCCTCCTGAGTGTGCCAGGCACACAGGTGTCCATGATCCAGGGCTGGCTGGGTCTGGAGACATCAAGGCCCTGTTGAGGGTCCCTTTCTCTCTGTCTCTTACTCATGAAATAAATATTATTCATAGTTTATTGATATTAATATAATATCAATATTTATTAATAAATAAATATTTCTTAACAGTAATAAAAATAACTATTTTTAAGAGTAGTGTTTTTTAAACCTGAATTCTCTTTGTAAATGCAGAGAGGGTTAAGAATATTACAAACAGCCCATTGCTCAGTAGTAGCCATGGGTTGGGACCAAACGGTGGTGCAGCAGTAGCACAAGGGGGCTCCCCTGAGAAGGTCCCAGTGGATGTCCTTGCACTTCCTGGGACAGAGCACATGTGGCCATGGTGGAGCCTGGTGGAGGCTGTGACTGGACCCTGGTTGGGGACCCCCCTCTCTCTCAGAAGAAATAAATAATTGTACTTTAAAATAATACAATGGATTTATTATACAGTAATACCCATTAATCTAGACTGGTGATATAATTTAGAGCATTGGCTTTGGAATCACACAAATGGGAATTTTCAATCCTAATCCTGCAACTGAAAAGGTAAGACCTTGGGAAATTCATGTACATTCTCTGAGACTTAATTTCCCTATTGGTTAAATTAGGACCATAATAGTAGCTACAAAAAGGAATTGTGGTGAGGAGCAGTTGACGTAGGTAACAGGGACGGGACAATGTCTGACCCAGGGTGTGGGTGCCAGAAACAGGAGGTGGTATTGATTTTTAATAGCCTATTTCCATCAAATCCCCATTAGAGATTTTATCCTTACTAGAGAGGGGTTAAGGAATACAGGACAGGTTGGTTTTAATCAAAGAACAAGATTATTTGGGGAAAATATTCTTCCGTATCTTTTTTCCCCTATTTTGGCCCAATTCATCAGTCTGGTTTCCAAACAACTTTTTCATGTTCTTGAATTCATATTTTCCTAAGCTACACCCTTCTCCACTGACCTTCTCCTTCCTCTTGCCCCCAAATAGAGAGACAGCCATGGTTGATGTTCTGCAACATTCCTTTACCTGAGTGGAGGAAATGATCCTTTTCCTGGCCCCCCAGGTCATTCCCAAGACTTCACATTTTCACAAAGCACCTGCTCCAACCAAACTTACAATTTCTATGAAAATTGCAGGACAGTTAGAATTTTGAGTCGCTTGGGAAGTTGTGAGGCTTAAAAACTAAAGTACAGCTTCCCTAAACCCTGCTGTGACTGCTCTGCTTTAAGTGCTGGGAAGGAGATGATCTTTTAAAAGGTGGAATACGGAAAAGGGGAAAACAACTTCCTCTAGCCTTTGAGAAGGCTGGCAGTGGCGGGCATGAGGCATTTCCCCAAAGAGCCCAGCTAGCTCTCTGACCCTCCAAAATTCGTTTATTGTGCTGGAGGAGGAAATTGGAGTGCAATTGCTCATTGGGGTATTATTTAAGTTGAGGCTGGATTTCAGGCTCAATTTAAGCACCACATTCTGAGTTTTTTTAAGAAGAAAAATTTGTCTGTGAGAAAGCTGCTTTTCTTATAGAGAGATCCATGTACATGTTTCAACAACTTTCTAAATGAATTAAAAGTGACTTATATGCCTAAATACAGATGCCTCAGTCTGGGTGAATATGTTAAGGAAATCTATTCCTTGTAAAATATATTTAAACTCCTCCTATCCTGCCTTGAAATTCTTCACAATTTCCAATTATTCTTCGTTTAAATGTTGGCATCATTTTAATCACCCTCTGCCTCAAATCCGAAAACACTAAACTTACATTTACCAAATTGATTATTTACAAGTATTAAATTAAAAATTTACATTTAGTAGATGTAAATGCAAAATTCATATGTGAGTATATGATATCAAAAATTTTATACATTTTATACATAGCCATCTGTGGGGGGGTTTTGTTTATTCTTTCTGCCAAGTGTGTGTGCTCTCCAGCACTCCCCAAAAGTGGGTGGTCAACCACAATCCCTTCTCATCCATCTCTTCTTCCTTTAGGAATTTTGAACATGCACGCATGGCACCAGCTCCTGGTCCGGGACTCAAACTGCGTGGTAGCCATGTGGGATCCAGCTAGCTGCCTTAGCCCCATGTCAGGGGCCAGTCCATCAGTCAGAAATTTATAAGGCACACTGTTCTATGTGCAAGTCAATTGTGATGACGCCTAAAATAGCCTTCTCTGACAGACTTTGAGATGACTAGTAAGAGAAGCCAGGGTACAAAGCTAACCTTTTGGAGAAGAAAACCACATGCACTTAGTAAAGCAAGCAGAAAGGCCAGCGGGGTTTTATGGATGCTGTCTTCTAACCTCTGGACACAGGAGGAAGGGGAACTGGAAATGTGACACCAGGACTAGAACCCAGATTCTTGGCATCCCCTGGTGGTCTACAATGAGCCATTCAATCGGAGGTTAACTATCAGCAATTTTTATACCATAACAGTTGCTCATGTTAATAATTAAAATGTATGCTTTTCTACAGAAAGAGAAACTTATGAAATCTAGGACATTCATAAGTCAGTACTCTCAGCACCCTGTCCCCTGAGTCCTGTGGTCCTTCAGTTTGGTCCTCTTAGAAATGAGTTCACCTCACACACACGTTTTCTCCTCACAGAAAACGGAAAGGGCATTAGTGTCGCGTCTGTAACAGACCTTGGTAAGGGGGGCAATATGGAGACAAAGTTAATCCCGAGGAGAGACAGCCTTACTAACTTAAGACCAAAGGCATTACAGAAAAGGGAAAGGAGGTTGTCGACAGTCTGCTTGTTGGTTACTCCCTGTCGTCCGCACACCTGTCTATGATGAAAACTTGTACCAGACCCCTCCAGGCTGGCCCCACACCTTGCTGACACAAAGAACTAACCATCACCCCACTGCCAATAAACCGCATCACATGACCTCTGCCAGGACTCTTACCCAATGCTCTACCTTCCCCAACCCCCCAGGCCCTCTTCGGCTACCTTTAATCAATGCCACCTCTTTCCAAACACTGCATCACAGATTTTGTGTGTTAAAAAAAAAGCTCGTGTTTCAAGGACATGTCTGCCACTCCTCTCAGGCTCTGCAGCCGGTGGGATCTGATGCCTGGGTCTGATCCTTATTCTGTGCCAGCTTTGTAAGGTCAGTAAGTTCCTCCTCTTCAGAACTTTTACTTTGTGTCGCCATTGTCGGTTTGACAATCCTGAGGCAGATGTGTTCATCAGACAAATTATTGGAGGGGCTCATTAGTCAACACGTTTCTCATTGTCCCCAGTTGCCATCTCCTTAATGCTTTTCTCACTGGGAGGAAAACTCACATAAAGACCATGGAACATTTGTAAGACCACCCGCCAGGGACGTGGCAGCTGGGTTGTATCAGAGAATAGAGATTATTTTTGGTGGTAAAATACACATGGACTGTTCTAACTTTTTAAAATATGTAGTTGAGTGACACGATATGGTGTATTCCCACCATCCAGCTCCAGAACATTTTCATCTTCCCAGGCTGAAACTCCATGCCCATAAACCTGTCCATTTTATGTGTAGCTCCCATCGCCCTTCCTCCAGCCCCTCAGACCACCCTTCTGCTTTGTGTTCCTAGAAACTTGACTGCTCCCTGCACTGCTCTTCCCTTTACGATGAGCTCAGTTCACTTTGTCTAATGTCCCCAAGGTTCATTCACATTGCAGCATGGTCAGAAACTCCTTTCCTTTTAAAATGGAATACTATTCCAGGGTGTGGATACACCACCCCTTGTTTATCCATTCATCTGTCTATAGACAATTTCGGTTGCTTCCACCTTTCGACTCTTGGGGGAAATGCTATGGGCAAGGGTGTGCAAATATCTGTTGGATTCTCAGTTTTTAATCATTTTAGCCATCTATACTAAGCAATGGGATTGTTATACGGTAATTTCGCTTTTAATTTTTTGAGGAACCACTGTATGGTCCCACAGAAGCTGCCCCAGCTTACTCCAACTTGCAATGCAAGAAGGTTCTCATTTTTACACATCTTCACCAACACTTATTTTCTTTTTCTTCCTTCTTTCTTTCCTCCCTTCTTCTTTTCAATAGTAGCCATCCTGGTGGGTATGAGGTAGTGCCTCGTTGTGGTTTTTATGTGCATTTCCCTAATGATTACTGAAGCTAAACATCTTTTCCTGTGCTTACTTATCATTTGTAGTTTTGTTTTCTTTCTTTCTTTCTTTTTTTTTTTTTTGGAGAAATGTCTATGTCTTTTGCCCATTTATGAAATTGGGTTGGTTTTTACTGTTGTTCTTGAGATGCTAAAAATTAGATTCATAGTTTGATCATGATGAACTTGGTTGTCACCTCAAAAAATTTAAAAAAATTTTTAGAGAGATTTTTGCTATAGGACACGTGTGCTCTTCAGAGAGACAGAGAGGCAGAAAGCAAGAAATCACCCCCCCCCAGGGGATGGCCATACCACAATCCCTTCTCCTCCATTCTCCTCTCAGGATTTTGAGCACACACACACACACACACACACGTGCGTGAGCCCCAAGCTGCCAGGTCAGGGACTCGAACCATGGTTGACCACGTGGGAGTTCAGCAGCACAACCATTACACCATCTGTTGGGCCCGCCTCAACAACCTTTTAAAAGTCCTCATAAACATTGTAACAGGTCATGTTTTGCTTTGTTGTTGAAATAAATGTTGAAGAAACAGAATACATTTCTGCAGAGGAAAATGTAGTTTTCATGTAGTTCCTTTCATGAGAATCGTGTACTTCCATATTTGGTGGAATTCCCCCCTTTCACAAGTATGTCTTTTGGACATTATAGAAAGTAAAGGAAAGTATTCCCTGGGGTATTTGTTCTTTCCTGCTCTCCTTCCTCATGTCTGCTTGTCCCTTCTTGGTGTGACTTGGCAGTGTAACTGGCAATAGGGCCATTTCTGTTTGTTAGGGAGATGCACCTGCTGGCCTGGCTTGGGTGCCATGGAGAACCATTTGGGCTCCTCCTTGCCTCCCCCGACATATTGTCTCCATGCCTTATAGCATCCGGGGTCTCTGGAAGGTTTCAACAACACTTTCATGGCACTGACATGTGCTAGGGACACTGACATGTCCAAACTACAGTCACCACGTGGAATCCGACCTCTCCTGAGCAACAAGCTACTGTATGCCATAGAGCCTGTCTTTTTACTTACGTCCTTGATTGATTGACTGACATTACATTAACGAATTGTTAACTTGAAGAGAAGCGATATCAAGAGGGAGGGAATCTCATGGCAGGTAGCTACGTAAATAAATGCGTGTGGCCTCAGATCAAGAACAAAACGCTCAAATAAGTTCCAAACTACCATGTTTCTAGATAACACTAGTATGAAAGGGGGGAAGGGAGAAACGGTTATGAACAACATAGAAACCACAGGCTTTGGTCAGTGTCTAGAGTATTAAGATGGGGAAGGGAGAAACGGTTATGAACAACATAGAAACCACAGGCTTTGGTCAGTGTCTAGAGTATTAAGATGTGGCGTGTTTGGCCTAAAAGTCCTCGGCTGTGTGGTTCATCGTAGCTTACACCTAGGTTCTCTCAAACTCTTGGAACTGAAGACAGAACTTGCTTGTCTAGAATTTTCTGTATTGAAAATCTTTGTAGGAGATTACGATTCGGAATATTTTAAGCCACAAAGGGATTTTAGCTCTTCTTCTCATCCCCCTAAATTGAACAGAATACTCAGGAGGCAGCTATCAGCTCCACAGTATGGACAGGCCCTACCACTTCTTTTGTGAAAGAGAAGAAAATGAAGTTTCAGACAGGCAGTGAAGCCTGGCTCTGGGGGTCAGCCCCACAGTTTACTGGTTAAGGGAGTTGGATCCCACATGGCCAACTACGGTTTGAATCCCAGCTCCCCTGGCTTGAAAAACACACTAGAGACATGTGTGTGCATGAAAAGCTTTTAAGATGAAAGGCAGAGATTACATGTATGTCTAGAAAGAGAAAAGGATTATTATTATTAACACCATTAAGTTTTCTATCTTCGCAATGTTTTATTTTTGTATCATAAAGATAAAGCATGTTTATAATTAGGAAAAGAGGAAAAATTTAAAAAACTAAGTTCAAAATTTTGTATTCAGTATGATTAAAATGTTTGCATATATATTTATAAATAGAAGTGAACATACATAAAAAATCATATTACTTATCCAAAGGGAAATTGTATAGGCAATGTTTAGACCAACTTTTGTTTTACTTCTTTATTTATTTTTATTTATTAGGCCATCAGCAAAGTCGTGATGCATCTTTGCATAGAAAAACAGAAAAACACGTCCTGACTTTGCCAATGACCCAATCTTGGCAGTCGATCACTGTGTACCACTACGGCACACCGAATGGATTTCCCCATCGTGAATACACTGCAGACTGGCTCAGTCAAAGATATTACCGTAAACGTTATCATCGACAGAGATTTTCCATTTTCGTGTCTCTCAAATGTTTTGCTTTCTTTTCCCCCTTGATTCCCTTCCCTTGGTTATACTTTTGTAAGCCTGACATGTATTACCTAATTTTTCAAGTAAGAAAAAATAATCATTAAATGTGCTCATGTAAGGGCATATCTCAACACAGTTCAGTTTCTCGGCTGTCCAGGAGCAAATTTTTGTTTAATTTTACAGCACGTGTAGTGAAACCGTTTCTCGTACCTGTACCTATGTTCCACTTCCCTTTATAAAAGAGTCTCGTTTAGGTTTCTGGGTGTCGTGTGAATTAGGCACACAAGCCCTTCTCTAAGCTCACTGCAGCCTGCAGAAGCAGCAGCCAGAGCAGAGTACAAGCCCTCCCGGACAGGACAGGGCTGCCCAGGCAGCTCTCCTTCTCTGGCTCAGAAGAATGTCTGTGAGTGTCGGTCAGGGGCTGGCTATTGTAGACCTTGATCCAAAGGAAAGCTTCCTGAGGGAGAATGAGTAGAATTTCTCCTTCTCCGTCTCCTGCACAAGGCAAAGTGAGCCTGGCTGGCTGTCCCGCAGTGGAAGCTAAGAGGAAAGTGAACTTGGCTGTGACTGGAAGCACTTTGCAGAAACTCTTCCTCCTGATGTTTACATTTGAAAGCATAATCACTGCCACTAACTGCCACAACCAACGTCACCTGATCTCAGCTGCAGACGCCAAAGCTCAATGAACAGGGAGTTCTGCAGACAGCAAAGAGCAAGGAATAGGCAGTAGCTCTAGGTAAAAGACAGAACTTCCGTTCCCCAGCCCTTGCCTCTCAGCAGATCAAAATCTCTTTGCTTGTGGAACATGTTTTCATACCACCTTACACCCTGCAGTCTTCTTACTGACTCTTCCCTTTGCACCATGCTAATTCGTGTCTTCCGTGCCTTTTCCTGCCTGTTTTCATCCTGTCCTGTGGCTGACAAGCCTCCAGGCAGTAGGTGGCCATGGAACGGGGCCCCGCACACCGTAAGGAAAGTAGGTGTGGAGCGGACATGCGTTAGAAAAGGGTCTTTCGGCACGCGTCAGGAGCTCCCAGTCTGCAGAGTGCACGCCTGCCCTGTCATCGGCGCTGACCCCTCCGGGTGCCTCACTACCCCCTGACCAGGGATCAGCCCTCAGACTGCACCTGTGTTCCATGAGGTGCGCTTCCTCCCAGACCCAGGCTCGCCTGGCAGTCAAAACAGGCCAGAATATTTCCAAACATAACTTTCCATTGAAAAATCTGTTAGATCCTGTCCCAGCCCCCAGCGTTCAGCCGATACACCACGGTGGCCAGCAGCCAGGCCTGGTTCACTAATGCAGAAGCCTGACCGAGGTTTCCAACATCTGCGTGTGTTAATTCTGTGTTTCGAGAACACCATCAGGAAGGGGCGTTCATTTGGGGTTATTCATTAGTTACAAAACACATGTTTTGTTTCTAGTGTGAGTTGGGGTGTCAATTCTAAGCTAGAGATTGGTATTTTCAGACCCATTTACATGCACTTGTGTCTTCTTTTAATGCTTTAAAGAATGATAAGAACAGTTTTTTAGAACCCCAACCATCAGCAAATGGAGGCCCAGTGCTCCAATCTGGGGAGATAAAAGACCAAACAGCAAATTATTTAGGCAGATTTTTTTTTTTTACCAGTTTATGAAGTATTTCAAGTCCTTTCACCTTTCATAGATCCTTTCACTATGCCTGCAAACATGGTAGGACATGGAAGCTGTGTTTCCCATGGAAAATGCAGGGAAATTAAGAGAACAGGAATAAGCAAGCCTTCCTTGACCTTGGCCACAGCTGAAAATAGTGATTTCCTCCTAGAGTGGTATTCTTACATTTTTTCTGTGCCTTGGGGTGATGGAGAGCTTTTAAATACCCCGCATCCAGGGCACATTCGAGACCAGTTCAGTCACAGCCTCAGGAATTTGAAGCTTTGCCCTGGCCGCCTGTGGGGACCAAGTTTGAGAAGCTGGTTCTGTGATCTTTCAGGTGACCCCATCTCCCGAACGTAGGAAATTGCGTCCAACATGGTCCCACCAGCCTCTGCAGACCATCTCAAGGAGTCCCCCACGGCACGTCCATATCCCTTCCTGCAGGAAGTCCCCTTCACTGTCTAGACTGGCTGGTGTCAGTGGACACGGTTATATTTGATCTCTTCTTTCTTTATTACCCCCCACACACACACACACACATAAGCCCACTGGAGATTTCTCTGGAGGTAAGGACTGTGTCTCTTACTTCCACGTTTTCTATATCCCCATTATTATCTCCCCACATTTTATTCTAGAGAGTGGGCAGATATACTAATCAATCAGTCTGAATATCCACCTGACCTGTTTTATCAAGTTTTGGTTTTTTTTTTTTCAATTTAATAACTATTTACCAAGTGCTTCCTATGGACCTGGGCCCTGATGTCAGCTCTGGGGACCTATGTGATCCAGGGGAGAAAACCTGAATCGGGCTCCAGAGCTTTCCCCGAGGACTGCCCCATGGCAGCAGCTCATTTTTCTAGTAACTCACACACTCATTTCTCATTCCTTCTTCAGTTTTTCTCACATACACTGGCTTCCCCCCACTCAGGGCGTCAGTTACGGAGAAGGACCGTGGTCAGAGTTCACGGCTCCTGTGAACACGGTGCTGAAAGGGCTGCTTATTTTCAGCACACGTTTTACCCCAGGACTACCTTTAGGAATCTCTCTCCAACTGGGCGGGCTTTTGCGAGGGGAGTACTAATTCAGAGAGGCATAGAACTGAATATACACATTCGCTGCCTGGGGGCTGGGGCTGTTGTTCTGATACTTAGCTGTAATGTGGCTGTTCCAGTGTCTGAACTCTCAGAATTCTCCTCCCAGCCCTCACCACCCCCCCAAAAAAAACAATTAATTTGGAGATTGTGTCGAAGCATGTTTAAAATTTTACCCTCAATCAGTCAGCTAACAGGTATTTGCGTACCCTTTATACAGGCTTGAACTACATATACACTTAAGTTGTATTTCTCTGGAGTCAAAAGAAAAGGTGATAACCTGCAGACTGATTCATAGCACAGGCTGATGGCCAGTTCCTTCCTGAACCTTCTCTTCCTCAGGGATTTTTTTTCCTTACCAGAACTTGGCCATGATTTTACAGGCACTTTCTTTGGCAGTAGATTCTTACTGGAGAAGATACATTAAAGAAGGATGTTGGGACCAGCAGTTAGCGTAATGGCTATGTCACTGAACTCCCATGCAGCTGACTGCATTTTGAATCCGGACCTGGTGGCTTAAACTCATGAGGGGCGCACATGCATGCGTGCTCAAGATCCCAAGAGGAGAATGGAGGAGAAGGGATTGTGGCATGACCATCCCTCCTGGGAGGTGATTTCTCACGTTCTGTCTCTCTGTTTCTCTCTGTCTTTCTGGCGAGAGCACACGCCCTATAGCAAAAACCTCTCAAAAAAGAAAAAAAAAAAAAAAAGTAGGATGTGAATTTAGCAAAACTGTTTCCGAAAGTTCTTGACACAGAATTGCTGTGTGATGCCTGAATGAGAAGTCTAAGCAAATGCTGATGCTAGAGATCCTAGAATACTGTTTGCGAACTGACTTAACTGCCAGTCGAGATTTCAAAAATGCAGAAAGCCACAAGTTCGAAGGCATCGGGTGGAGAATCCTGTAAATAGAGGTGTGTGTTCAATTCTGTCTCAGCTCTCTTACGAGAAGTCACCTAACACCATGTAAAAACGTCTGTGTTACTACAGTGCTTAGAGGCTGTCTTAAAAAGAGCCCCCCATCCAGGAAACACACCAAATTAGGGAAGAAATCTCTTATTAAATGGGCCCTTCGCTCCATAGGCATTGTTGGGACCTGGAACTGTGGGTAACGGTTCATTCTCTTCCATGCTCTTCTCAATTGCCTGACCCTGGCTCTGATCCTGCCCAAGTTTCTTCCAGATCTCGGGATACTGCAGCTTTGGTCTTTACCGACCTGACTGCTAAGGCTGTGGGAGCTCATTTCTGTCTACATACTGCAGGACAAAGGGGTGGTGGGGTCTGAAGTGTGATGCGGTGGGATCTAATAGGCCCTTACCATCTAAGAGAATATACCAATTGAACTGTAATTAGAACATTTCAAAAATACTGGTATCACTAGAAGACTTAATGATCAGCCTTTGGATAACACTTATCTACAAATCGCCTGTGTACAATTCAGAATGGAACTCCTCATGGTTTATAGTACAATTTCCACATATTTTGCAGGAAAGGCTCCAGAATTCTTGGTGCTTAACTGATCCACCATGGAGGGCCCTTGGAATAACTCATGAGCCGTGTACCCACAAGGACAGGGAGGTCAAAGACAGAGAGGTGTTCTTACTACTTTGTCTTATAGTAAGTGTCTTACAATAATTTTTATTTCTCTAAACATGGTGCAAGAATACCTTGAAGTTTAAGACATACTGCTTTTAAAACATATTTCCCTCTTAAAATATTACACTTACTTTATCATACATACTTATTCGCTTTCAGTTATCCAGGCAAATATAGTTACAAAATACTAGACTACTTCCACATTGCAAAGAAGAAAATTTTCATTTATCTGAGAGAATTGAATCAAGCAATATTTCCCTTAATTCCTTTAAAATGTCACTAGAAATTTCTATTTAGAGAAACCACTGACTTCCAGAATTTAAAAAAAAAAAACCATGTATGCCAAGAGTATATATTGTATTATATATTATATTTCTGGAGTATATATTATATATTATATTCCAGGAGTATATATTATATTTCTGTTTCTCTCTCTCTCTCTTAATTCTGACTGATTACTTACTTCATGGGCCACAAAATTTGGAGAGACTCACATATACTACATAAAAACCCTAAAATTTCATCCTGTCTTTAATTTATTTAATAAATAAAATTTTAAATGTAAACAGAAAAAAGATGCAGGTTATCTGCTAAATGCACCCGTCTTATGGTTAGTGCAGTTTTGTAACAAAGCAATGCATGGATTCGGTCTGTAGTTTGAATTCTGCATTTTCCCAAAACCTGACGTCCCACCTCTAACTTAGCTGCAAATTCGCTACAATGAAACAAGGCTCTGTGTGCCTAACAGCCAACATTCAAAAGTCAAAGGAAAATTCTCAGGACCATTTAGTATTCTTGAAAATAAATAATCCAACATAAGACAAACCCGTATGTAGAATTCCCTAGTTTCAAAAAAAAAAAAAAATAGAAAGTGAAAGTGGAGTCGAAATGTCAGAGAATGAACAGTTTAATTAGAGTTTAGCTCTCTTGGTGTGTGAGAATTTTTTTTTTTCCTAAATTTGAAAAGATTCCCAACATAAAATCTACTCATCGAGGTGACACTTTACGGTGTTGTTTTTAAATACAGTAAGGGACAGAGTAACTACATAGAAGGAGATTGATACAAAACATCATCTTCACTTTCCTCCCCAAAGAAATCAACATTCCAGCTAGACTTTCGCCCCAACCGGGTTTCTGAACACATTTAAAAATGGAAATGGGCTGCTTGAGTTTAGAACTGTGTAATTCTGAGGCCGAATTGTCCAGTTCCCCTTTAGTGTGTAAACAGACACAAACAGGTGCATGGAGGTAGACACTGAGAGAGGAGGCGACTTCCCCACGGAGTCATCAGATCGAACCCTCGTGGACCCTGCAGCCTGCCGGCCTCTCCTGGGAACACAGGTTTCAGAAACACTGAAAGACAGTCTGGGCCTGGCATTAATTCGGGTGTCCCAGATGTCAGGGCTCATCCGTTCTTCGGTTCTTTATTATGTTTTCTACATTTTTTAAGTGGGTGAAGATCTCACTCTCATCTGTTTCAAGGGGGAGACGTCAAACCCACAACAAATAGAAAGGCATCAGCACGCCAGCGCCACCACCTGACCGGTGTGGGAACAATGCGGGAGGAACGTCCCACGTTTCCGCTCACTTCTTTTGGTGGAAGAACTGTGCCCTCCCACCGACGAACCAAGTGACTAATTGCTGCCTTGCTTTTCTTCTAGCCATTTCAGCATTTTATTCATTTCTCTGGTTTACAGCAATAGGGAATTAACCTCGCTCCACCATCTGACATGTCACAGTTCGATAAAATAAGTAAAAGAATAAAGTCAAAAGTGCTTCCACGCTGGGCAGACACCTTTCCGTGAGCAGTGCCTTTATGGCTCTTCCCACCTGATATTTATAACTCGGCCATATGTGGCTATAAAGATTTATTATGAGCCTGTGGAATAAGTTCTGTTAATGTGTACAGTCAGCGTCCAAGTTTGGACTCTGAAAGCCCTGGAGATTTCTAATAAGATGAAGCCATTTTGACCAAGAGCCAAGCAGTGTGCAGTTGGAGCGAGGCCCCGTGTTGACAAAGGGCTTCGCTATGTGCCTAGACTATACTTGCCCTGTGTGTGGGTTCGCTAAAAATGTTTGCAAAGCTCAGGTCAGGATTTTTCTACTTCGTCGCCGTCCTCATCTGAAAAGAGCTGAGGTTGGAGGATTGTTGACTAAAAGTTGGAATGGAAAATTTTAAGACTATGAAGAAAGACCAGAGTAAGAAGGCAGGGCAGAGCCGTGCTGGGAATACAGTGAATGGGACATCTGTGTATCCCCCGGCCTTGTCCAACCATGGGGCAGTTACTCTATGTTCATCAAGAGAGAGAAGACAACAGGCACCAGCTGGTAGGAATCCACTTCACTTCCAGGGCCAATGCAAAGGGCATAGGATTTTGCCTCTATCTTCTGTGAGATTTCTCTTGGCCTTAATACACTGTGTATTATTTAAGCAAAACTTGCCTTTTTTTTTTTTAAGAGAAGGTCTCTGTCTTAGTCCACTCTGGGTAGCTATAACCAAATGCATAACCTGGATGGCTTGTGAGCCCACAAAAGTGTACGTACCGCAGTTCCGGAGAAGTCCAAGGCAGGGCACGGGCCGAGTGGGGTCTGGAGCAAGCTGCCTCCTGCTTCAGAAGTGGGCCTTCTCATGTGCCTCGCGTTGGAAGCCCCAATGAGCTCTCTGAGGCCTCTTTGGCAAGGGCACTAATTCCACTCATGAGGGCTCCACCTCATTTCCTGATTACCGCCCCCCAAACTTCCCCTCCGGTTACCATCACTTTGAGAGTCAGGATTTGGCCACATGAATCCAAGGGCAGGTGGCGGGCTCAAACATTCCCACAGCAGTCTCAAAATAAACAACAGAATGCAACAGTGTCCAAAGCACGGCCACTGGTGTTTCAGCCTTGACAGCATTGCAGTCACCTGGGGAACTCTTTAAAAACACACAGTTCCCCCTCCTCCCTCCCGAGAATTGCCTGGGCATGAGTCTTTTCACAGAAAATCCCTAAGAGATTATCTTTGGTAATTTTTTTTTTAAGTTTAGTGATTTATTGAGAGAGAGAGAGAGGCACCATCGAAGGGTCTCTACAGACACTGAGCTCTGGAGACAGCCAGAGTCACGGGTGTACCGGGCTTGTTCAGGCAGACTTGGGATGTGAACCCTCGCCTTCGCACGTGGCCATCAATATTACACAGAGGCACCCCAACTCCCTGCCCCACCGTGGATGGACTTTCGAGAGATTCTTACATGTAGACCAGGTCGTAGCCTCATCTAGTTTCTGACCTAAGAATGGGAGAGTGTTTGAAAGTGACTTTTCATAGAAGTTACATGGGGGAAAGATGGGTCAGAGTGTGCCCCCAAAAAGGTGTCATGGAATACTCAATTCCCTTTAGTGTACTCCCCTCTTAGCCAACAAACCCACAGAAGTTCTAGAGCCTTCCCCTAAGACAGGCAGTCCTGCCTAATGAATGATTTATAGGTTGAACTGTTCCGCCAGCTCTTTTTCTAGTAGTTCTGGGAGGTGCCATATTAGCGTGGGCCTGATTAATCAACTCTCAGGTATCTCTATGTGATACTTCAATATATGATTCTGTTGTCATCAACAATATAAGAAAATTTTGATATTTGTTCCAAATGAACTACTGAAATGGAATTTCAGATATTCAGTGATTTCTGATGATGGACGTGAGAATTATTCTAAGACTCGTTCTGGATATAACGTCTCACTGAACAACATTCCTGTCAGATGGCTCTTCCTCCGTTAAGAGGGGCAAGCTGGGAGCTTTGTGATTTTAGAGGGTTGCATTCATGGTTAACGGCATAATCTTTCCTGCCAATTTCCATCCTCAAGCAAGCAGTTCTACCCATCCTCCCCGCTTCCTTGGCTAGTACCACTCTCCAGGCCCCGTGCTCTGGAGTAAATTACTTCAGGCCTCTACTGTGTCCTCCTCCAAGTCCAATCTCTACGTGAGTTTCATCATCCAGTCACTCATGCCTCTGGTGAAAGCCCCAGCAAGCTTTTCCATGGCTCTAAAAATAAAACCCAATTCCCCACCATGCCATAATTACCGTCAGAGCTTCTCAGCCCTGTTTGACATGACTTTCTGCCCTCGTTCATGTGTATTCTTCTCTGGGCATCCTGGGCAATCCAGGTAACTCCTGCATCGCCCACAATGGTGAAGTGGCATCAGGCTGCCCAGTGCTTGCCATGTTTTCGCCTTCAGAACTCTGCTTCCCTGTGAAATGTCTCCAAAAGTCCTCAGCCATTACCCTGCCAATACAGTCCACCCGTTGATATTTATCCTCTCTCTCAGCCCAAGATCTACTTGTTCCTAACACTAAAAATTCACAACATGCCATTCGCTTCCTCTACTTAACTCTTCTATGCTGGGCTCCTCCATTACAATGGATGCCCCTTAAGCATAGTTACCAAGACATTCACCACCTTGTTCACAGTGTCTGGAAAATGCCTGGCATGTCGTGTATACTCAATAAACATTTGATAAATGGTGAAATACATTTTTTAAAAAAATCTTCTTTTCTGGCATTTAACTTAGTAACCCTTTTCTGCTCTTCAGACCCAGGGAGATGGGATCCAGTAGGCAAACTTCGTCTACTTCCTCTGAGAGGAAACTCAGAGGCATTCTTAGCTCTGACTATGCAGACTTTGGGACTAGGTGTGGAAACCCAGGTGGGATCAGCACACTTGCAAAGGCATATTTAACATGATGTGCCATCCGTGGTGCTAAACATTGAACTCTTTAGTTTTCATGAAAATAGTGAATTGGAAACTGTGATTGTTCCTATTGCAGATTATTAAACTTAGGCTCACCTGGAAAGGTATTTGTCCAAGGTCATCTAATTAATATGTGTCAGAAACAAGTAGTTTGGGACCAGCAGTTAGCATAATGATTATTTCACTGAACTCCCATGTAGCCAACCATGGTTTGATTCCCAGACCCAGTGGATTAAACTCATGCTGGGCGCGTGTGTGTGTGTGCCCAGGATCCCAGGAGAATGAAGGAAAGGGGATTGCAGAGTGGCCATCCCCCCAAGGGGTGATTTCTCGCTTTCTATCTCTCTGTCTCTCTCTGTCTTTCTGGCAAGAGCATGCGCTCTATAACAAAAACCTCTTAAAAAAATAAAAAGAAACACGTGGCTTGACAATAAGTGCTAAACCACTACTTTATCTCGTCAGGAGAGAGGATGGTCTTATGATCATACTTCTCAGAATTGGCACGGGGGAAAGTACTAGTTTTCAATTGGTGGTTGTGACACATTGAGAGATTATCTTAAAAGTATTGGCCACTGGAGGACAGCAGGTGGCATGGTGTTTACAGTGCTGGGTTCCCACATTGCTGACCATGGTTTGGAATCATGCCAGGTGCCCGTGCATGCATGCCTAAATCCCAAGAGGAACATGGAAGAGAAGTGATCATGCCACCCCCCTGGATGAAAATGAGAAGTTTCTCACTTTCCTTTTCTCTCTCTCTCTCTCTCTCTCTGGTAAGCACACTTACCATAAGGCCAAAAAAAAAAAAAAAGCCTTAAAAATAAATAAATGAATAAAAATGCTGGCTACTTCAAATGTTCCCCATCTTGCACTTGTCCAATTGCATATTTAATTTTATTTGCCAGAGGGCATGTGTGCTGAGCAGAGAGAGACAGAGAGAGGAAGAGGGAGAAAGCATGCCCAGATGGGTCATGGTCTCGCTGTCAGTCTTTCTCCTCCATCTCTGCATCCTGTCGAGATTTGGGGCATGCGTGCCTGGTGTGTTGTTCAAGTCACTGGGACCAGGATTTGATCTGTGGTCAGTTGTGTAGGATTCAGTGCCCTTAACCACCAGGCCATGGGGTCAGCCCAAATTGTGTCTTTTTTAATGAAATAAAAAATTTCAAATTTATTTCCTTCTAACGGCAACACATTTATTTCAATACCTCAGGTCTTGTTGACTATCAGTGAACAGAGTGTGGATTGCAGAGTAAGATGGACCCGGACTCTTATCCCAGCTCCACAAATGAGGGGAAATGTGACCTTGGAGGCTACTGGACTTTACTGAACTTCAGTTTTCTCCTTAGTAAAGCAAGGGTACCAAGGGACAGTTTGGTGTGAGGGCCAAAAGGGGTATAATTATACCACATATTGCGTGGGTCTGCCGCAGGGCCTGCACCAATGTCAGCTGCACACTCCCTGCACCAATGTCAGCTGCACACTCCCTGCCCCACGTATCTGCTTGCCCTTCCAGCTGTGGTATCTGAGCTGCACACTCAGGAGATTCTTATTCTGTAGTTCTTTTGGATCATCAATCATGAAAACTGCTCCCAGATGCAACAGGCTTTGAGGGAAGCTGTCCACATGGTGTGAACTTGTAAGGAATACAAGCAACATCACCTTCTGCAGCTTAGATTTTTTTCTTCTGGTGGTGTTAATAGTGTTTCCCTCGATCTTAAGCCTCTTGGACATCTGAATAAATGTTGACATGAAACATGGCCAAGTGAAGCATGGAAATGAATGTGTCAGGGTCAGCCCCATAGCCTAGCTACTAAGGGAGCAGATCCCACTTGGCAGTTCATGGTTTGAATCCTGGCCCTGTGATTTAGAAAACATGACAGCTGTGTGAATGTGTGTGCCCCAAATCCTGAAAGGATGAAGAAATGAAGGAGAAGGGACTATGACATGACCATACTCCATGAGGGGAGGAGGGTGCTGCTTTCCTCCTCTCGCTCTCCTGGTATCTCTGTCTCTCTCTGGCAAGCACACGTGCCCTGTGGCAATTAAAAGAAAGTGAATGTGTTGGTTGATGAAATTCAGAGCTGAGAGAAGTAAAACCCTATGAACGTTCCTTTCCTGTCTAGAAGTTATAGGCCAGTCAGTCAGCTGCCTATTGGACGTAACTCTGAGAAGCACAAAAATGTCTCTTGTATGGGAAGACTCCCCATCAGACTGCCTAGTCATTCTAAACTTTAACAAAATGCAACTATTACCAAACTGTAAGGTCATAAACACCATAGAGAGCTAGCCCATTTATAATGAATAATTTATCTGGTTAATTTATTAATTTATCTTCATAATTATTCGCTGATTAAAGTCAGGATAGGAAAGACTTAATGAAAGGGGAAAAGTCATCCTAGGTTTTATGAAAGAAAGATATTTTATGTATCCACTTAATAAATACCAACTATCCGCACTCTATGGTAGAGAGTGAAATATTGAAGGACATAAAAGCAGTGAAAATAGTTAACGAGAACAAAGACAGTGTGGATGGGGAGGGAAGAGAAGAATATATAGAAGATAGCAAGAGAACAAATAGAGAGGCATGACATTAGTAGGACACAGATATGGCTTATTACCTGTTGATGATGACATGTATAGTATTCTCAACTGGATTGGTCTGAGAAGTATTTCATGATGGGTAAAGTCTTTTTACAAGCAAAATGAGAAATAGCGATTGACTTGTTAAAAAATAATTGGAATAATAATAATAATAATGATAGGGAAAAACAATGAAAAGATATTGGATGATCAAATGGGGATTTTAATGTCTCTGTATTGACTGATATTCATGGTATTCCTTCTGGAAAATGTAATACACTGTAAAGTTATATGTGATTCAATGTAATATAAAAAAGGTTATGATAATAAATAAAATTTTTAAAAAATGAAGTAAAAATAAATAAATAAATAAAAGACTCAAGCTGCTACTCTCCAGGGGGGTTAGGGAGGGCAAGTCATCCTAGGCTTAAGGCAATTAATGAATCAAAAAATTATGGGAAAAAGCCTGAACTTAGAAAATCAAGACAAATTTGATTGTAAGATGGTACAGAAAAGTCTATAGGAGCACCCTGCAATGGGGAGTAGAGGAATGCGTTAGTCAGAGAGAACCAAGGGCTACAGTCTGGGTGATAGCTGAAGGCTACACAGTTGGTTATAAGGACCCATGCGGGGGCCAGGATTTGGCATGGTGCTTAAGCCACTGGACTACCATGTGGACGACCACTGTTCGAGTCCTGGACCTGGCGGCTTGAAACTCATGCTGGATGAGTGTGCATGCATGCCCAAAATCCCGAGAAGAGAATGGAGGAGAAGGGATTATGGCATGGCCACTCCACCCAGGGGGTAATTTCTCACTTTCCCTCTCTGTCTCTCTCTCCTGTTAATTCAAGCACCCTATGGCAAAAAAAAAAAAAAAAAAAATTAGGAAAAAAAAAAATAAGAAAGACTCCTGAGGACATGGATTAATAGAAACCTTTGGAAATCCACTCCCGGGTGTATGTCTAGCGTAAATCTGTTCAGATGTTCACTGAAGACATACAAAAGTGCCCAGAGCAGCACAGTTTCTACCAGTGCTGTGTGGGGTTGCTAGGCCTGCCGTAACCAAGCACTGCAACAGAAGTGTGTTTTCCCACAATTCTGGAGGCTAGAAGCTTACCGTCAACTTTTCAGCAGCTTTGGTTTCTTTTAAGCTTCTCTCCTTGGCTTGAAGGTGGCCATCTTTGTCTGGTGTCTTCACATGGCCTTCCATCTGTGAGTGTCCATATCCTAATCTCCTCTTTTTACAAGGATGCCAGCCCTTGCGTTTCGGGTCCACCCATATGACCTTGTTTCACTTTATTTACCTCTTTAAAGGTCTCATCTCAGAATATGGTCACATTCTTGGTTACTGGGGCTAGGACTCGGACATAGAAATTCTGGGTGGACACTTTGGCCTATAACAAGTTCTGAAAGGAGGCAATCCAAATCATGGTAGAACGAAGACTATATTTACACAGTTGGACACTATACTTGCCCGAGAACGAACAAATTACAACAGGAAACAACATGGATGATTCTTAAAAAAAAGTAATATTGAGTGAAATACTTGTCTTACAGATTTCAAGATGATTTTAAAGGTAAAAACTGCAAGAGGGGAGGAAGATCACATCATTGTTTTGGGGTTAGCGTTGAAGGCAAATTGGCGCTATTCTTTGTTTTTGGCGTCAGTTGCTATCGGTTGGACTGGCAGCTTCTGGAAAGATGACTTTGTAGAAGTCTTTGTGACAGTTCTTGTTAGCAGATGTGACAACATGAGAAATGCTCCTCCCATGATTGTCCTTGGCTGGTTTAGTCAGGGTTTAATACGAGTTGACACAAGTAAATCCATTTTGCTTCTGACAACTGTCACGCCACCAAGTGGATGAGCAAAATGAAAATCATTAGCATGAGACCCTCTACGATTTGTCTTTTTGTTTGTTTCTAGTTTGTGATAGGGTGTGCTTGCCAGAGATGGACAGAATAAAAAAAGAAAGAGAAAGAGGAGAGAGAGAGAGCGAGCACTCCCCAGGGAGAATGGCCACCTACAGTCTCTTCTCCACTACTGTCCTCTCAGGATTTGGGGCCTGTAAGCACATGTACCTGGCGTGTTTTTCAAATCCCTGGTTCTGGGGCTCAAACCACATGGTAGGTCATGTGGTAGATCCCAACCATAACCACCAGGCAACCTAGCTGGCCCTTCTCACATTTATCTTACACATACATTTCTTGGGAAGTTAATTGCAATATGCCCTAGAGAAATAAAGTAGAAATGCATGCGATTGTGGGAAGAGTGAGCTCTAGCCAACAGAAGCAAAGGGAAATCCTAGCGATACTCACTGTGTCATAAGCCATGAAGGAATCCATCCAGGTTGGATCTGAAGGACACAAGTTCTGGAAGGAGGGAGTGTCTCAGATTAAAGGGGTTGGGGTGGAATGCCAGGTGAGGTACCCTATGACCCAGAAGGTAAGGAGAAAGAGCAGTGTGCAAATAGGAAGGACAAGAAATAAGAATTGCTGACAAGAAATAAGAATAAGAACTAAAAAATTTCAGAAAACACAAACAAAATGAAATAATAGAGTCATGCTCTCAACTGAGAGAAAATTTTTAAAAGGACATGATTTTAAACAGCCAATGGAACCTGAGAAAAGTAAAATCATTTGGCTGTGATTTTAAAGATATATATATTTTTTAGAGGGAGAGATTGTTGCTATAGGCCAGAGGTACTGGTTGGAGAGACAGAGAGACAGAAAGCAAGAAATCACCCCCTAGGAGGATGGCCAGCTGCAATCCCTTTTCCTCTATTCTCCTCTTGGGATTTTGGGCACAAACACACACACACACACACACACACACACACGTGCCCACTGTGTTTTAAGCCACTAGGTCCTGGACTTGAACTGAAGTCAACTACATGGGAGTCCAGTGATGTAACCATTACACCACCTGCTGGCCCCTTAAAATAAGTTTTACTTAATTGAGATTGGATCCATGAGGATAAAATCATGATGGTAGAACAATACTTAGACTAGCAGTAAACAATACTTTTATAATTACAAAATGCAAATTATACTTATTGGTTTTCTAATTATAACTCCAAGTTATAGTAAGAGCAAAACTTGGAAAATAAATTGTGTGTACAAAATAAAATAAATGCTAATGACTTTGATGATGTAAAATAAGAATTAGACCTGATGGGAAAGGGGAGGGAAGGCCAGGAACAGACTTTTTTTGTCTATGGTAGAAATACCATGTAGCAAATGACTGACCAAAACTAATGAGTTAACTGAATAAAATTAAGGATAAAAGAATAAGGATATTTTAATGTGTAATGGTGAAGAAAAACCTGAAAAATAATACTGTAATTATTAAATATTGTGAGGAAGAGAAAAGAAGAGACTGAGATCTCTCTTAGCGTGAAAATCAGTGGATTTTCATTAGTCAGTGTTCAATATTCAGGAATTCAAGGAGTCAGTTGTTAAATCCCTGGAAGCTTCTGCCCTGATGGGAGTATTTTATCACAGGAAGTGGCAAACACTAAACTAATAAATTAGTCACCCAGCAGGGGGCACAGGTAACACAACCATCTGCCCTGCTGGATCTACGTGGGAGGTCCAGGGTTCCTGTCCAAGTGCTCCCAGCACATGCCTGTGCTCTTGGCTGGCTGAGACTGGGATGAGTCATGGCATAGAGACTGCATTAGTGAGACTCTCTAAATAAATAAATAAATAAATAAATAAATAAATGAATGAATGAATGAATGACAGACAAACTAGGAAGCGACCCCACAATAAGATTCAAAACCAGTATTGGTTGGAACAAGAAGCCTCTGGAAAGTAAGTCTAGCAGGTGGGGCGAGTTAGCAGAGGGCCCCATACTCCTCATTCATCTGTGGCTGTGAGTTTATATTGTAGTGTGCACATAGAAGTATCTATTATGTGCCATTCGTTGTTTGTAATTATACTGTTTATGTATTTACTCAGGAATATATGCTTGGGACACATTTTTAAATTACAAATGGCTTTTAAATATCATTCATAAATATTTTTGAGTGCCCACACATCTGTCATCATGGTAAACAGTTTGTATGTACCGGTGAACATGCCGGAATGCCTTCTCCACAAGGCCCCTTGACTCACGTGACTGCAGACAGACTGTTGGCCAATAATCCCACTGGATGATGCAGGGATGCAAGTCTGAGGGGAGGTACCCCATCTGGGCGCTGGAAATCAGGGTGGAGCTCAGGCGAGGGTATTCAATTAGTGCTAAAGGACTATTGGGGGAGTCCAAGGGAGGGGCACTTTATGGGCAAAATAAAACATGTGCAAAGGTCCAGAGGTAAGGGGGAGGTGGCTAATTGGGGTACAGACTTGGGTGAGCGTCACTTAGAGCATGAGGGGTGAGGTGGAGGGAAAGCAGGGGCTCTGGACTTTCTGAAGGCACTCGGTGACAGTTACCAATTAGGTCCGGAAAGTCAGGATGTGTTTTTCTATGCAAAGATGCGTCATGACTTTTCCGATGACCCACCAGAAAAGCTCTGCCTGTTAAACTCCTGCCTCGGTGGGAGTGCCTCTGTGCGCTTGCTTGTTTACCATTATGATCCCTGAAATTGGAAGGCAGTTTACAATCCTGGCCCATCAGGCAGCAGAATGATGTCACTGGCATTTTTGCACACGCTCCTTCAAAGGCTGAAGAGTGAACGTCATCGGCCTGGGGAAGGTCAGAGCGGGAAGGTCTTTCAGGAAGTGCTGTTCCTGCACCGCCATTTCTTAATAGCACACAGGATAATGCTGTGTGGGGGAACAGAAATAAGTAAATAAAAGAATCCCATAAGAGTGCCAATGTCTCGAGTGAAAACGGACCCGAAAGGGTAAAACTCAGAATATAAGCAAGTTTTGTTAACGTACGAGCCCATTTAATCAACCTGCATTATCTCTTTTCCATACCTAAAAGAATAATGTAATAAAATCTGTCTCTAAAGTCTTGAGAAGCTACTTAAGTATAACATAAAAATGTCGAGAAATAAAAAGTAATTGTGTCAAATCTTGTTGGTATCATATTTCCTTTCATGGCACATAAAGTTATAATGCTTATAATGATGCCAAATGTCAATAAAGTGTACCTATATGGGGGATTTCACAAAGGTCATGGAAACTGGAATTAAATTATGTGTTTATTTTGGTGCAAAAAGAAGTTGAAATGCATGTATAATTTCTTCATAATATACCATTTCTATGAATTTTTTGAGAGATTTTTGCTATAGGGCATATGCCCTCACCAGAGAGACAGAGACAGACAGAAAGTGAGAAATCA
>NW_006202562.1:3623391-3649335 GCF_000334495.1 Tupaia belangeri chinensis | reverse complement strand
CCCCCCCAGGGGGGATGGTCACACCGCAATCCCTTCTCCTCCATTTTCCTCTCGGGATCTTGGGCACGCACGCACATGCGCCCGGTGTGAGTTTTAAGCCACTGGGTCTGGGATATAAACCGCGATCGACTACGTGGAAGTCCAGCGACATAGCCATTACGCTATGAATTTTAAGCTACTGGGTCTGGGACTCAGAACTGCAATAGACTATGTAGTCCAGTGATGTAACCGTTTCGCCATCTGCTGGTGCCTCTATGAACTTTTTTTTTTTTTTTTTAAGTTTGCTGTAGGGCATGGGTGCTCCCCAGAGAGAGAGATAGATAGACAGAGTAAAGAAAGAACCCCTGGGAGGGATGGCCACCCAGCAATCCCTTCTCTTCCATTCTCTTCTCAGGATTTTGAACATGCACAAATACACGCCTGGCACATTTTATTTTTTTATTTTTTTGAGAGGTTTTTGTTGTAGGGCTCTTGCGCTCACCAGAAAGAGAGACAGAAAGTGAGAAATCACCCCCCCCGGGAGGATGGCCACGCTGCAATCCCTTCGTCTCCATTCTCCTCTCAGGATCTTGGGCACTCACACACACGTGCCCAGCTTGAGTTTAAGCCACCGGATCTGGGACTCAAACCACGGTCAACTATATGGGAGTCCAGTGACATAGCCACCACGCCAACTGCTGGCCCCAATGCCTGGCATCATTTTCAAGCTGTTGGGTCCAGGACTCGAGCTGCCTGCTGGCCCTCTGTGAACTTTTTGAAGACTCCTCATATGTTTTTCTTTGTAAAACATTGTAATTATATTTTCATAACCCCCTGTTTTTAACAGTGAGTAAATAACTTTTGGATTGAATCTATTAACAGCAGGTGTTAAAACAGTAGAAATGTTTTTAGTTAACCCCATACACAAGAACCCTCAGGCAGGACATACTAGGCCTTGAAGTTATAAGGATCTATGCGACTCACAGTATGGTACACCTCCACTTTCTCTACGGGAATTACGGCCAGCCCTTCACAGACAGTGGGAGTCCCAGGATCATTGACAAAATGCTGCCTGATTCACTGCGTTCCCGGTTAGCCCGTGAACGTGTGTATGGGGAACAATCCATCCTAGGTCCGGGCTTTCCATTTGTGAAATGCTCCTAGGTCTTTGTGTTCCCTTCACGTTATTCCTAAACTGAATGATCCCAAGTACCTTCTGCCCTCATTGGCGTTTTAGCCGCTGACTGTTCACAGTGCTGCCCCCTAGGGGAAAAAGAGTGGACATGAAATTTGCACATGAGCATGTGAACTTGTTAAAAGAATCACCCCCTTGTGTGAGGGTTACTTCCAGGGAGTTCATTCTAGACCCAAAGTACATTAGTTGCCTGAAGCACCTTAGAAAAATAAACAATCCCAGGGCCTGGCCTTGGAATGTCATTTTTGGTGTATTTGTTTTTGAAAGGCCAGGGGTGGCATTAGAGTAGCTATGAACACAGGGTCTAGGCTTCATCTGTCTGCCCCTTTCTAAAGGGTGGGCAGCAAAATTGAGAGGGAAAAGCTTTGCTTTTTTGGAGCCTCAGTTTCCCCATTTGAAACTGGGAAAACAATGCCTCTCTTTCAGACTAACATTGAAGGTTGGTGGGCCAGCAGGTCATGTGGTTAAGGCAGTTGGATCCCATATGACCAACTGTGTGGTTCGAATCTTGGACCCAGCATCCTGAGAGACACACCATGTATGTGTGTGTTCAAGCCCCAAGTCCCAAGAGGAGAAGGAAAAAGAGATTATAGGGTGAATATTCCTTTTGGGGAATGCTTTCTCATTTTCTCTCTCTCTCTCTCTCTCTCTCCCCAGCAAGTGCATGTGCCCTAATACAAATTAGAATAAATACAAATAAATAAAACTGAAACTTAAAGGTGGTCAGGCATGCAAGGTTCATGGTATAGTTCTGTCTGTGGAACGCGATCTACAAGCAGTTCCTGGGTCCCTCACCAGAAGCAAGAACTCTGACAGTGACAAAGAATCATACACTGAGTTTGAAAAGATCTTAGAACCTTTTCTATCTAAGGCAGTCTCATGGCTTAAGGGTTAAGAGAACCGATTCCCACCTGCTTGGCCTACCAGGCTATTGGAATCTCAGGCCAGTGGCTCAAAAAACATTTTGGGTATTTGTACATGCATGCCCCAAATCCTCACAAGATGGAGAAGTGGAGGCGGATTGCAACATGGCCACACCCTATTGAGGGGTGCATTTTTCCTCTCTCGCTCTCTGTCTCTCTCTGGCCAGTACATGTGCCCTCAGGCAAAAAGTTATCTATCTATATCATCTATCTATCAATCATCTATCTATCATCCACCTATCTATCTATAACTATCTACCAATCCCTATTCAACAAACAAGAAAGAGAAGTGAAATTCTAGCCCAGGCAGGGACTTTCATGAGACCAAAGAGTTTAGAAGCAAAACTGCGCTGGACACAGCCTCATCCTCTTCTCGACTAAAATTTCTTCCATGTGCGTAAGCAAGGAGTTCCTACAACCACAACTGGAGTTTGAACAACTGGATTTTTTTTTTTTAAATATTACAACCTGAGCAAATGCAGCTCCATCCTTCATGTTTCTGATGCAGAACATTTTGATCAAAGACAGTTAAAATAAAATAAAAAGCTTATGCTTACTTCCGATGTTAAGTTAGAATTTTAACCATAAAGTGTAGGTGAAGTGAAGATGGGAATTTGAATTTAAAAGGAAGAAAAAAACAAGAATGCCAAAGAATGAGAAGAGAAACATTTTGTCTTTCAGAGGAAAACAATTCTCCATTCTGTTTTACAACCAACCATAACTCGCAAGATGAATGACACTTTCTGTTACTGTCATGCTTTTCAAGTTGCAGAAAACCCTGGTTTTGCATGGCAGGCTCTGGTGAAGCGGCCATTGTCAGCGGCCCTGCCTGATCGGGCAGCACATCATGTTACTAACTTTCCCTGGTGTCCTCGGGAGGCCAGGCTGGGTGCAGAAAATGCCTCGAGGTTTATAAGCAGTCAGGCTTTGACCTATTAAACTCCCATCATCCAGGAGGTGACCCCCCGCATCCCCACCCAGACCACCCTCCACACAAGCAGAACCATCGGGACGTCGAGCAAGGTGAAGAAAATGTCAGCGCCCCAGCCTGCAGGCATTTCTCTCCCGTCCCCCTCACTTCTGACCCAGCTGAACAGCGCTCGTACTTTCATTTACAATATTATCTTTTACAACGACTTGGTTTGGGTACATATCAGTTCATTGGGTTCCTAAATGTTAAGGTTCATTTTGTTAGCTAGGTATTTTACTAAGACACAATAAAATGAACAGGGAGGAAAATACTGGGTCGTCTGAAAAGTTACGACGTGTTCATGGTATAGTTCTGTCTGTGGAACGCGATCTACAAGCAGTTCCTGGGTCCCTCACCAGAAGCAAGAACTCTGACAGTGACAAAGAATCATACACTGAGTTTGAAAAGATCTTAGAACCTTTTCTATCTAAGGCAGTCTCATGGCTTAAGGGTTAAGAGAACCGATTCCCACCTGCTTGGCCTACCAGGCTATTGGAATCTCAGGCCAGTGGCTCAAAAAACATTTTGGGTATTTGTACATGCATGCCCCAAATCCTCACAAGATGGAGAAGTGGAGGCGGATTGCAACATGGCCACACCCTATTGAGGGGTGCATTTTTCCTCTCTCGCTCTCTGTCTCTCTCTGGCCAGTACATGTGCCCTCAGGCAAAAAGTTATCTATCTATATCATCTATCTATCAATCATCTATCTATCATCCACCTATCTATCTATAACTATCTACCAATCCCTATTCAACAAACAAGAAAGAGAAGTGAAATTCTAGCCCAGGCAGGGACTTTCATGAGACCAAAGAGTTTAGAAGCAAAACTGCGCTGGACACAGCCTCATCCTCTTCTCGACTAAAATTTCTTCCATGTGCGTAAGCAAGGAGTTCCTACAACCACAACTGGAGTTTGAACAACTGGATTTTTTTTTTTTAAATATTACAACCTGAGCAAATGCAGCTCCATCCTTCATGTTTCTGATGCAGAACATTTTGATCAAAGACAGTTAAAATAAAATAAAAAGCTTATGCTTACTTCCGATGTTAAGTTAGAATTTTAACCATAAAGTGTAGGTGAAGTGAAGATGGGAATTTGAATTTAAAAGGAAGAAAAAAACAAGAATGCCAAAGAATGAGAAGAGAAACATTTTGTCTTTCAGAGGAAAACAATTCTCCATTCTGTTTTACAACCAACCATAACTCGCAAGATGAATGACACTTTCTGTTACTGTCATGCTTTTCAAGTTGCAGAAAACCCTGGTTTTGCATGGCAGGCTCTGGTGAAGCGGCCATTGTCAGCGGCCCTGCCTGATCGGGCAGCACATCATGTTACTAACTTTCCCTGGTGTCCTCGGGAGGCCAGGCTGGGTGCAGAAAATGCCTCGAGGTTTATAAGCAGTCAGGCTTTGACCTATTAAACTCCCATCATCCAGGAGGTGACCCCCCGCATCCCCACCCAGACCACCCTCCACACAAGCAGAACCATCGGGACGTCGAGCAAGGTGAAGAAAATGTCAGCGCCCCAGCCTGCAGGCATTTCTCTCCCGTCCCCCTCACTTCTGACCCAGCTGAACAGCGCTCGTACTTTCATTTACAATATTATCTTTTACAACGACTTGGTTTGGGTACATATCAGTTCATTGGGTTCCTAAATGTTAAGGTTCATTTTGTTAGCTAGGTATTTTACTAAGACACAATAAAATGAACAGGGAGGAAAATACTGGGTCGTCTGAAAAGTTACGACGTGTTTTTCTATGCAAAAATGCATCATGACTTTTCCGACGACCCAATAGTAAATATTTATGGAGACAGAAGTATGAAAAAGCTGTCGTACTGCATCCTAGTTGTGTGGGAGGTTGCAGGGATCTATACACGTGTGAACACTTACGGATTTGTACACCACGGGAAAAAAGGAGTCAATTTTATAGTGTGTTAGTGGGGAAAAAAAAAAAAGGAAAGCTATTAAATCTTCCTCATATCCTAGAAAACCAGATGAAGAAAACATTGTCTTCCCCAGAATTACTGCAGGAGGCGAGGGAAATGGCCCGGCCTTATTTCATGGAAGACGTGGAATGGCCACGGATGTGTGAAGGGCACGTCAAGCCACAGCACGCTGTGGGTGTGGGTTGTGGCGTCTGTGGCTCTCGGGGGACAATGCAGGAGTGGAGTGTGGCTGCTTGGGGTCACCTGTGCTTGAGAGGCTGTGGGGACCCCATTGGCTGCAGCAGCTCCTGGGGAAGCTGCCTTCGCTGCCTTCCGTGGCTGTGATGTAGCCCTCTGTTCTAGCCCCACGCTCTGCTGATGTTTCTTTCTATTTTCTTTTTTAAGCTTATTTATTTCTTCCTTTCTATTGTCAACAGCAACAGAAAAAGAGAGAGAAACAGAGAGAGAAAGAGAGACACATTGCCAGCAGGGCCTTGGCACCATGATTCACCCCCAACTTCCACCAACCCTGGTGATGGGCCTGCATACACGTGCACCCAGAGGGTACCGGAGCCCTCTGGAGGCACACCCGGAATCTCCCCCTGGGGGTCAGCCCTGCGGAATGCTGTTCCATTATGCAGCCCTCTTGATGTTTCTTTATCAGGAACCTTGGTTTTAAAGCCTTGGTTTCAAACAACACAAAAATGAAAACAAATCAAAGAGAAGAATATCTTTTTTTTTTTCTTCTTTTTTTGGAAAGGTTTTTGCTATAGGGCATGTGCACTCACCAGAAAGACGCAGAGAGACAGAATACAAGAAAGCACCCCCCGGGGGGATGGCCATGCCGCAATCCCTTCTCCATTCTCCTCTCGGGATCTTGGGCACGCACACACACATGCCTGGTGTGAGTTTAAGCCACCGGGTCTGGGACTCAAACCGCAGTCGACTACATGGGAGTTCAGCGACATAGCCATTATGCCAACTGCTGGTCCCAAGAACATCTTGATAGCGTTCAGCACAAAGTAGGCTTTTCCTGGTGCTATGCCAAGTAGGAGCTGTTTTGTTCTAGGTATACAGCCAGAGTCCAGCTCCGATGGGCTTATGAGTAAAGGGGAGCTGGACTAATGGATGAAAAGTGGATTGCTGGTGCCAAGACCAGGCAGCCCGCTCACGCACACGCTCTGTTGTTCTAGCCCTTCATTGTTCCCGCTCTTGCATGTGCCCAGGAGCCTTGTGGGCCACACGCAAGGCACAGGACACCTTCCTGGATGTCGGACTGGGTGAGGCTCCCTGGCACTCACTTCGTGCTGATGGAGGAGGGCTGCTGCTATCAGGCAGGGGTGGGGGTAGGAGCCCAGCTTGGAAACTTATTTCTGGGCCACAGGACAGGCCAGAGGTGATGGCAGACAGAAATTGTGAAGAGGGACATCATCTGAAGTGTGGTCTACCCTGTTTCCCACAGTTCCCCAGAGGGACTCCAGCTGTTGGCCTGGGCGCTCAACAGGCCTTTCGGAGCCTCCACTATGGTCTTGGTTGTCTCACGGGGCTCCTTTCCCTGACCAGGGCTGACTGGGGCCATCTCCCAACTAAACTTCTGACACCTGAATCCTGGCCTGAGAGTGTGTGTCAAGGAGAACAGGAGCCAAGGTAAAGCTGTGCATATTACACACACATGCAGACATACACAGAGTCATGTAAGCGCGTGCACATGCTCACTCATACATGCATACTTAAATGCATACATACACACACACATTCGTACATGCATACTTATACACGTGTGTACACATGCATGCACAGGCACACATGCACATTCTCCTGCCCACAATCTCATGCTCTCTCTTGGCCAGAGCGTGTTCCTGACACTTACCATCGAATAGCCATCGCAAGTGCTGTGGTCCCTCTTACTGGTGAGCAACTGAGGTTCAGCCCCCCCGGAACCTCTGAGGAACTGTGTAGGCATGTCTCAGACTTCTGTCTGGCATTTGGCTTCTTTTGCCTCTGCTTAACTGGTACAGCATGGATGGCAACTGTGAAAACAAACCTTTGCGGTTAAAAAGAGTCTGCAGGTTGCTGTCTGTGAGCACAATATGTAAACGGATCTGGCTTTTCTTCCGAAATACTTGACCTTCTGCTTTAAGTGTATGTTAACCAGCTTTGAACCCAGAATATTTGCATCTTGCAGGCTAGACAGTCTCACAGCCCCTGGAACAACTGATGGGGAACATCCCTGGTTGCATGCCTGCTGAAAGGTGGGAGCTGAGATAAAAGACGTGCGATGGGAGGGGACAAAAAGGAGCCAACAGATTCCATATATTGCTGAAACAGACTTCCCTTTTGATCTCCTCTGATTCCTCCAGGGCGGGACCCAACGAGAAGAAGAATGGCAGGTTGGAGACCACACCCCCGAAACTGGCTCTCCTTTGAACTGTGATGGCAGGACTGCTATTCTTAATCAGAAACATGGCCAGGAAACAGTGACTCCCAACCACCCTGCTGTACTCGCCTGCTGCCAGCGTAAGCAGAGTGAGGATTCAAACAAGCTGTTGCGTATTACGTGGGTTTTCTCTATCTTGAACTGCTGAGCAGGAATTGGTTTGCTAAGTGCCAGGCCATGCAATAAAGCCCTCTTATGAGGGCTTATTCAAATCATCCTCCCAAGAACTCTACAGGAGATGTGCTAAAATGACCCACTCAATGGATGAGAAAACTGAGGCTTAAAAGGGTTATGCAACGTGGTCAAAGCCAACAGGAAGGGCCATGCCTGGTCGGGACAGGATTTAAACCAAGGTTTTTCTTTCTTAAGAGGTTTGTTTGTTTTGTTTTTGTTTTTGCTCACCAGATAGAGACAGTGAGAGCATAAGTGAGAAATCATCCCCTAGGGAGGATAGCTACACTGCAATCCCTTTCCCTCCATTCTCCTTCCAGGATCTTGAGCATGCATGCACATGTGCCGGGCATGAATTTCAAGCCACCAGGTCTGAGACTCTAAATGAGGTTGGCCATGTAGGAGTCCAGTAGTGTAACCACTATGCTATCTGATGGCCCCAGTCTTTCTGAGTCTAGAGATTCTAATTTTTTTTTTTTTTGGAGAGGTTTTTGCTTTAGGACATGTGCACTGGCCAGACAGACAGAGAGAGATAGAGAGACAGAAAGTGAGAAATCACCCCCCAGGGGGGATGGCCACGCCGCAATCCCTTCTCCTCCATTCTCCTCTCGGGATTTTGGGCACGCACGCACACGTGCCCGGCGTGAGTTTTAAGCTACCGGGTCCGGGACGTGAACTGCGGTTGACTACATGGGAGTCCAATGACATCGCCATTATGCTAACTGCTGGTCCCTAGAGATTCTAATTTTAATCACAATAGCAGTTGCCCTCTAGAAGGTAGCCCAGGCTCTCTGTCCACCTTACTGTACAGTGTATACTCTCTAAAGAACATGCCTGTCACAAGTGGGTTGAGTGGCCTTACCACGCTGCAGGATATGCTACAGTTTCGGACACGACACAGTTTCTGGGGAAGTCTCCATGACTCAACAGCTGAAATATCATTCATGCTAAAGGAAAGATACCTGGCTGCTACTACTTGGATTCAAGACATTCATCTCCAAGTTTTCTCTCTTTTCGATGTGCTCTAGCTCACTAGCGGTGGTTTAGCCTCTGCTTCCTACCCAGCTTGGGCTTCTTTCTCTTTTTTATTTATTTATCTATTTATTTTTTGGAGAGGTTTTTGCTATAGGGCGCGTGCACTTGCAAGAAAGACAGAGACAGAGAGATAGAAAGCCAGAAATCACCCCCCAGGGGGGATGGCCACGCCACAATCCCTTCTCCTCCATTCTCCTCTTGGGATCTTGGGCATGCATGCACACGCACCCAGTGTGAGTTTAAGCTGCCGGGTCCGGGACTCGAACCACAGTTGGCTACATGGGAGTCCAGCACCATAGCCATTATGCTAACTGCTGATCCCAGAGCGTCCTTGTCTTCACAGCTCTCTCCTACACCCACTCCAGCTTCTCAAAGTGCTGGCTCATGGTTGCACAGTCAGAGGCTCACACCCATCTGAAATGAAAAACACACCATGGCAGGCAAGTGCACAGAGTGAATCTGCGCCTTCTGATACCCAGGACATAGCTGCCTCTCCTGCTGCCCACCTCAGTGAGTTCTTACGAGTCACCCAGCCTGTGCTAGCCTCTCTGCTCGCCATTAAAGACTTCAGCAGTTAGCATGGCGGACGTGGTCCCTGACACCAGATCCCATGAAAGAGACCTGTGTTAAAGAAGAAAATGACATTTGCGAATATTCATTTGCAAGTTTTAAAAATTTATTTAATCAATTCTTTTGTTATTATTAGTTTTTGCTTTGACTAGAAAGAGACAGAGAGAGAAAAAAAGGGAAAGTGAGAAAGCAAGCCGCCAGGTCTGGGACTTGAACTGTGATTGGCCATGTGGGAATCTAGGGACTTTAACCACCACACCACCTGCTGGTCCCTCCTTTGCAATTCTTTAGGAGGGGATCAGAGGTAAAGACTGGAATGGATTTGGTTTGGGGAACTTAGAAGACTTCCTAGAAGTGACATTGAACAAACCCTGATGGTTTGGTGGTGATGACACAGGATCCAGTCCAACAGTTCTCAACCTCAGTTGCACTTCCCAATCACTGGAGGGCTTTAAAAACACACCCGGGATCAGCAGTTACCGTAATGGCTATGTCGCTGGACTCCCATGTAGTCAACCGCGATTCAAGTCCTGGACCGGGTGACTTAAACTCACACCAGGTGCATGTGCGTGTGTGCCCAAGATCCTGAGAGGAGAATGGAGGAGAAGGGATTGCAGCGTGGCCATCCCCCTGGGAGATGATTTCTGGCTTTCTGTCTCTCTGTCTCTCTCTGTCTGTCTGGCAAGCGCACGCGCCCTATGGCAAAAACCTCTAAAAAAAAAAAAAATCCCACCCAGGCTGCACCCGAGACCGATTATATCAGAATCACTGGGGTAGACTTAGACATGCCTATTTTTTTTTTTTTTTTAGATTTTTCGTATAGGGTGTGCATGCTTGCCAGACAGACAGAGAGAGACAGAGAGACAGAAAGTGAGAAATAACCCCCCAGAGAGGATGGCCACGCCGCAATCCCTTCTCCATTCTCCTCTTGGGATCTTGGGCACACACGCACATGCACTCAAGGTGAGTTTAAGCCACCAGGTCCAGAACTCGAACTGTGGTCGACTACATGGGAGTCCAGTGACATAGCCATTACACCATCTGCTGGTCCCAGACATGCCTATTTTTAAAGCTCCTTGTATACAATGGACAGACAAACTAGCAGGAGACCATTCCAGTATCCGGGAGGACAGGAGTGAAAGTGAATGTAAAGCTAGACAGAGGTCAACCACAGGGGGTGGATATTTAAGAGGTGACAGCAACTGAGGACCTGGGATGGATTGAGTGAGGAGTGTAGAGAAGGAGGGCCAGTCACAACTGAGCCTGAGTAACAGGCATGATTTGTGCTCTGTTTGCTAATTGATTTACTGTCATCCATTACAAAATCAGAGAGGGCTCTCAGCAAGAAGCTCCCCTGGAACAGCAATAAATAAATAAATAAATAAACCGCTCACATCGGGCCAGCTCTCCGCTGGCAGGGCAGCCCAAGAACAGGACTTGTCTGTAATTATCTCCAATGAGGAAAGAAAAAGAACTTTCACATCCTGACTCTAAAATTCTCTCTTCGCCCCGTGAGTCAGTACATAAACTTTAATTCAGACGTTGGCGGTACTGTCAACAGCTCATATGTCATTAGCCGAGAGCCTCTGAGGATCCAGGTGCCAGGGAGCAGGCTTCTCCGCTGCTTTCTCTGCCGGTAGGGATCCCCTTCATTTGTTGAAATCTCAGAGGCCAGGCCTTTCTTTCTTTCTTTCTTTCTTTCTTTCTTTCTTTCTTTCTTTCTTTCTTTCTTTCTTTCTTTCTTCCTTTTTCTTTCTTTTTTTAAATCTTTTTAATTTTTGGAGAGGTTTTTTTCCATAGGGTGCGTGCGCTCACCAGAAAGACAGAGAGAGACAGACAGACAGAAAGCAAGAAAGCACCCCTGGGATGGATAGCCATGCCACAATCCCTTCTCCTCCATTCTCCTCTCGGGATCTTTGGCACACATGCACACATACCCGGCGTGAGTTTAAGTCACCGCGTCCAGGACTCGAACCAGGGTTGACTAGATGGGAGTTCAGCAACAAAGCCATTATGCTAACTGCTGATCCCATCCTTTTCTGACTCTTGAAAGAACCTCAGGTTCAGAACTTTCCTTTTGCTCACTGTGGTCCAGCAGTCTAGGCCAGATCTCTTGCCCTTAGCATGACACAGATGTCTCTTTGCACACCTAGTGAAGTGGGTAACCACAGCCACTTGAAACCCATGGCTGGATCTCATGGGTGCCTGCAGACAGTCCAGGGGTTCATCTGGCAGAGCTGGGAGAAACCACAGAATATTAGCCTTGGTCAGCGTGGATGCAGAGCTGACAGCAAACCAATGTGCAGGTGGGAAATTAATTTCTCATCCTCCCTGGGTGATAGCCTCTTCATACCTACTACCTACCCTGTGATTTACACCTGCCGATTCTACCTCAGGATGGCCTAGCATGGACTCACAGGAGTTGGCAAATGCCCCTGTAAAGAGCTCAACCTCTTACCTATAGAAGAAGATACTTTGAACTTTCCTTTCTCTTATCTCTCTCCTTTAGTTCTTGGACTTGTGATTCTACCTGACAGGGGAAGTCAAGCCAAACATCCAAAGCCCATGAAATTAAACACAAGCTGTTAATAATTAAGTTCACATCATACAATATGTTTGCAAACTGAAAAGACTTGGCATATCCTAGTTTACCTTGTTAGTCTGCAGTGACATAGGAAGCCTGAACTCAAAATCAGCATGTGTTCTCTGGGCATGGATCCCCAATCCCCCAGCCATGGAGTAGTTCCAGTCCACACAGCAAGAACTGGGCTGCACAGCAGGAGGTGAGTGGTGGGAGAGAGCAAAGCTTCGTCTGGATTTACAGCCTCTCCCCATTGCTCTTATTACTCCTGAGCTCCACTTCCTGTCTGATCAGTGGCGACATTAGATTCTCACGTTGAAACATCAAAACTTCCCATGTTTACCGGTAGCCCCTGTAACTCCAGTTTGACTTTGAATGCAGTTGCAGGAAAACAAGCTCAGGGCTCCCACTGATCCTGCGTTATAGTGAATTGTATAATTATTTCATTACATATTGCAGTGTAAGAATAATAGAAATGAAGCAGACAATAAATGTAATGCACTTGAATCATCCCAAAACCATTGTCCCCTCCACCCTCAGTCCGTGGAAAAATCATCTTCCATGAAATCATTCCCTGGTGCCAAAAAGATTGGGGACCACTGCAAGAGATCTTTAAAGAGCTCACGGAAAATGCACATTATGAAAAAACTATGCATGCGTTTCAAATGTTTCTGCACCAAGACAAATTCATACTTTAAATTCTCTTTTTTTTCCCCTGAAGTTTTTGAAGTTCCTATGTAGGAGCCAAAGAAATCACCCTAAAATACTTTTCAATGTAAAGTGATTTAGCTATTATAAAATGAAGGTGAAGAAAAACAAAATCATTTTTAAGGTTTTGAAAAGTCTATACTTGAAACAGCCGTGGTTTGTTGCTATATAGTTTACAAGTCTGAAAACGAAATTATAGGACACAACATAGTTTTTTAAAACCTACTCAATATCATATGACGAGGAAGCTTGAAAATGTGAAGGACTTCTCATGAGTTACATTTGAGGCTGCAAATACCAGGATGTGACATTTGAAGAAAAAATCAGAATTCATATTACACCCACGTTACCTTGTCCAAGTGCGACAGTTCTCCCCACAGCTTGACTGTGAGGCCTCAGGTCCAAGTCATGAGTTGCCTTCTGTGCCCATTCTTGTTGCTTTTTATTCTTTTACTTTTTTTCCTTTTTCTTGAGTTTATTTGTTGATTTCTTCCATAAGAACAAAAGACACAGTCACCCTCAGTGAGTCCTGCCATGATCCACCTTCAGCCCAGCCAGCCGGGATCACAAGCACACGCACATGAAGACCGAGCATATACAGGGAGGCCCCAGGATGCAAACCGGGCACCTTCCCACTGAGTCCAGTTGCACTCTTGCTGTGCCAACATCTGGTTGGTCTCTTGTTCTTTTTAACAGCAGTGAGCTCACTCCAAAATGATTAGTTCTTTTGTTATTTGAAACTTGTGAATAGTTCTTGACCTGATTTTAGCAAATTGAAAGACATGTTTTCTGAAAACAATGAAAAGAAACAGTTCTCCCATTGCTTTCACCCTGAAAGGTAACTCAACTCTTTACCTATCCATTCCTCTACACCCTCCAAGGACTCAGAACGGCTGTTGTAGGTTGGGGCTTTGGCGAAAAGACCTGGCAGCAAATTCCAACAATCACAGTTCCTACTTGTGTGACCTTGGACAGATCCTTGCTTAAGTCTCAGTTTTCTCAGCTGAGAAAGAAAAAGGTCTCTACTCAAATATTATCTCCTGGAGACACCTATCTTACCCTATCTACAATGGCCCCATCTCTTCTTACCTTCTTTCTTAATCTCCTTAACCTCTTTTATTTTTATCATTGATGTTATACTATATTTCTACTTGTTGATTTGTCAACAACACATTGATAAATCCCATGAATGTTTTGTTCTCACCCTTAGAACTAGGTCTGGCTCCAAGCAGACCTTGGCAAGAGCTGTTTAAGTGGATAATTAGTAATAATAAGCCAATCAATAAGTATGTTTAGATGAAGAAAACCAGGGTAAAAGCAGGGAATGGTAACATGTATGGGCAGAAGAGAGGAATCGGGGCTTTCAATGGAGCAGGGTAAGAGGTTGGTCAAAGAGTTAGGAGGCATGTCAGAAGAAAGCAGTGCCATAGGAGAAGAGTGGGAGAACAAGGAAGAGGACACTGGTAACTGTGCAGAGGCATCCAGAGACCCCTGGCTTAGAAGACATCATTATTGTGCCACATGCCCACTCAATATCCATGAGAATTTTCTGAGTGACCCTCGTGCATAAAGCCGAGTGTGATAGGGGACATGGAAAGGATGCATTCACTGTGTATATCTAGGCTGGGAATAGGATGGGAATGGCTATGCTTATTCTATGGCCTCTCGGCTCCTCTGTGTCCACCAGCTCTGTGGTCCCCGTTCACTGCTCACTGACAACTTTCTACTTCAAGCATCCTCTTCTGTTATTTGCCTGAGGTTTCCCCTGACTTGCTCCATAGACATGGGCAAATTAGCCGCTCAGGGGAGCCAACATTACTGAGAACAGCAGGGATGTCCCTCTTAGCAGATGGGAGTCACTGGGACAGGCCTCAGGCTGCCTCTCATTGGGGGCAAGTCTGAGACATGCTTACACAGCTCCTCAGAGGTTCCTGGGTGGGACTGAACTCTGGGTGCCCACCAGTAACTTGCTCACTCACACATACACACACATTACAGAGCTTTCTCTCTGCTTGTCCTCACTCTGCTCTCTCTCTTCCCTCTTTCTCATTGTCATTCCCTCTGAAATAGGCCACTTGCTCCCAGGTTCTCATCTCAGGGTCTGCTTTCAGGAAGACCTAAATTCATAATGTGCACAGTAATTAATGACCTTTTAATGGCATTAAACTAGGAGCATAGAATTAATGTTGCCCAAGATGAGAATTGAACGTTTCCAGGAAGAAGGGATTGCTCATCTATAGGGATCCATGGAGAAATATTTGTCACGGCAGGACCTTGAAGAATTAGCGAGACTTTCATGTGGAATTTGGTGGAGAAGGATGAGAGGGAATGAAAAAGACGTCAAGAAGGAGAGAAGATGAGGAAAATGGATTTAGAGAACAGGAATTTGATATTGTGGTGAAAAAGAAGATGAATGTATAAAATAGGAGAAAATCCCAGGGATATTGGCTGTGGTCAGATTGTATAGGGTCTCAGCACTTAGCTAAGATTTTGGAAATTGAACCCATAGGAAAATGGAAGCCATAAAGAGATTTGAAATACTCTTTCATGTGATAATCAAGGGATTTTGCACTTGGCATGGAGGGAAGAAGTCCAAAAGACAAGAGAGTGAAGGATAAGACACTAAGAGTTACACCATGTTGGGCTTTCTGTGGGTGGAGAGGAGGAATAAATGTGAAGGAGTGTGGATGAGACCATGATGCCCCTCCCAGATCCTTCATTAAGAAAGGTTTTGTGGCTCGGGGTCCTAGGAGGGCTGTGGGCTGACAGTTGGCTCTTGATGCCTTCAGAAAGGTCTCGGGAACTCCTCACAGAAGGATGCATGATTTCCCAGTGACCTATGTGCAATGACATGTCATCTTGGGAGTGAACAGACTAGCCATCTTGGCCCAACCTGGGTTAACTCTGAAGAGCCATTTGAGACCCAGGGCTTCCAGTGCCAATGGTCAAGGCTGACAGTCATCAAAGCCTATCTTGCCCTGTCTGCTCCTGCTTTCTTTCCCTCTTTCAATAGGTACTTGATGTGCTCAGTTTCAGACATATTGAGACAGGTCTTAAAGGTGTGAAGAATCTGTGTAGTTCTGTGTCTGCAAGTGTGGAGATCATTGGTTTTACCCTGTTTCTTCAAGCAACAGCTCTGTCCTGATGCCCATTGACTGGGGAATGTTGTCCTCATCTAAACCAATCAGATTCCTTCACTGAGATGTCCTGGTTGGATAATAAAAGCCATTTTCTTCTCTCTTCCTGAAGCTGCTGATCTAAGTTTCAGATACAAGTTTCTAGGAGCCCTATCACTGGGACAAGCCTTTGTCAAGTGAGAATAAAGACAACACAGCAAGAGATTGTAGGAAGACCAGGTAAGCACAGGCCTGCTGTGTCTTTCTGTAGTAGGTAGAATTCTAAAATGACCCCAAGATTCTCACCCACTGGTGTCTACACCCTGTATGACCCCCTCTCCTCTGGAGTGTGAGTGGTATGTAAAAGTATGATGGGGCATTTCTCCCGTGATTAGGTTACATTACACAAGACTCCACCTTAGCACACCACAGAGGAGCTTCTGTCAGGATTGAAGATATAGACTGCCCTGTTGTGGGAAAGACCACCTCATGGTGGCCTCCAGCTGCTGATACTGGTCCCACTTCTAGGCAGCAAGACAACATGGGGGCGCGATGGTGTCTCCATGTCACTCATCTCTCTATGTCTCAACTTCTTTCTTGGTCCCCTCAACCTTTAAGTGCACACATGTTGGTAAAGGGTCACATCATTACATTCTATATAGGTAGAACATTTGTTGTAGGGGCCAGATGGTGGCAAAGTGTAAAACACAGCCCTCAGAGAAGCTTACCTATATGGGAAGGTTCTAGGTTCAAGTCCATGGCTGACTGACACTGGGGAATAGACTGTGGCAACAAGAACGTTTTGGGGGTCTTCACTCTCACACTTACTCTCTGACTCTCTAGCTCATGGGAGAAATAAATCAACTTTTTAAAAAAGCTTCTAAGTATAACTCAGTTTACTACCCAAACCTGGACCAATATAAGGATTGATCACACATAGACAAGGTGTGAGCAAGAATTTTAGTCCACAAACGTGGGCATGAAAATCAAATTATTGCTATGGTCCTAATGTGTCCTCCCCAAATTCATGTGATGAAATTTGGTCATATTAGAAATTAAAAGAGTGAAAACTTATTCTGACTATGCGATTAAGAGCTGGGAACATTAGGAGGTGATTAGGATTCACCTAACTCATCCTGTGATTGACTCTTGGTAGGTTTTAAGGTGAGGGAATGAGACAGACACACAGATATGGAAATGGACACAGACATGCAAGCTCATGCCACATGATGCCCCTGCCATGTTACCTACCAGCAATAAGATCCTTCCACCTCCAAAACTGCAAACTAAATGAACCCCTATTTTTATAAATTATCCAGACTCAGGTCTTTCTGTTTAGCAACACAATGAACTAAAGCAGTCAGGTAACTTAATTTTTTTGTTCAGTTGAAGTAAATCTGACTTCAGGATGCCTAAGGTTGTCTGGCAAAAATCTCAATGTATGACATTACTTCAAGGCTCTTTCCGTAACCTGAGGTCTGCATGAAGACTGCAGAGGTCTCACAGTGTTTCGGGTGTTGCAAGGTCTCCTGCTAAACGAAATATTTGTAGGACCCTTCATCTGCAGGCTGTGCTTGTCATCTCTATGACTCCCACTGCCAATGCACACAGCTCCTTGAGGTCTAAGGTCCTGCCATGCTGGAAACTCTAGTCAAGACTTGAGGTGCCCTCACAATTATGTTCTGGCCTACAAAGTTCCTGTCATCTGGTCTAGCATCCCACAAGGAAATGAACAAGTCCTTGCCTCTCTCCAAGCACCATGTGTTTTTCTTTTCTCAATTTCAATTTGAACACCTAATTTTGGCCCTGCCTCCATATCTTGTGTCAAGAAAAATCAAGGGGTTGAGGACAAGGAGCTGAAAAAGTGATTGAATATTGGACTTGCAGTGCATGATAACACTATCACTTTCTTTGAGAGGTTTTTGCTATAAGGCACATGCGCTTGCCAGAAAGACAGAGAGAGACAGAGAGACAGAGAGAGAGAAATCACCCCCAGGGGGGATGGTCACGCCGCAATCCCTTCTCCTTCATTCTCCTCTCGGGATCTCGGACACGCACGCACATGCGCCTGGCGTGAGTTTAAGCCACCGGGTCCAGGACTTGAACTGCGGTTGACTACATGGGAGTCAGTGATATAGCCATTACACCAACTGCTGGTCCCAACACTATCACTTTCTTAATAACCTCGATGGAACCAGACACTGTTCTGCCCTCCCTAGAAACAGGTATTGAAGCAGCCCAGGAACCTAGCCAGTCTCCCCAAGGCAGGACCATGAGAATCCCTCAGCTTGCTTGACAGGAAGAAACCTGAGGGAGTTCATGGGTAAACCACAAATATTTTCTTCCCTGTCTTCAAGAAAAGGTCAATTCAAGATTCAATTTCAGGATCATTTAGTGGCACCAACGGAAATACGTTTATTTTACTTAATTCTTTTTTTTTTCAATACAGTTTATTTAATGTTCTCTGAAGTGGAAAAGGTAAGAAATAAATAATATTTCAGAAGCATTTTTCCATTTTTTAAAGTTACATGATGATTAAAATTGTCTCCACTCTGTTCAGGGAAGGTAAAGATCAATCCAATTATAACAGAAATCCTTCTTAAATACTGTGCCATACAGGAATTTGACAGGATGCCCCTCGCAGACTGCTATTGCTGAGAATTGCAACGATACGTGAATAAAGCTCTGGGCATGATAATCCTTGCACCTATACACACACAAGGACTGTTTTACCCCATGTACATATGTCAACCTGGTCACCGCGATTATGTGACTTGGTTTCCAAGGTTAAAGAAATGGTACAATTTTAAAATAAGTTTATTTTGGGACCAGTAGATGACATAATGGTTATGTCACTGGAGTCCCACATGGCCAACCACAGTTGGAGTCCTGGAACAATGGCTTAAAACGCATGCCAAGTGTGTGTGTGTGTGCATGTCCAAAACCCCAAGAGGAGAATGAAGGAGGAGGGATTGCAGTGTGACCCCATTTCCTCCGGGGGTGGGGGTGGGGTGATTTTTAACTTTCTGTCTCTCTCTCTCTCTCTCTGTCTCTCTAGCGAGTACATGTGCCCTACAGCAAAAATCTCAAAAAAAATTATTTTGAGCTTATGTATCTCACTCATGAGTGAGATATAGAGACAAAGATAGGAAATTAGCACTCCAGTGGGTCTTGGTGCCCCAGCCTCAGTCACCCTGAACCATGGGCATGTGTGTGTAGGGTGTATACAGGGAGGTCCCAGAACACAATCTGGGACTTTCCCATGTGGGTCAACCTCGCAGAATGTCATGTTCTACCTCTGTGCCACTGTCTGGACCCTCAGGAAAGTTTCTAAAGGCCAGCCATGGTGTGCAGCAGTGGCATGGTGCTCCAAGAGGCTGACACCATGTGAGGAAGCCTGGGTTCATGTATGGAGGTCCCCCTAAACATGGAGGGTGTGCATACTTTTGTCCCTGGCTGACTGGGGTTGGAGGCTGATCACAGCATGGAGACCCTGTTGGGGGTGGCTGCCTCCTCTCTTTCTTTCTCTTTGTCTCTTTCTCTCTCATGGAATAAATTAATAAATTTCAAAAAAAAAGAAAAAAATATGTGTTTTTGAAATAAGATAACGATCATATAGGAGCTATATTGTTTTAAAAATTTCACTATTATTTGTTACTATTATTTATACATTCAATCACTATAAATCATTTAGATTGTAAAGAGAATTTACCCAGCGTGAAATATACCTCAGACCACTCCAGTTGAAAATACTATACATGTTATCAACTAGTAATAAACCATTTCTGTCTCCCACAAATGTCTTTATTTTATTTTATTTATTTTATTTTTCATTTTTTCATTTCATTTTCTTCCATACATTCAATCACATTGTTATTTATCTTACAAAATGGATATTTCAGCAGGTGAACACCTCTCCCCAGCACCGTTGATAACAAAATGTCTTACCTCTCTATTTTTTCCCTAAATTTCCTTCTCTACACTCTTCCCCTCTCCCACTCTCCTTCTACTTTGTCCCCAGTGTCTATAACAATTTTCAATGCTTTTATGTTCTCCAGTCTCTCAGACTCTACTATAGAGTATGGATAGTTGGTATATGTTAAGCGGAGATATACAATGTCTCTGTTTCATAGCCCAACTTGCTTCACTCAGCAATAAATCTTCCATATTCATCCACTTTCTATCAAATGCCACGATCTTGTGTGTGTGTGTGTGTGTGTGTGTGTGTGTGTGTGTGTGTTTTAATGGCTGAATAGTATTTCCTAGAGTATATGTGCCACACTTTTTCAATCCATTTATCTGTTTGTGGACATTTGGGTTGGTTCCATGTCTTAGCAGTCAGGAATAATGCCATAATAAACATAGATGTGCAAGCACTTTTCTGACTAAGCATTCTCCTGTCCTTTGGGTTGATACCCAGGAGTGGAATTGCTGCTGGATCATATGAAAGTTCTATTTGAAGGTCTTTGAGGAAGGTCCACAGTGGCTGGATCAATTAACATTTCTACCAACAATTAGGAGAGTTCTCCTTTCGCCACATCCCCACCAGCACTTATCATTTTTTTTTTAATCTTTGCCATTCTGACTGGGGTTAGGTGGTATCTCATTGTGGTTTTGATCTGTATCTCTCTTATGATGAGGGATGTTGAGCATTTCCTCATATGCTTTTTGGCTGTTCATATGTCTTCCTCAGAGAGTTGTTTATTCAGCTCATTTTCCCATCTTTTAATTAGGTTAGACATATTTTTCCAGGTAAGCTGCTTGAGTTCTCTGTGAGTTCTGGTTATCAGTCCCTTATCTGAGGCATACATTACAAAAATTTTCTCTCATTCTGAAGGTTGTTGATGCACATTAATTACTGTATCCTTTGCTGTGCAGAAACTTCTTAATCTGATGTAATCCCACTTCTCTTTTTGGGGGGATTATTGCTTGTGCTTTGGAGGGGGGTCTTTCTTAAGAAGTCTTTGCCTATCCTCCTGATATCTCCCAGTGTTTTCCCAGTGTTTTCCACCAGTAGTTTTATAGTTTGCAGTCTTAGCTTTAGATCTTTGATCCATTTTGAGTTTATTTTTGTTAATGGTGAGAGATAGGGATTCAGATTCATCTTTCTACAGGTGGATACCCAGTTTTTCCAGCACCATTTGCTAAAGATGTTTTCCTTTTCCCTTGGATTTACTGGTACTCTTTGACAAAGATGAATTGGCTATATGTTTTGGGGTTTATTTCTGAGGTCTCTACTCTGTTCCGTTGATCCTCATGTCTGTTTTTGTGCCAATACCATGCTGTTTTAATTATCACAGCTTTGTAATATATTTTGAGGTCAGAAAGTGAGATGCCATCCATTCCACTCTTTTTTGTGTACGATTTCTTTGGCAATACTGGATCTTTTGTGATTCCAGACAAATTCTATGATTATCTTTTTTAGATCTGTGAAGAAGGTCTCTTGTATTTTTATAGGGACTGAATGAAATATGTAGATAAATTTGGGTAAGATTGCCATTTTGATTATATTAATCCTCCCAATCCAGGAACGTGGGATGCCCTTCCAGTTTTTTGTGTCATTTTCTATTTATTTTTCAAGGTTTTCATAGTTTTCCTTATAGAGATCTTTGACTTCCTTGGATAGTTTTATTCCTAAGTATCGTATACCTTTAGTGGCTATGGTAAATAGGATTACTTTCTTCAGCTCTGCCTCTGTCTGTTTATTGCTTGTATATAGAAATGCCATAGATTTTTGTAAGTTAGTTTTTTATATTGCCACTTTACTGTAGACATTTATTCCTTCAAGTTTTTTCATGGATACCATTGGGTCTTCTATGTATACAATCATGTCATGGTGAATAAAGATACTTTCAGCTCTTCTTTCTCTACTGGAATGCCTTTTATTTCATTCTCTTGTCTGATTCAGTACTATATTGACTATGAGTGAAGAGAGTGGACAGCCTTGTTTTGGACCAGTTTTTTGTACCATTCAGTATAATGCTAGCTATAGTTTTTTTTTGTTTTTTTTTTTTTAGAGGTTTTTGCTATAGGGCGCGTCCGCTCGCCAGACAGACAGAGAGAGACATAGAGACAGAAAGCGAGAAATCACCCCCCAGGGGGGATGGTCACGCCGCAATCCCTTCTCCTCCATTCTCCTCTCGGGATCTTGGGCATGCACGCACACGCACCCGGCGTGAGTTTTAAGCCACTGGGTCCAGGACGCGAACCGCGGTCGACTACGTGGGAGTCCAGCGACATAGCCATTACGCTAACTGCTGGTTCCCAGCTATAGGTTTTTCATAGATGGTTTTTTATTATGCTAAGAAACTATCCTTCTATGTCAATTTTACTGAGAGTCTTAATCATGAAGGAATGTTATATTTTGTCAAATGCTTTTTTTGCATCGTTTGAAATAATTATATATTTTTTTCTTTCTTTCTGCTAATATGACGTATTATACTTACAGTTTTAAGTATGTTGAGCCACCTTTGCATCCCTGGAATAAAGTCTACCTGGTCATGCTGAATAATCTTTTTTTATTTTTTTTTTTTAGAGGTTTTTGCTATCGGGCGCATGCACTTGCCAGACAGACAGAGAGAGACAGAGAGACAGAAAGCGAGAAATCACCCCCCAGGGGGGATGGCCACACCGTAATGCCTTCTCCTCCATTCTCCTCTCAGGATCTTGGGCATGCACGCATACACTCCCGGCATGAGTTTAAGCCACCGGGTCCAGGATGCGAACCGTGGTCAACTACGTAGGAGTCCAGCGACATAGCCATTACGCTAACTGCTGGTCCCAAATAATCTTTCCTATATGCTGTTGGACACTATTTGCAAGTATCTTGTTGAGAATTTTTGCATCTGTATTCATCAGATATATAGATCTGTAGTTATTCTTTCTTGTCATATCCTTACCAGTTTTGGGAATGAGGGCGATGGAGGCTTCATTGAATGAATTTGAGAGAGTTCCTTCCTTTTGGATCTTTAGAAATAGTTTGAGTAGAATGGGGGTTACCACTTCATTCAAAGTTTTGTAGAATTCAGAAGTGAAGCCATGAGGACCTCGACTTTTCTTTGTTGGGAGGTTATTTAATACTGATTCAATTTCATTGCTTGTTACAGGTCTATTCCAGGCTTCCTATGTCCTCCTCAGTCAATTTTGGTAGATAATATGTGTCCAGGAATTTGTCTATATCAGTCCAAGTTTTCTCATTTGTTGGTGTTTAGTCACTCATAGTATCCTCTAACAATATTTTGTATTTCTATTATGTCTGTTGTAATACTGCCTGTTTCCTTGCTAATTTGATTAATCTGGTTCCTTCCTCTTTTCTTAATTAGTCTAGCAAATGCTGTGACAATCTTGTTTATCTTTTCAAAGAACAACCTTTTCCTTTTATTTATTTTCTGCTTAGTTCATTTATTTTCTATGTCATTTATTTCTGGCTGAATCTTTATTATTTTTTTTCTCCTGGCATTATTTATTTTTTAATTGTTTTTGAGTTGTTGTTATTCCAGTTCCCTGAGGCGTGACGTTGGGTTGTCTATTTGTCACATTTCCACCTTTCTCTTCTGTGCACTAACTGTTAGGAACTTCCCTCTTATCACTGTTTTTGCTGTGTCCAATACATTATGGACACATTGTGCACTTATTATTATTTGTTTCCATGAATCTTTTGAATTCAGTCTTGAAATCCCTTCAGTAGTCATGAGGTCATTCAGAAGTAGGTTATTTAGTTTCCATGGATTTGTGTATTTTCAAGGGTTGTTCTTGAAATTAATATCAAGTTTAATTTCATCCTGGTTGGAGAAGGTGCTGGATATAGTTTCTATACCTTTGAATCTATAAAGGCTGGCTTTGTGCCTTATCATGTGGTCAATATTCAAGAAGGTATCAGGCGAGGGGAAAAAAAAATGTGTATTTTTGGGTTTGGGGCGGAAAGTTATATAGATGGCTGTCAAGTCCATCTGATTTATGGTATCGTTTAGGTCCTATGTCTCTTTGCTTGTTTTTTGTCATTGATCTGTCTAAAGGAGGTAATGGGTACTTGGAACCGAGAAGAAAATGCCTCAGTGACTAATGAGGCTCTTTTTTTCTTTTTTTTGGAGAGGTTTTTGCTATAGGGCGCGTGCGCTCGCCAGACAGACATAGACAGAGAGACAGAAAGCGAGAAATCATTCCCCAGGGGGGATGGTCACACTGCAATCCCTTCTCCTCCATTCTCCTCTCGGGATCTTGGGCACGCACGCACACGCGCCCGGCATTAGTTTAAGCCACTGGGTCCGGGACTCGAACCGCGGTCGACTACATGGGAGTCCAGCGACATAGCCATTATGCTAACTGCTTGTCCCTAACGTGGCTCTTAATGGCAGCTGGCACTGTCTGCTGTTTTCCAGGTATTCTGCATCTCTCAGCCCCTGGCAGTTTAATCCACTGGTAGTGGTGGTGGTGGTGGGAGGGGGGGATGCTTTTGCTTTCCATGTCTGTGCATGGTGCCAGGGACACCCTTAGGATCCGTTGACATGTTCCCTGTGTCCGGCACTCCGCCAGACTGGAAGATGCATTTCCAGGCAGGCTGATTCCCTGGGAAAATCAAAGATGATGTGTTTTCCTCTGGATTCTTCCCTGTACCAAGCATTTAGGAGCCCCAAGAGAGACCCACAGAGAAATACTTTCTTTTCTTTCTCTGTTCAAGAAATAACATTCTGAGGCTGAGGAAGGGGAGGTGTGGAGAGCAGGGCCCTTGATTGCGGAAGCCACCCAGACTAGATAAACAGGAGGAGGTGGAAGGAAAATAAAGCAGGTAAAAATGGAGCTGAGAGGCGGCCGGGGGGGCTAAGAAGCTGTGCAGGCGTCAGGGCACTGAGGGTACTGAGCAGAGCGCTCGGACTCCTGCATCGCTGAGGCAGACCTCAGCACTCTAGATTTTGTCCTGAGGAGAGGGAGCTTGACCTCCTGGACGAGGTGTGAAGCCAGCAGTTATGGAGTTCCTGGTCAGTGTTGGAAATACCAAAGCTTTTCATCATCCATCTCGTTCTGATGAACATTCCTCCCCTTTTTTTAAGAAAGAGTTTTGCTATAATATGCAGGCACTCACCAGAGACAGAAAGTGAGAAATCCTCTCTCCCCCAGGGTGGATGGCCACACTGCAATCCCTTCTCTTCTTGGCACTTTGGGCACACACACACACACACACGCACCTGGTATGAGTTTTAAGCCTCCAGGTCCAGGACTCCAACCATGGTCAACTGCATGGGAGTCCAGCAATGTAACCATTCCGCCATCTGCTGCTCCCAATAAGCACCTTTTTGATTAGTGATAATTGCCCTTGGACATGGAGGTAAAACAGGCTCAGAAAAATTAGGTTCACCTCTGTTCCTATGGCACTCAGACAAATCCGGTCTTGGAACCCATGTTCTACTTTGGTTTGCAGGTGCTGGGGCTCTTCCTGTGACGTTGCTGGTTCGCAAACAGCTCAGCAGCCCGTGAACCTGGAAGGAGCCACCTACTCAATTGGGCATACCTCAGAGGTCAGGCTCACAGCAGCTAAATACAGAACTCCACATTAAAACAGACCCAGTAACACCTTAAATAGGTTCCACACAGCAAGTGTTAAATAACTTAAAAACTTTACATAAGAGGGACCAGCTGGTGGTGTAGTGGTTAAGGCACTGGACTCCCACATGGCCAATTGCAGTTCGAGTTTCAGACCTGGCGGCTTGAAACTCACACCAGGTACGTGTGTGTGCATCTCCAAAATCCCAAAAGGAGAATGGAGAAGGGATTACAGTATGTCCATCCCCCACCAGAAGGGGTGATTGCCCACTTTCCCTCTCTCTGTGTCTCTGGTGAGTGCACTTGGCCACAGTAAAAATCTTTCTACATAAAATTTATTTATTTAATTATAATTTTTTTTGAGAGGTTTGTGCTATATGGCATGTGTGGTTGCCAGAAAGAGAGAGAAAGAGGAACAGAAAGTGAGAAATCACCCCCTGGGGGGGTGGCCATGCTACAATCCCTTCTCCTCCACTCTCCTACCGGGATCTTGGGTGCACACTCACACGTGTCTGGCATGAGTTTAAGCCACTGTGTCTGGTACTCAAACCACGGTCGACTACATGGGAGTCCAGCAACATATCCATTACTCCAATGGCTGGTCCCTCTTTTTTTTTTCCTTTTGATTGCCAGCAGGCACATGTGCTTGTCAGAGAGAAACAGACAGAGAAAGCGCCCTCTACTGGGCTTGGTAGTGTTACAGTCCCTTCTCCCCAATTTCTCCATCCTGGTAGGAGGCAGGGGCATGGGCCTGGAATGTTATTCAAGCCAGTGTGGCCCAGACTTGACCTGTG
>NW_006202562.1:3618137-3622379 GCF_000334495.1 Tupaia belangeri chinensis | reverse complement strand
GGGGTATCTAGGGGGTGGGGAGGCAGAGGAAAAATAAAATGTATATATATGTACACACACATACACACATGTGCACATATGTGTGTGTGTGCATGTATGTGTGTGTGTATCATCTTAGGTCATCAGGAAAGTCATGATGTGTTTTTCTATGCAAAAATGTGTCATGAATTTCCCAAGGGCTATATATATATATATATATATATATATATATATATACGTTCACTGTAGATAATTTAAAGAATATCTAAAGATAGTAAGAAATAATTAAACCACTCAATTCTACAGGACAATGGCAACATCCAATACTTTGATGCATGTTCTTATATATATATATATATTCATTCACTGTAGATAATTTAAAGAATATCTAAAGATAGTAAGAAATAATTAAACCACTCAATTCTACAGGACAATGGCAACATCCAATACTTTGATGCATGTTCTTACAATTCCTTTATTAAATTATTTGTATCTACTTCCTCTCCTCTATTTCTTTATAGCTACAGAGTTGGAAATCAAATCACCTGTAGTGTTTTGTAAAACTGGTTTGTTTTGCTTTCACCGGGAAGATGTTTATTGTACATTCTTATAAAATGTAGTTTAAGGAATGTACCATATTCCTTTATGAATCTGCCATGATCCATCTGCAATTTAAGTAATTTTTATTCTTTTATTACTGTAAACAAGGTTGTAATGAACATCCAAGAACACTTCCTTTATTTGCATACTTGTCTCACAATTTATTATTAACTCAGAATTGCAGGATAAATAAAGATGGCGGAAGGGCCGAGGCCTGTTGGCACAGTAGTGGCCTTTACTTTGGTCCTCATTTAAACTTCCTGATCTGTTCTTGTTTCTCCAAAAGTCCTAATTTAACATGAGCCAGCCTCAGTTTACCCACTTGCTGTTGTGACTAGCTACTTGAAGGCCACCCACAAAGCCCCCAGAGTAGGCGCGGGCACCTGCAGTGAGGGCGAGGTCCTCTGAAGTCATCCCCACTCCCAGATCTTGAAGTGAGGACCTGGCCCTGAACTTGTAGGTGTCCAGGCATGCTGGGCTTGGACTATGAATCAAGAAAAAGGGTTCTCAAAGTCCACTGTGATCCTGATTGAGGTGCCGAGGTGGGCGGCTGCTGAGGGCCAGAACTGTGCCTGATGGCTCACGGGTGAGTCCACTAACACCGCCACCCGTATCTCGGACAGGGCTGATGCCGGCAGTCTCGTGGTTCTCAGTGATTGCCCTTCTCCATCTCACTATGGGGAGGAATTATTCATTTCTACAGAGCAGAGAAGCCTGACCATTTCCCAAAGCCATGCAGTCTCTGGGCGAGCAGCCTGGCTGACACCTGCCTGCCCTCCATGCCGACGTACAAGCAGCCTCTCTGCAGGCGACTTTCTGAGCTGTCACTCTGTGAGTCAAAATATCGGATATGATGGCACATAGGTAGTGACATGGCTTGGGAGCTGTGAGTCCCCAGGACAGCCTGAACATGCCAGCCATAGTCATGTGGCCACAATCCCAGCTAACTGGGACGCGGAAGCAGAAGGATCATGACAGGCTGAGACCCTGTTGAAATATTTGTCTCTGTCTTTCTCCCTTTACCTCTCTCTTTCTCTCCACGCTCTGCTCTATCATATAAAGAGAAAAAAAAATACTAGGTATATATATATATATGTGTGTGTGTGTGTGTGTGTGTGTGTGTGGGTGTGGCTGTGTCTTGGTAGCCAGAAAGACCCAGAGAGACAGAACGTGAGAAATCACACACACACACACCCAGTGGGGATGGCCATGCCACAATCCCTTCTCCTCCATTCTCCTCTCGGGATCTTTGGCATGGACGCACACCCCCACAGCATGAGTTTAAGCCACCGGGTCCGGGACACGAACCGTGGTTGACTACATGGGAGTCCAGCAACATAGCCATTATGCCAACTGCTGGTCCCATAGGTATGTATTAAAATATTCCCACAGCACAGACATCAAACACGCCCCTGTCCCCACATACACCAATCACCTCTACTTCCAAATGTCTGTACCCATCAGCACAGCACCCCTACGTCAGGCCATGAAGTCAAGAGGAAGCCTACGGCATCTCTCAAAGACAAAAGATGTTCAGGCCACACCAGATATTCTGACCACAGCACAGAAATAACCAGAACCAAGAGAACATTCCAGGTGAAAGCATTGGGGTTTCTAAAACACAAGCTTAGCACCTGAGCAGTGCTTAGCACGCAGAAGCGCCCGCGGTCAGCTGGGCCAAAGAGCCTCTCCTATCTCAACCCACGACAAATTAGGGCTGAGAGACCTTTAACTGTGGAGTATGTAATTTACAAAGAAGTTCCAGGAAGTTTATCTCAACGGAAAGCAGGAAATCAAGGGCCTATCTGTAGCGGCAAGAAGAATGAGCAGCGTCACATAGACCCGAGGCTCAGACATGAAGTGTGCGTGTCCTGGGCTCCCGGCGAAGCTTGGGATGATGGTTTCACACAGTCAGCAGGACAGGGACACTGGCCCATTGCTTCCAGGAGCCCTCATCTCCTGATAATGCTTTCTCGCTTCCTCCCTCTTTTTATTCAAGAATCCACTCCGCCACGGGCTTCTGCTGTTTGTAATCAAGAGAGACCGAGCTATAAACCACATTACTGAGTATTTTTCCAAACCAAAGCAAGAGAAGGAGGGTGTGAGGTGTAATAATTATTAACAGCTGGCTTGGGGTTCGATGGGAAGCGATGGTGAGAGTAATAAAGTCATGAGAGGTTTTTCCTTGAAGCATTTCAGCGCTAGTCAATCACATTGTCGTCCATTTTTATGTCATCGCCCTGTGAGGGTGTTTCACTTTGAAAAGATGAGCCATCCCAAAAATATTTGGGGAATAATCTGAAATCTCCTTCAGCTTCAACAATGCCTTTTCTCCCCGTCATGGGAGAGGTGATTACGCACTCTGATCTTGGTCCTTGGGTATGCCTCTTATGTTTTTCTATATTTTTTTTTTGAGAGATTTTCGCCATAGGGCACGTGCGCTCGCCAGACAGACAGAGAGAGACATAGAGACAGAAAGCGAGAAATCACCCCCCAGGGGAGATGGTCACGCCACAATCCCTTCTCCTCCATTCTCCTCTCGGGATCTTAGGCACGCACGCACATGCGCCCGGCATGAGTTTTAAGCTACCGGGTCCGGTACGCGAACTGTGGTTGACTACGTGGGAGTCCAGCGACATAGCCATTACGCTAACTGCTGGTTCTCTGCCTCTTATGTTGAAGAGAAAGGAGATGTGACTTCCAACCATGCAGCTAGCCAAGGGCAAAGAGAAAGCGCAGGGCCAGTTCCTCTGGTTCTTAGGCAGAGTGTTCCCACATGATCCCTTGTCCTGGATCCTGTCTGTTTGCTAGACAGGAATATCAATCTCATTCCATTTAAAGCCTCTCAGAGGGTTTAATGAATTATTTTATCATTTGGAAGAGGAAGTGTTAAGGAAGCCTTTTTTTTTTTTTTTTTTTGAAGAGGTTTTTGCTATAGGGCATGTGCACTCGCCAAACAGAGAGAGACAGAAAGACAGAAAGCGAAAAATCACCCCCCAGGGAGGATGGCCACGCTGCAAGCCCTTCTCCTCCATTCTCCTCTCAGGATCTTGGACACGCATGAACATGCGCCGGCGTGTTTTAAGCCACCGGATCTGGGATGCAAACTGTGGTCGACTACATGAGAGTCCAGCGACATAGCCATTACGCTAACTGCTGGCCCCAAGGAAGTCTTTCTTTAACTGACTTTTACATCACTTTTTGTTGTTATTTTTTTGCTATAGGGTACGTGCACTTGCAAGAGAGAGACAGTGAAATGGAATGTGAGAAATCATCCCCTAGGGAGGATAGCCATGCCACAATCCCTTCTCCTCCATTCTACTGCTGGGATTTGGGGCAGACACATATACGTGCCCTGCATGATTTTCAAGTCACTGGGTCTGAGACTTGAACCGTGGTCAGCCATGTGAGAGTCCAGTGCTTTAACCACCACATCACCTGCTGACCCCTATTTTATATTGTATAAAAATTTCCAGAAGAGGGAACCAGCAGTTAGCGTAATGGCTATGTCGCTGGACTCCCACATAGTTGACCGCGGTTCGCGTCCCGGACCTGGTGGCTTAAAACTCACACTGGGTGCGTGTGCATGCATGCCCAAGATCCCGAGAGGAGACTGGAGGAGAAGGGATTGCGGCGTGACCATCTCCCCTGGGGGGTGATTTC
>NW_006202562.1:3614487-3617711 GCF_000334495.1 Tupaia belangeri chinensis | reverse complement strand
TGGAACTTTTCAGATGAAGGTTTTCTTGCTACTTCTCAAGAATATTCCAGAAGAGGGAACCAGCAGTTAGCGTAATGGCTATGTCGCTGGACTCCCACATAGTTGACCGCGGTTCGCGTCCCGGACCTGGTGGCTTAAAACTCACACTGGGTGCGTGTGCATGCATGCCCAAGATCCCGAGAGGAGACTGGAGGAGAAGGGATTGCGGCGTGACCATCTCCCCTGGGGGGTGATTTCTCGCTTTCTGTCTCTAATGTCTCTCTTTGTCTGTCTGGCGAGCGCACGCGCCCTATAGCGAAAATCTCTCAAAAATATATATATATAAAACATTTCCAGAAGATAAAAATGAAGAATATCTTATTTTACTATTGTCTTAAGGATTCCTAAATGGCAACCCCCCCAAAAAAGTTTACATTGAGATATGGGTTTACTGAACATTGGAAAGTGTGCATGTCTAGCTACAAGACTGAAAACTTTATTTTGTAACAATGCCACTAATTAAGTAGCACACCTTAAAATAGTAGCTATCATTTCCTAATACTGTCCCTGTCACACCGAAATGAGTGAATGTTCACACACATGATCTCCATAGGGGTAGACGAGGTAACCTTGCCAAAGTCAAATCCGTAACAAGAACCAAAGCAAGGACCAGAATCCAGAATTCTCTGACAACCTCCACGCTTGTGATGTTTTCTTTTTTTCCCCTACCACTATCTGGACCATAAACTTAACCACACGTCTGTGTTTGATGGTGTTAATTATTATGGACACCCACAGAGACAATCTGCAAATACAAAGGCGATTTCCTATAACTTTGATTTTGTCATGGAAAATCCGAAATCGGTCACTGGATTTGACTTGAACTGGAGTCTGTGCTTCTTCCAGGCTCAGGTGAGTATGCCGTTACTGAGCCAAGGCTGAAAAGAAAGCTTCCGTGGTGACACGGATCCACGTGTAGGAGTCTATAAGCCTGAGCATGGAAGATGCTTGAAGTGGACACAAGAGCCGAGGCCACTTGCTCACAGTTACGCATCTTGATTTGTGCAATGTTTTCCTCTCAAATTTGTAGCACCCAAAGGAAGAAAATGGCTCGAAACTACCATCAATTTCTGGAGGTCACATCTCTGCAGAAGGTGAGACCAACATAGTCACACACCTGTTTGTTTAGTGTATGTGGCTGTGCAGAGCACCCGCAAATGCAGGCTAAGGCTGACTTTTCACGTTGGAATATTGTGACTTTGCAGACAGAGGAGGTGATGGAAAAGAGTCTCTGGGAACCTGTCCCACACCCCCCTCAGGACCTGCAGAGCAGACAGTCTCAGAAGCGAGAATGTGAAATGGGTAGCCACAGCCCTACTGCCCTCTAAGTGGAGACCCAGGGCCCTCTGTTGCTTCCTTGTGAGTGGCAAGGCACACAGAGAGGTGTGGCCTGGCTCACGAAACCACAGATTTATCACAGGATGAAGAGAAAGCATTGCAGGCCTGAGGTTGTCACACGATCTTGAATTTTTGTCCTATTGGCAAAGGCACTGGAGACCTTCAAGTTAAAGTGGACTTTGAGGGATCAGCAGTTGGTGTAGTGGTTAAGGCACTGGACTCCTATATGCCCGACCACAGTTTGAATCCTGGACCTGGTGACTTGAAAATCATGCCAGGTGTATGTGCAGGCTTGCCCCAGATCCCAAGAAGAGAAAGGAGAAAGAAATGTGGCATAGCCACCCCCTCAGTGGGTGATTTCTCATTTGCCCTCTCTCTCTCTGTCTCTCTCCGGTGAGTGCTCAAGTGCTATGCCAAAAACAAATTGGGTTTTGAGGAAAACGGCTCTTTTTCAAAGGTAAGTGCTTCCCTGGAGGTGTGGCGTTCAAACTTTATTTCTGATGCCAACGTAGGCGAGTTTCTGTCATGAAATAGGGCAGCCTCTTTGTACGATGGAAGCATGACGCTGGCATTGGGGACGGCATTCGGACCCACCTGCTTGCAAGGGAAATCGGGCCATCTCTCCAGGGAAGCAAACAAGGTCCGTGCATGTTTTTGTTTAAATACATATCTCTCTAATAAAATAACTCACTAGTCAAACAAAGAGGAAAGCATTTGCGGACTACTCCTACTAAAATAGAGACCTGATAAATGTTTATGCTATCCTTACGGTTCATTTCACAGAGAATGCTTCTCTTACCTGAAGTATGCACTCTGGGGACAGCAGGTGGCATGATGGTAAAGACACTAGACTCCCACATGACTGATTGTGGTTCGAATCCTGGGCCTGGAAGCTTGAAAATCACACCAGCCATATTCACATGTCGCCTAAAAATCCCAGGAGAAGAATGGAGGAGAAGGGATTGTAGCATGGCCATCTCATCAGGGAGTGATTTGTCATTTTTTCTTTTCACTCTCTCTTTGGTGAGCACACATACCCTATGGCAAAACCTAAAAAAAAAAAAAAAAAAGAAAAGAAAAGAAAAGAATAAGAATGCACCCTTCCTTTTTCACAGTTTTTAAATTGGTGGTATACTAAGGGTTATCATGAAAATGAATATTATGAAAAAACCTATGCACGGATTTCAATTTTTTGCACCAAATTCAACTTGTACTTTAATTCTGCTTTTCCATGGCCCTTCTGACGTCCCCTCCTATGTGAGTTTTCTAAAGGGGGTTAGGTGCTGCTGTCTTAACACTGAGGTGATCAACACCTGGGTTGCGATTGTCATCTCGGGCTTCCCGTGTCTACACAGCCAGTCTAGCAGTTAAAAACTCTTCAATAATGAAAAGGAGTTTTACCCCAGATTGATATTCAAATCCCTCTGACCATGCGGGGTGGGAGGCCTCATGGATGATACAGTGTGACCATTTTATTTTGGAAACCAGGAAGCAAGGTGCACAGCACCGCACTCGGCCTGCACGGGTCATCTCTGCATCGTCACAGGTCACGAGAAGGCTTCCCCGCCGTGTCACTTTAGCATGAGCATGCAGCAGGGCCTGATGGCTCTGCTGTCTTAGCCTCAGAGAAAACGCAGGCCGCCAGGACATCAAGGGAGCATGGCTGTGAGGTTCCCTCCCTCCCTCCTTCCTTCCTCCTTCCTTCTTTTCTTCCGGTTCTTTTCCCTTCTCTCGCCCCTTCTCTGTTTCCCTCCTTTCATTCTCTCTCACACTTTCTGCCTTTCTTTCTTCTCTCTCTCCTTCGCTTCCTGCTTCCCCTCCTCTGCTGCTGGTGACCACCCGCCTCG
>NW_006202562.1:3606962-3614456 GCF_000334495.1 Tupaia belangeri chinensis | reverse complement strand
GCTGACTGCTTGCCTGCTGATGTGTTTTCCACACCCTGTCAGCTCAATGTTTTGCCACCAACTTACAAAAGAAAAATAAAATAGAATAAAATAATGCAGGTTGGATTGTCTTTTTTTTTTCTTTCTTTCAAATGTGCATGTGTATCCTTCTTCACCTGGATTCCTGGACAAGCCAATGTCTATAATTAGGTCCAGCCTGAAGGAAATGGTCGCCCCAACTGAAAATAGGATAGATCCCAATTTGCTTTTGAACGCTCTTGCTTAAGGTCCATGTTTAATATTTTCTTGTGTAATTCGGTGCTTCTTAATAAAAACCGAAAAGGGATATTTGACTCGGTCTTTCAAAGGTCCACAGGGCAGTGAGGTTCATTAGCTAAAATGCGATTTCGTTTGCACGGGTCTGATGGAAAGAGTAATTCTGACACTGACTATCTCAGCACAGCTGAGAAGGAAGAGAAAGGGGAGAAATAGAGGAATAAGCAGGCGATTCATCCCAGCAAAGGGACACACCACAAGGCGTTTAACTCCAGATATGTCTTGCTTTTATCCCCTTCTCTCCAGAAAGATGCTTTAAATTATTTAATGGAGAAAGGTAGGTACTTTGAACTTCAGGAAAATTAAACTGTTACAGCTCTGAAGATTTTTCTTGGCCTCGTGGTATCTGGTGAGTAAAACAAGCTTTAAAAAAAAAACAACAACTAAAAAGCAAAGTTGTCTCATCTTTTATGAAAGCGAGTTCAAACATTTGGGACGGATGAAGGCTGGTCAAGCGTTTAAACACATCGTTTCAGTGTCCGATGGTGAGATACTAAAAGGCATTTGATTCAAAACAGTAATGTCATGTCGGTCAGCAATCCATGCTTCCACTAAATAACCAAAATACACAAATTGAAATAAAGTGAAATTCTTTTTCCAGAGTTAATGAAAGGTTCCTGTTTGTGAATTTGGGGCTTTGAAGTCCAAACCTTCCAAACAGCACTAGGAATTTCCTAGTGATTTATGACTATTTGGACAAGTGGTGAACAGAGCGTTACTCTATGGACAGACGACACGCCCTACCTGTCAAGGGGCCCGCCTGAAACCAGGCCAGCCGCTCCGCTGCAGCAACGCCTCCCAGGGCCAGGCCCCTGGTGGGGTCAGGCCAGCAGCTTGGTTTGGCTGCCATCTCTCTGGGCAGGCACCCTCTTCTTTCTCCACCTGCCCTCACCCATCCTGTGCCACTCCCCTCTCTCCACCTCTGCCCACTGCATCCATGATCCTGTCTTTGGGATACTTGGTTGAAAGAGTGAACTAATTCTAGGCCGGTTTTGCCATCACTACTACTCCATAGTGACTAGGTCTAAAAACACTTTTTCAGATGACCTGTTCCACACACAGACAGTGGTTGTGGCTCCCCCTCATCCCTGCATGTTGCACACTCCCGTTCTGGAAAGGTCCATGTACTGGGACTGTCTAGATGAGCAGAACTGTGGAGAGGGTTAGAAGCTTCATTAAGACAGCTGGGTTGAGGGCTAACAGGTGGATTGGTGGTTAAGGTGTTGGACGCCCACATGGATGACTGCAGTTCAAGCCCCAGATGAGATGGCTTATTTTCTCTCTCCCTCTCGTACAAGTGCCCTATGGAAAAATTTAAAAAATAATAACAATAGTAAATAAAATAAAATAAATAATTTAATACAAGATAGACAACTGGGATCTGAGAAAAAGAGCCTTCTACATGCCCAGGAGTTGGGTACTCGCTGGCATTGAAGAGATTTGGGGTGGGGATGGGCTATGTTTTGCCACTGCTTGCACTGGGGTGTCTAAACACCCCCTTGCATACTTCATTGCCTTGTAGACATAAATAAAACGGATCACGATACAGCCATCCAAGTTCACGGCTGTTCCTGGGTTGTTTCCTTGTTTCGAGACTGGTTTGGAAGCTACATAATTTCATCAACCATTAATATAAGCCACAGCTAGAAAGCTGTATTAGATTACTTTTGTCTAAAAGCCGACTTTGCTATTTTACAAGTCTCTTGTTTTATATATTCTCTTACAAGGGAAATAGAGAAAGTTTGTGGAAAACTGAAATTAAAGAATGGGTTTATTTTGGTACAAAATTGTTTTGAAATTCATGCAGTTTTATTCACAGTACACGTTTTCCATGGACTTTTGGAAGATCGTACGCAAGACCTTCCTCTTGATCGTTGGCAATCACGACACTCTCCAGTTTGTGTGTGTGTGTGTGTGTGTGTGTGTGTGTGTGTATGAGGGGGCACCCCAGATCCAAAGTCAAAGACAAAGGCTGTCATCGAGGGCTTCATGGCCAACATGGAGATCAAATAATTTGTCTGAAAGGAACCCAGGAACAGGGTTACCATGGAGGACAGGTCTGGGAAGAGTTCAGGAATGGACCCCAGGAAGCGGGGCTGCTGGGCTTCAGACCTGGCTTCTCACTGACTGACTGAATAGCCGGGACACATAGACACATTTCGGAACCTAGGAGCCTCAGTCTACCATCTGAAAGGTGAAGACGATTGGTCCCTGCCCTGCAGGTCGCCGTGGACATCCAGTGCCAGGCTGCTGGGCTGGGTGTGGTGCTCTGTAACACTTGGCAATGCATACCCCTAATTAGGCTTATTGTTAGGTTCTAGGTGTGCTAGGGGGTGACCCAGTGGTCACAGACAGGACCCACAAGAGAAAGGTCCTGGGTTCATAGTCTGGGCTCTCCCAGCACCCTGGGCTGGTGTGCAGTTATGATGAAGGCCTGCTGAGGTGGGGTGCACAACCTGAAGACCCCGTTGGGTATTCCTATCTCTGTCTCTCTCACTCATGGAAAAAATAAATATTTTTTTTAAGATTCTGGAGTCACAAAACAAAAAAAAAGGCTTGCTCTTGAGAGAGCTGCAGTCTTAGACAGGCATTGCAAAATGGGTAGGATTTGTAGCAGAAGTGAAAGATCGTCCATTCCAGGAAGTGAAGAAGAGAGAATGAAGAACACCCTCGTCTGCTCTTGTGTCCTAATACGATGTCTCGTGTGAAACACCTTGCTCATTGAAAAGAGAAAAAGTGAATGCACTACTATTTCATCGTTGGTGAAATATTGAAAATGAAAGATACCACGCACAGCGTTGCCACATACAAAAAGCCTGAAAGAGAAGAGAGGACAGAGAGTGTTGCTTGTTCCAGTTGAATGGAGGCTGAAGGAAAGAGTTATCTTCAAACAGCTCAGAGTTCTGTCATTTGACCAAAACGTATTTCCAAGTAAAACCCTCTGCCCTAATTCGCTGTTGCTTGACCAGACATCACCTTTCCTGAGGCAGAAGGAAGCCCCAGGAAGCCCTGAGAATTTCTGCACTCTTGTTCTTTTTTTTTAGAGAGGTTTTTGCTATAGGGCGCGTGTGTGCGCCAGAAAGACAGAGAGAGACAGGGAGACAGAAAGTGAGAAATCACCCCCCAGGGGGGATGGCCAAGCCACAATCCCTTCTCCTCCATTCTCCTCTCAGGATCTTAGGCATGCACGCACATGTGCCCGGCTTGAGTTTAAGCCACCGGGTCCAGGACGCGAACCACAGTCTACTACATGGGAGTCCAGCGACATAGCCATTACGCTAACTGCTGGTCCCTGCACTTCTGTTCTTCTGGACATTTCTGCACTGAGAACACAGGAGCCCTCAGAACTGGTGTCTGGGTGAGGATTCTAAGTTTGGAGATGTGTTCTGAAGAAACCAAGTTCAGGGAACCAGCAGTTAGCGTAATGGCTGTGTTGCTGAATTCCCACGCAGTCGACCGCGGTTCGTGTCCCGGACCTGGTGGCTTAAAACTCACTCCGGGCATGTGTGCGTGCGTGCCTAAGATCCCGAGAGGAGAATGGAGGAGAAGGGATTGCGGCGTGACCATTCCCCCTGGAGGGTGATTTCTCGCTTTCTGTCTCTCTGTCTCTCTCTGTCTGTCTGGCGAGCGCACGCGCCCTATAGCGAAAATCTCTCCAAAAAAAAGAAAAAGAAACCAAGTTCACCGTGGAGCTATGAATGTGTTGTTTCTAACTCTCTTCCCAGAATGACCTCAGGATAGTCAGACATGAAGTGGAAGAATTTACTCACTCACCTTCATGCTTCCATGATGCCCAAACTAGGAAAGCCTGGGATTTTTCCCTCTTCTAAAACATCGAGATATGTTCTTACCTTCACATTAAACCAGTTGAAAATGGTTGAAGATTCCTTGTGGGTTACCAGACAGAAGAGCCAATATCTGGCAGTATGAATGGGACCGAAGGATCTCCAACACTGTACTAGACTCCCGCTCATTACCAAATGTTGTATCTGGCTCCACTTTGAGTGAGAAAGACGAATGGTTTTCAAAACGCTCACTGCTGGCCAGATGAGATGTGCTAATGCCTCCAAATCGCTGCTTACCCAGCTGTTTCTACACAAGGTACCCGGAACTCTAGCCAGAAGTTTGTGCTCTGTCTGCATCTACGCTCTTACTTTTATTGCCGCTTTTGTAGACTGTGCTGAAAGACAAAACAAAGTGTGCTTCCCATGAGCAGGAGGTGTCTCAAGACACTCTCCTATTCCCACAGGCACTAAAATCCAGGTTGACTGCAGGATGGAAGTGTCGGCTCTGGAGTGACACACTCATGATTACGACATCCGTCATCAATAGTATTCCCAGCAAACCACAACTCTGCAGAAAACTCTGCAGCTATCCTTGACAAGAGACCTGCCTTTTTTTTTTTTTTTTTTTTGCCACAGGGCATGTGCACTAGCGGGAGAGAGACAGGGAGAGCTGGACAGTGGAAAAGTGGGAAAGGATGCCCCAGGGGCATAGCTACACTGCAATCCCTTCCCCTCCAGGGATTTTGGGCATACTCACATACACTTGCCCAACATGTTTTTCAGGCCATCACCAGGTTTGGGACTCAAACCATGGAGTCAGCCATGTGAGACCTAGTCCTTTAACCACCACACTACCTACTGGCCTGGGACCTGTTCAATTTAAGGAGCCTGTAAAAGTGCAACCGTTAGGTTGGCAGTTGGAATGAAATTCAAGGAAGATTCATGTAGCTGGCCATTACAGACACAGGAATGAGGTCATGGAGAAGAGAGAGCAGAAGAAGAGAAAAGACCCAGGGAGGAGCTGTGGCATTCTCAGCATTTAGAGACCGAGAAGCTTATTTACCCAGATTCAAGATGTAAGTGTCAGAAACTCTAAACTGTCAGATCCTGCACCATGTCTGTACTGGGATTAGTGGAATGAGACCTTCGGAGAGACTCCCTGACTCTGGAATCCATGGTTTCAGGGCTGTGGGGAAGATGGGGCTGTGAAGTCGGGAGGAAAATGTGAACTTAGAACACCCAGCGCCCTCCGCAGGTGTGCAGCTTGATCATGTTCCGCTGCCCGAGAAAGTCTGCAGTTAACACTTGGTCACCTGCAAAAGCAGATCAAGAGCTTCAAGCCATGTTTCACTTCTACCTTTTCTGAAGAATTATTTATTTAATTGTATTTTTTATTAATTATTATTATTATCTTAATTTACTCTAGGCCATGTGTGCTTATCAGAGAGAGAGAAAGAAAGAAAGAGAAGGACTGTGAGAAAGCAAGCCACTAGATCCAGGACCTGAACCGCAGTCTGCTATGTGGGAATCCAACGCCTTAACCACAACGCCACCTGCTGGCCCCAAGCAGCATGCATTTCTAATCACTTTAGGAAAGGTGTTTAGAAGCTTTGGAGGTCAACAGCAAGAGCTCACAATCTAGGAAGCTAAGAGTACACCACTCTCAGTCGGAGTCTGTGTGTCATGGAGACCATAAGCTACAGTTGCCCTACCATGGCAATTTCACATTCTGGAGCTGTGTGTGTCTATGAAATGCCAGGTGCCAATGGGTCACAGTGTTTTTTATTCTAGAATGATGTACCAACAAAAGAAGTACGCTTAGACTGGCCATAGATGTTCTACTATTGTCCACAGTTCATGATCCCAAAGATCCGTGTACTTCCACTTCCCCACAGTGAGCACCCAACCTTTCCTCGGGCCCCGCATTCCAGTACTGCTGTAGATGACGCAGTGTCGGCCTCCGTGGTTAAAGTTTATGACTCATAGCAGCCTACATGCCTGGAGGATGACCCTGAAACTGACGCCTGTCATTGCCTGATCTGGAAATTCCATATCGCGCTACGCTCCCACCATTCGACACTTCCATATTGACACTAATCCTTTATCTACCTCTTTAGGATAATTAAATTGCAAAATAATCCATGCACCATTCTACCATGTCCTCTGGCACAACGCAATGTGGAAAGAGTAGCTAGTGGAGAAATTGCTGGATGCCTTCAAGGCATCCTCACCATGAATCACCTGCTCGTAAAAGGCGAGAGACAATTGCACGCGTATTTCCAAAGCTAGTTGCTGTTTTCTAAGTCATACCTCACGTAGAACATCTGGGAAAGGTCTTTGTCCGTGTGCCGAAGGCTGGCTGCATTTCAGGAGGACAGGGGAAGCCCATTTAAAATCACAGAGCTGGAGCCAGTAGGTGGTGTAGTGGTTAAAGTGCTGAACCCCCACATGGGCGACTATGGTTCAAGTCCCACACCAGTGGCTTTGAAACTCATGCCAGGTACATGTGCATGCCTGCCCAATATTCTGAGAGAAGAGATTGCAGTGTGGTCATCCTCCCTGGAGGGGGTGATTATTTCTCATTTTCTGTTTCTCTGTCTCTCTGTGTGTCTCCAGTGAGTGCACACGCCCTATAGCAAAAATCTCTCTAATAATAATAATAATAAAATCACAGAGTCTGTGGAGTTTCCTAACATTCTAAACCATTCTAGAGCCCAAAATTTCCCCCCTCCCCCAGGGTTACTTGTGTCTTGTTGTGGAGTCCATGCCAAATATATGAGATAGTCTAAGATGTAGGGTCAGGCCTGAGGAAGGACGTATTATGTGAATTCTATGAGTGACACAGGGTTTCATCATCTAGTGAGAGTTGAAACAGTCGGTCTGCGGCCACTCTGTGCGATGTCCCTGGTTACGCACTTCACCGGAGTCGATCATTACCACACTTAGCTCAGTTGCTATCGGGTCACAGAAGTTTTCCATCATAGCTCACAACCTTCAAATAAATGGTAATCAGGAAAGTTAAAGCAGGGGTCAGCGGGTGGTGTGGTAGTTAAGGCACTGGACTTCCACATGACTGACCACAGTTCAAGTCCTGGATTCGGTGGTTTGAAAATCGTGCCAGGCATGTGTGCGTGCCTGCCTAAACTTCCAGGAGGAAAATGCAGGAGAAGGGATTGCAACATGGCCATCACTTCTGGGAGTGATCTCTCACTTTCTCTCTGTCTCTTTCTGGTGAACACACGCGCCCTATGGCAAAAATCTGAAAATTAAAAAATAGATAAATAAATAAAAATAAAAGAAACAAAAGTTAAAATAGAAGCCAGGAGGTGGCACAGCAGTAGTGCAACTGGACCCACGTGGAAAAGCCCTGGGTTTGCATCCCAGGACCACTTGT
>NW_006202562.1:3606400-3606627 GCF_000334495.1 Tupaia belangeri chinensis | reverse complement strand
GCTTCAGAGGCCACGTCCCAGCTGCCAGCCCTGCCTGCATCTCCGCATCATCTTTCTTGCCCAAGATCTTGTTCTGGGGTCTTTGTCCCTGGGGGTGATTCAACAGAGTTTGGCAGGCCTATGCCACCTCAGCTACCCACGAGAAACGTGTTCTGCAGGTTGTGTGTGACAACAGCAGCACTGCCAGGCGCCTCTCCTCTGTGACAGGCCTTCTCAGAGTGTGACCC
>NW_006202562.1:3594204-3605495 GCF_000334495.1 Tupaia belangeri chinensis | reverse complement strand
TCCCTACAGACAGACATGCTCATGGTAACCTGCACCTTAAAGAGCAGTACCATTGGAGATCAACATCTGTAACTACTGATAGCGTAGAATCATTGCAGCAGCCTCCTGCAGTAAAAGTTATGCAAACGTGGTCTCTCGCGCTCAGAACCTCTGACTGTACTATGCCCGCCTATTTTCAGGTGGTGACTGGACCAAGTTAACTGAACCGGCAAAGGTAAAACTGAGGATAAGGGGGACTGTTGTACTACTTATCTTTCTGTTTTAGGATTATTTATTTAGGGACCAGCAGTTAGCGCAATGACTATGTCGCTGGACTCTCATATAGTCGACCGTGGTTCACATCCCAGACCCGGTGGCTTAAAACTCATGCCCGGCACGTGTGCGTGCATGCCCAAGATCCCGAGAGGAGAATGGAGGAGAAAGGATTGCAGGGTGGCCATCCCCCCTGGGGTGTAATTTCTCGCTTTCTGGCTCTCTGTCTCTCTCTGTCTGTCTGGCAAGCACATGCACCCTATGGTAAAAAATCTCTCCCCCCCAAAAAAGAAAAGAATTATTTATTTAAAATGATGTATCATTATTATTATTTTTAAAAATTTTGCTACAGGACATGTGCACCCACCCAGGAGAGACAGAGAGAAAGGGAAAGGGAAAGTGAGAAAGCAAATCACCAGGTCTAGGATTCAAACCATGTTCAGCTGTGTGAGAGTCCAGCACCCTAGTCACCATGCCACCTGCTGGCCCCAGTACTATTGATCTTTGTCCTCCTAGTGCAATGTCCAATCTTAGTGAACAGAGTTTTTCGATTCTCTCTGTCTCAGATTAGGCTGCTATCATGAAGTAGCTTTTTGGGTGGCTTTAGCGAGGGAAACTTATTTCTCATTGTTCTGGAGGCTGGAGGTCTGAGAGAGGGGTGCCAGCATGGCGAGGTACTGAGGAAGCCTTCTCCTAGGTGGATTGCTCATTATATGCTCCTATGGTGGAAAGCGTTAGCTAGCTAGTACTCAGGCTTCGTCTTGCCAGGGCACTAACCCATTCATGGGTGCCACCCTCATGACCTCACTGCCTCCCAGAGGCCCCACACCCTAATATCGTCACATTGGGACTCAGGGTTCCCACATACAAACTCCCTGTCTCTGCTAGTGCTCCTCTGCCCCAAGCGGTGCCAGCGCGTCGTGCTCTGGACACCCAATAAACGCTCGTAAGGGGAATAAATGAGTGAATGAGCACTTGGACCCTGTCCTTGGGGATGGCTGGAGGACCTCATGCACTAGGCCTGAGTGTGGTGCTTGCCCGGTCCTCTCTGGCTTCTCCACCCAGTCCTGTGTGGTGGTTGCCCTTCTCTTGACAGAGAGGGATGGCGATGACCAGTCCCGCCCTCGATGCCCTGCTGTCCTCTTTCACCTTGCCGACGTCCCGGGACCAGTGAGGGCCTCTGGGGAGATGGGGAGGAGCCAGAATGCATTGCCCACGTGGACTCTGAGCAGGACCTCCAGTCAGAAGTCGGCTCACCCCTTGCATCCTCACTGCCACCAACACCCCAGATGGTCCTTCCCGGAGACCACGCCACTCCTAATCTTGCTTCCATGACTCCTTTCCCTACGTGATGCACACCCTTCACCTCCTGCCTCGCAGTCCGATGCCGCTTTTTACAGTTTATTTCTGTTTCCACAAAAGAGAGGGAGAGAGACAGCATGCTAATAAGGTCTTCAGACCACGATCCACCCCAGCCTCAGGCAGCCTGGATCATGGGTGTGTGTGCATCCCCAGGGCACATGGGAGGTCTCAGACATGAACCCAGAACCCCCCCATATGGATCCAGCATCACGGGACATCACGTGACCACCGCACCGTCGGTTGGCCCCATTCTGACGCTTTTAGCATGAGCTCCGTAGTCCAGGGCACCTCGTCTCCCTCTTCCCGCATGCAGGGTCCTCCATGACTGTCGCTGCTTCCCCACGCTCAGGGCCATTTGCTGATGTGGTCCCCTTGGAACCAGGGTGGAGACCTGGATTGGCCTACATGGTCACCCATCCAGGCTATGGCCTAGAGCACTGTGGGGGACTAGGGAGCATTTCTAAAAGTTGGCTTTTGGGAAAGCATTATTTTTTACTGAATTTATTTATTTCTACACTTTTTCCCAGCATGAACACCTTGTATATTATTAGGTTGTCCGAAAACTCATAATGCATTTTTGCATAGAAAAAAAATATGTCAGGACTTTTCCAACAGCCCAATAGTTCAAACATATTACCGTACACGTTATCATCGCCACATAGCTTTCCATGTGCGCGCGCTGAAAGAATTTCAAGTCCACCAATTCCGAGTCAGATCGAGACCTGTGATGCATTTTCCCTTCTCTAACTCAGCTCAAGGCCCTTCCCAGTGCCGTTCTCTGCAGCCTTTCCCAAGCCTCTGTGGGAGTTGCTGTTTTTTGTTTTGTTTTGTTTTGTTTTTTAATTTTTTGAGGGGTTTTTGTTATAGGGCACCTGCACTCTCCAGAAAAACAGAGAGAGACAGAGAGACAGAAAGCGAGAAATCATCCCCCTCAGGAGAAGGGCCACACTGCAATCCCCTCTCCTCCATTCTCCACTTGGGATCTTGGGCACGCACGCATATGCGCCCAATGTGAGTTTAAGCCACTGGATCTGGGACTCGAACCATGGTCAACTACATGGGAGTCCAGCAACATAGTCATTATGCCAACTGCTGGTCCCAGTTTGAAATGGAATGCTTTAGTTAGCTTGGTAATTTAGGCAAAAGCAAAAGCAGGGTGTGAAGCAGCTGCCTGGAATCCCATCGCCCCATCTGCTCTGGTTTGTCGGGAAGAAGATAAGATCTGTTTCTGTTTCTCCTCTGTGCCTGGCGCTCAACGCCCGTCTGACACCCCCAACATAAAATGCACCCTGCCCTGCCTGCAGGAGCCCCAGACCATGCCAAACGAGAAACACGAGTGCGCCGTGGGGCTGAGGTCCTCGTCTGTGATCTTTCCCTGCTGTCTGGCCACTCCTTCTGAGGCTTCAAGGTAACAGATGCCCCATTAACTCAGCAAGGATGGACTGACAGGCATATCAAATCAGAGAGAGAGAGGAGGCTCTTGGTCCTTCAGCTCAGGGATGAAGAGTAGCCATCACTCCCAGTGGGATGGGCTCACCCAAGCCTTTCTGACACTGTGCCTGCGGAGCAATGTGACCAGCCCCACCAGCTGCCCTTATCTACCCAGCAGAGACAGCACCCAGGGGGCTGCCCAGTGTGGGGGCAGCAGGACAGCTGGAGCCCAAAGTACAGAGGAGCTGATGGAGCTGGGCAGACTCAGTAAGGCCGCAGTCCCTTCTAGCCTGCCCACAGCCCACCGGCCGGGGCGCAGAGCGAGACTGCAGTAGGCTGGCCTCCAGTGCCTTCCGTGATGTGAGTGCGGGGAGAACGCCATTGCCGGTGCGGTAGTTTCTATCCCGGTCTTCTGCTCTGGCCGGCAGGGCAATATTTACCTCTCTTGGGAGGACAGTGAAGGGCTGAATAGCAAGACTGTCTGCCCTTTGAGAGTGAGGGCAATGCTGGTTCTTCTTGTCTGTTTCTTTCTGATTATTTTATTCATATATATATATATATATATATATATATAGAGAGAGAGAGAGAGAGAGAGAGAGAGGAGAGCCAGAGGGTATGCATGCTCATCAGAGAAAGATAGAGAAAGAGGGCAGAGAAAGCACCCTTTCAGTTGCAATCCCTTCTTCATTTCTCTACCCTGTCAGGAACGGGGGCATGCATGTACTCTGCCTGGTGTGTTTTCCAAACTGCTGCGGATGGAGTTCAAACTGCATGGTTGGCCGTGTGGAGTCAGGCTTTCCTAGCTGCCAAGCCACGGGGCAGACCTTCCGTGTCTCTTCCTATCTGGACACTCACCCATCCATCACAGTCAGCCATTGAGTCAGCACGTGTGCATGTATGTATGTGTGTGTATGTGTACATATGTGTGTGTGTGGTCTTCTGTGCCAGGTCGTGTTGCTGGGACCAATCTCCATTCTGCTTCTCCAGCACACAGATATCTGCTCTCTAAAAGTTCCTGTAAAGGAGTTTCCTTTCTTTTTTTTTTTATGTGAGAGATATTTTGCTATAGGGCGCATGCACTCAGTGGAGAGACAGAGACAGTGAGAGGGAAAGTGAGAAATCAACTCCCAGAGGGATGGTCACACTACAATCCCTTCTCCATTTTCCTCCGGGATCTTGGGCATGCATCCACATGCATCTAGCATGAATTTCAAGGGGCTGGTTGGGGACCTGAACCACTGTCAACTACATGGGAGCCCAACACCTTAACCACTATGTCATTTGCTGGTACCACATTAATAGCTCTTTGTTTCTATTTTTTCATCCCAGCAGGCTCTGCTCCAGTGTTCTGAAACAGACAGTAAAGAGCATGTTTTGCATAAGACTCAACACACGTTCCTTAGCAATAAGTCTGGCCAACCTAATTACATTTCTTTTTTAATCTCCTTTTTTTTTTTTTTTTTTTTTGGAGAGATTTTCACTGTAGGGCGCGTGCGCTCGCCAGACAGACAGAGAGAGACATAGAGACAGAAAGCGAGAAATCACCCCCCAGGGGGGATGGTCACGCCGCAATCCCTTCTCCTCCATTCTCCTCTCGGGATCTTGGACACGCACGCACACGTGCCCGGCGTGAGTTTTAAGCCACCGGGTCCGGGACACGAACCGCGGTCAACTATGTGGGAGTCCAGCGACATAGCCATTACGCTAACTGCTGGTTCCCTACATTTCTTTTTTGAAAGGGTAACTGAACTGACACAGATGAGGAATTCAGCACACTGAAGGGCATAGAAAGCTCCTAATTTGCATGTTAGAGTCCCTGGTCACCTAGTGAGTGGAGGTTGCCAAGTGTTGGAAATATGGAGGCCGAGAAAATGTACATCCTGCCTTCAAAGGAAGCTCATGACCCAAAGACAAAGGGGAACAATGAATGGCACATTACAATCAGAAGTCACTCCAAAAACATTGATCTCCTGTTTGCGTTACAATACACTACCGCAGGGTACAAGTCCCGGGAACCACTCCCCTCTGGGCGGTCCCAGCCCAACTTGTGAAACTCAAAGCTAAACCCAGGCAAACACTAAGACAAATGTGACCCTGAGTGCTCTCAGTCTCAGATCATCTTAGTGGGGTGGAGGAGGTCAATGGTCTCAAGACACTGAGATACCACAGCAGCCTTCGGAAAGACAGGTCTCAATCTGTGGAGGGGCAGGAAAATTCGGGCAGGTGATGGCACAGTGGTAACGCACGGCCCACCTGGGAAAGGTCCCGGGTTTGCACCGCACGCCCTCTCTGACCACACCAGACGTGTGCACACGTCCATGGTCAGAGCCAGCTGGGCCTGGCGATGAGTTGTGGGATGGGGACCCTGTTGGAGGTGACTGCCTCTTTCTCTGTCTCTTTCTCTGGAGACAAATAAAAGCGAGGTGAGCCATGGCCAGCAGGTGGTGTGGTGTGAAGGCCCTGGACTCCCACATGACTGACCGTGGTTTGATTCCTGAACCTGGTGTCTTTCTTTCTCACTCTCTCTCCCTTTCTCACTCTTTCTCTCTCTGGTGAGTGCATGTACCTTGTAGCATATTTTAAAATAATAATCATAATATTAAATAAAAATTAAATGAATGGAGCCAGCAGGGGGCATGATGGTTAAGGCCCTGGACTCCCACCTGGCTGACCACTGATCAAGCCCTGGACCTGGTCATTTGCTTTTCACTCCCCCCCCCAACTTTCTCTGGTGAGCACATGTGCCCTACAGCAAATTGAAAAGTAATAATAATTAATTAATGAAATTAGTGATACCTTTTTAAAAATGTAAGTCATACAGTACAATGAACCCTGCTCTGTCAGGGTTTTTGTGTCAAGGGAAAGGATCCCAGGGGATAAAGGCGACTGAAAGGCGAATATCTGTAACAGACGGACATGGTCCTAAAGAGGAAAGAAGACTGAGTTCAGAGGGGGAAAGGTTTGGTTTGACCAGAAAAGAGATCGTGAGTCCTTGCATGTGACAGTCGAGGAAGGGATCGGCAATGATAGAAAGAATTTGAGCTAGAAATAAGAGGCATTGAGAAGATTCATCAAAAAAAGAAATAAAAAAGTTTCTCATCAAAAATGAGCTCCTGGGAACCAGCAGTTAGCGTAATGGCTATGTCGCTGGACTCCCATGTAGTCGATCGCAGTTCACGTCCCGGACCCGGTGGCTTAAAACTCACGCCGGGCGCGTGTGTGTGCATGCTCAGGATCCTGAGAGGAGAATGGAGGAGAAGGGATTGCGGCGTAACCACCTCTCAGGGGGGTGATTTCTCACTTTCTGTCTTTATGTCTCTCTCTGTCTGTCTGGCGAGTGCACACACCCTATAGCAAAAACCTCTCCAAAAAAAAAAAAAAAAGAGCTCCTGCCCTACGAGAAGGGGCTTGCCTGTGGAAACACAGGCATGGACAGGATACCCTGCGGCTAGCCTGCTTACTGAGGGGGCACTCACAGAGCACGGTGTGTCTGCAAGTTCCCAAGTTAGAACGCCCATGCCCTGGAGAGGACATCTATTTGACTTAGCTTCGGCACAAGTTCACACAATTCAGGGGCTTACAGACACACTCAGAATGGTGTAAAGGCAGCGCACAACGTAGAAGCGTTTATACCGTGACCAGCATCCACACGGGCCCAGAACAGCTGAGCTTGGCCGTCCCAAGACTTGCAAATACCAGAAGGCCAACAGCGCACTGGGATGTCCGTGGGCTCAAGGTCACACAGACTGGGGTAGACCCAACTTGACAGTCATGACATGGGCAGAGAGCTCCCCAGTGGGCACCAAGGTGCTGACCAGGCACGGTGGTGGACAGGACTGGGGGAGGGGGAGCTGGGACGCACCCAGTGCACGGTGGTGAGTGCTCACCACAGGGCTTGACTGCCCGATTACGTTTTTCAGATGTCGCTTCAGGACAGATGGACCACCAAGAGATGGCTTTGGGTTTAGATTTTGACACTGTTCATAATAGCCCTATGGAAATGATGCCTTTATTAATAGTTAGTGCTGTCAGGGCCAACAGGTGGCATGATGATGAAGGTGCTGGACTCTTACATGGCCAACTGCGGTTTGAGTCCTGGACCTGGCAGCTTGAAAGATCACACCAGGCACATGTACCTGTGTGTCCAAAATCCCAAGAAGAGAATAGAGGAGGAGGGATTGTGGCACCGTCATCCCTCAGAGGTGACTGCTCACTTTGGGTCTCACTGTCTCTCTGTTTCTCGCCAGTGACCACATGTCCTTTATGGCAAAAACCTAAAAAAAAAAAAAATTAAAAAGCGCTTTCACCTTTTTGATAAAACCACTGCAAATGACTCTGCTTAGATCCTAAATTTATTTAATTGGGTCTATTTACTCATCTGTCTAACTGTCTAATCTATGAGTGAGGAAGTAAGTGTCTGTTATTTTTTAATTGCTAGAGATTGAGCGTACTCTCCAGAAAAAGAGAAAGAAAACACCTGCCCTTTTCCCTTCATTCTTCACCCTATCAGGATGTGGGGCATGTGTGCCCACATGCTTGATGTACTTTGCTGTTGTTTTGTTTTGTTTTGCTATAGGGCAGGTGTGCTCCCCAGAGACAGAGACAGAGAGAGGGAAAGTGAGGAAGCATCCCCCAGAGGGGATGGCCATGCCCCAAATCCCTTCTCCTCCATTCTCCTCTCTTAATCTGTGGCATATACACAAGTACCCAGTGTGTTTCTCAAGTTGCCAGGTTCAAGACTTGAACTTCACAGTTAGCCATGGGAGGTCCAGCCACCTCAATCTCCATGCCATCCACTGGCCCAGCGTGCTATTTTTAAAGCCACTGGGGTTGCGACTCAAACCACTGTTGGTCACGTGAGATCTGGCTTCCAACACAGAGCTTGACCACTGTGCTACAAGCTTGCCTAGAGTGAGGGAGCTTCTTTTCTGTTTGTTTTTTTAAGAGTTCTGGGGAACCAGCAGTTAGCATAATGGCTATGTTGCTGGACTCCCACGTAGTCGACCACGGTTCGCATCCCGGACCTGGTGGCTTAAAACTCACGCTGGGCGCATGTGCATGTGTGCCCAAGATCCCGAGAGGAGAATGAAGGAGAAGGGATTGCGGCGTGACCATCCCCCCTGGGGGGTGATTTCTCACTTTCTGTCTGTATGTGTCTCTCTGTCTGTCTGGCGAGTGCATGCGCACTATAGCGAAAATCTCTCCAAAAAAAAAGAAGAGTTCTGCCATAGTATACGTGCATTTGCCAGATAGAGTCAAATAGGGACAGAGAGAGAGAACGAGAGAAATCATCCTGCAGGGAGGATGACCCTGCTTCATTTTCCTCTTGAGATTTTTAGCATGCATGCACACAGGCCTGCTGTGATTTTTTTCAAACTGCCATGACCAGAACTCAAACCATGGTTGGCCTTGTGGGAATCCAGTGCCTTAACCATCATACCCCTTGAAGGAGTTTCTTTTTTTTTTTTTTGAGAGGTTTTTTTTTCACTATACGGCGGGTGCGGTCGCCAGATAGAGAGAGGCATAGAGACAGAAAGTGAGAAATCACCCCCCGGGGGGATGGTCACGCCACAATCCCTTCTCCTCCATTCTCCTCCTGGGATCTTGGGCACACACGCCCACGCGCCCGGCATGAGTTTTAAGCCACCGGGTCCGGGACGCGAACCGCGGTCGACTACGTGGGAGTCCAGCGACATAGCCATTACGCTAACTGCTGGTTCGCTTAATGGTTATTTGGTTTTATTTTTTTACTGTTTTGACCTATCTTCTAGCTTCTATTTTTAAAAATGATCATTTCCCTCCAAATCCTCTGTGTTTATGTAAATAAGTTCTAAAAACTTAATAGTAGAACATACATGTAGGTGTTCTTTGATTGCTGTGTCACCTGTAATTTCTTTTAAAATACTTGAACACAGACCGTGTGAGATTACGTGCCTGTTACTCAGCTTAAGTTACATCTCAGGTACTCTGCATCCAGGCAGGCATGCCTGCCTTACATCAAAAAGACAGCCCCTCTCCAAAGACAGGTATCACAAGAGCTTTTATTACCATATCATGATCACTATCTGATGCTTAGCTAATTAGCAGGCAGATTTAGGGGTGGAAATTGTGATTTATTAATACACTTGAAACATTAAAGAAAAAAGTCCTCATCTGATGAAGTGAAAGTGGATTGCCTAAAACATGGATTCACTCTCCTGGATTAAGAGGGTCTAAGTGGGCCCGTGGCATAGTGATTAAGGAGTTGGACTCCCACATGAATGACCGCAGTTCAAATTTCAGGACCCAGTGGCTTGAAAATCACACTGGGCACGTGTGCATGTGTGTCCAAGATCTCAAGTGGAGAAGGAATTGTGGCATGGCCATCTCTTCTGGGGGTTGATTTCTCACTGTCCCTCTCTGTCTCTCACTGGTAAGCACACCTGCCCTATAGCGTTAAAAACAAACAAACAAACAAAACAGGGGCATAAGCAACGAGGGAGATCTGTGATCTTTAGTGATTTTTCACCAGAGGTCTGATTTTTTTTTTTTTTGAGAGATTTTACTATAGGGCCCATGCCATGAGAGAGACAGAAAGCAAGAAATCTTCCCCCAGGGAGGGTGACCACACACAATCCCTTCTCTTCCATTCTCCTGTCTGAATTTGGGACACACATGCATGTGCACTCAGCGTGAGTTTCAAGCCTCCAGATCCAGGATTCATACTGCGGTCAACCCCTGGGAGTCCAGCACCTTAACCACTATGCCATCTGCTGGCCCCAAGGCTTGATCAGTTTTATGTTCTGGATTCATCTAGGAATCCAGAGGGTTCTGTCTTCCTGAAGTTGCTGGGAAGTTAGCAGAAGCCTGTCTGTGGAGTTGTGGACAGGTACCTTAAACAAAACAAGTGAGCAAAGTAGAGGTCCGTGCACCTAAGAGGAAAGAGGGCATGTGTGCCCATGAGAGAGAGAGACAGAGGAGATAGAGGGAGAGGTAAAGGGATCTTCCTTGGGACATGGTCACACCACAACCCCCTCTCCTCTATCTCTCCCTCCCTTGGGGATTTGGGGAAATGCCCATGTGCCTGTGGTATTTCCCAAGCTGCTGGGTCCGGGATTCAAACTACATAATCAGTCATGTGGGATCTGGCTGCCTTAACTACCAGGCCACAGATTCAGCCCTGGAAGCTACTATTTTCTACCAAAACCACCAAAGAGTTCGGCATGACCAAATAACCTAAGATCAGCTGATAATAATAATAATAGTTAAATAAAAAAATCACAAAAGGACCACTAATAACATAGAGTGTTCAAAATTTCACGGAAATGTGTATTATATAAAAACTATGCATGAATCTCAAATTTTTTTTTTTTTTGCAGTAAACCCATCCTTCAGTTTAATTTTTCCATAGACTCTTTGAGGTTTCCTTGTCATCAAGTAAAAGTCCTTCCTGAATTCTAGGCAGAGGGAGTTTCTACAGCAGGGTTAGCCCTCCAATATGGGAGAACCTGACACCTGCTGGCATCCGTGTCTGTCACGTGACTTTGGGTCGGGACATGTCTGCTGAATGCATGTGCTAACTGCACTGTCTTTCCTCTTTCTCTGCTGACCTTTTCTGGGTGAAACCTACCAGCTAGGTGAACTTCCCAGTTTGTTTTAGTATTTGCCCCTCTACTCGGATGTCTGAGCAGAGGTGGGAACTTGAGTTTGAGGAGGGAAAGGCAGCGACTGTCCTGTTCTCCCATGTCCTCGGGCCCACCTTGGAGGGACCATAGCATGTACTTGGGGAATGCTGGCTCAGTGAATGAGAGAAACAGTGACTGCTGGGCACTGCCTCCTCCCATTCATGTTCTTGAGTGACTTGCTAACGTCCTGTTGTCCCATAAGAGTCTCCACTGTGGGAACCGGCAACTGGCTGTCAATGGACCCCTTCTACCATAGATCCCTGTGGGTGAATCTTCTTATTTCCAGTTTGGACCCTACTAACACTTGGACCAAATTTCCCTGAGACTTATCCATGTCACAGATTTAAAGACTGCAAAGAAAGTTTAAAACCTCTGGAAATTATTATGCACTCTCCTTAAAGAGGAAATTTAAAATACACAGATGAATAGCTGTTTAAAATAAAAACGAACACAAGAAAATGCCTCATTCCACCCAATTTTGGAAGTAAAAGCTCTTGTCCATATAAGCAAAGAACCAAACCACAGTACTATTTGTCTTGTGCAGTTTTCGAAGAAGCCATCTGCTGGAGCTCAAAATCTGAA
>NW_006202562.1:3588812-3594173 GCF_000334495.1 Tupaia belangeri chinensis | reverse complement strand
CTCTGCTCTTTGGAATAGCTTGTAACATCCCCCTGAGGGTAGCGTATTCTAACAGGCAAACTTATGGCCCGCTGGCCAAACCCAGATTGTGCCTGGTTTTGTAAATAAAGTTTTACCAGCACACGGCCACACCCATTCATTTGCATAATGTCTGCGGTCCTTTTCCTGCTACAACAGCAGCATTGTGGTAGAAATCGCAGAGAACTTTTGGCTGATAAAGCCTAAAATATCTACTATCTGGACCTTTATTTAATATTTCCATATAACTGAAACAACCAAAATGACAATAGAAAGACTATAACATGCTTCAGAAGCTCTGGGATTAACGTTTTAAACTTTTTCCCGCTATTCAGTTATGAAAAGGCTAGCTGTTTTATTTGCTTAAACTTGGAATTTGAGCTGGCATATAAAGACATACACAGTATAATTTGGTTTTTTGTTTGTTTGTTTGTTTTTGGAGAGATTTTTGTTATAGGGTGTATGCACTTGCCAGAGAGAGAAAAAGTGAGAAATCACCCCCCAGGGGTCATGACCACGCCACAGTCCCTTCTCCTCCATTCTCCTCTTAGGATTTTAGATTTTGAACACGCATATGCACACGTGTCCAGTGTGAGTTTTAAGCCACCAGGTCCAGAACTTGAACTGCGGTCGACTACGTGAGAGTCCTGAGTTGTAACCATTTTGCCTTCTGCTGGTCCCTACAATGTAATTTTTTAAAGTATTAATAAAATCTGAAACTAGCAGGTGGCATGGTGCTTAAGGTGCTAGACTCACACATGGCCAACTGTGGTTTGAATTCCAGACCTGGCAGCTTGAACATCATGCCCAGAACATGTGTACACATGCTCAAAATCCCAAGAGGAGAAGAGAGGAGAAGGGATCACGGCATGGACATCTGCTGTGCAGGGTGATTTATCATTTTCCCTCTCATTGTCTCTCTCTCTGCCTTTTTCCAGCAAGCACATGTGCCCTGTGGCAAAACCCTGAAAAAAAAAAAAGGTATTAATAAAGTCCTAGCCGGAGAACATTGAAATTAAAGTAGAAGATGAAAATAAAATAAAATTGTGTTCTACTTAGGATTTAATCTTTTTTTTTGAGAGAGAGATTTTCGCTATAGGGCACGTGCGCTCGCCAGACAGACAGAGACATAGAGACAGAAAGCGAGAAATCACCCCCCAGGGGGGGTGGTCACGCCGCAATCCCTTATCCTCCATTCTCCTCTTGGGATCTTGGGCACGCACGCACACGCACCCAGTGTAAGTTTTAAGCCACCGGGTCCGGGACGCGAACCGCGGTCGACTATGTGGGAGTCCAGCGACATAGCCATTATGCTAACTGCTGGTTCCCAGGATTTAATCTTTTAAACAATATACAATATTACACATACTGCTTTTTTTCTGTCTGTTATTATATTAAATATATTCAGTTTCTTAAAACCTTTTAGAGTTACTCAACATTTCAAATATTTTGAAGAGTTTACTAATAAATACTACAAATACCTATGAACACACCACCCTCATTTTGCAAACTCATACTCAAAACGATGTCCCACATTTGGTAAGGACATGATTGAAAAAGAAATGCAATGCTTGCTGACTGATTATTCCTCAGCCCGCTGATTTTTTCTCTCACCAAAGACAACCCCTTCCTAAAGATGGTTTGCATCTTTCCAGACCAAGTCTTAAAATATATAACCTATGTGCAAGTGTTCACAAACATGTTTTCTTCATTTATATGAATGACATATGAATCTATGTCAAAATAAGTAGATCTTGTGCATTAATTTTAAATTCATAGTAGTTAAAATGCACCCCAGTTTATTTATTCATTACCAACAAATGAACATTCAGATGATTTCAATTTGAGGGTATTTAAAAATAAGCTTTGGTGAACATCCTTGTAGATATCTCCTACTGCAATGTGGGAGTTGCTTGGGGTGGATGCCTACAGGAGAAATGGGTTGGTCTTAACGTATCGAACTGCATTGCCCTCCGAAGTGCTACACCCATCTTACAGTCCAGTCATTAGCAGAGAAATGTCCTATTTCTCTATTCATAAAAAGCAAAGCAAATTCTCAAAAGGAGGTAAGGGCTGAACCAGAAACAACACTTAAAAAGGAGGTACAGGGCTAGCTGATGTCTCTGCTGTACTTCGTGAGAAAGGTCTTTGCTGTACTTCGTGGTGTTCTCCCTAAACACACAGGACACACACGTGCTGGCTTGGATGAGGCCGGGGGGTTTGATCGCAGAGTAGAGATCTTGTGAAGGTCTCTCTCTGTCTCTCTCATTCTTTCTGTTTCTCTCTCTCATGGAAGAAATAAGCTTAAGAAAAAAAGGGAGCAGCAGGTGGCAGAGTGGTTAAAGTGTTGGACTCCTATATGGCCTACCATGGTTTGAATCCTAGACCTGGTGGCTTGAAACTGGCCAGGTACTTGTGCATGTATGTCCGAAATCTCAGGAGGAGAATGGAGGAGATGGGACTGTGGTGTGGACATCCCTCCTGGAGGTGATTTCTCACTTTCTCTCTTATTCTCTCTGGCAAGTGCACATGCCCTATGGGGGGAAAAAAATAGAAAAGGAGAAAAGAAGTTAAAACTGAAGATATATAAGAAGCAACACCACAGAAGGCCTTAGGCCATCCGGAGAGCTTTGACCTTTCACTCTGTAAGTAATGGAAAAATTTTGAAAGTCTTTGACATGAACTTTTTAAATAGACAAATATTCTCTTTGGGTCTTTCTTGAATATTAAATGAATGGCTTACACAAAAGCCCTGAAAACTCACCATAGCCTCAAATATGTATTGATTCAGATTTTCACACTCTGACAGATTCAGATCTGAGAACTGGGCATTTGTATTCCTGCTCTCTGCTTTGTGGAGATCATTGGCCAAATGTTATCCCCACCCCCGAGTCTGTTGGTTAGAAATCTTACAAGGTAAGTTACAAGTCCAAGAACTGAATGAAAAGGACCATGTCCAGTACCCTCTGTGCCCAGGGAGAAGTCTCCAAAGTGGAGCAACATTTTTTTTTTTCAATTGCCAGAGTGTACTTGAGCTCGTGAGAGAGCGAAGCAGCTGGGGCATGATCACACCACAATCCTTCCTCCTCCGTTTCTCCCTCCTGTCAGAAATGCCAGTGTGTTGTTCAATCCACCAGGGCCAAGATTTGAATAGCGGTCAGCCATGCGGGATCCAACTTGCCATGAACGGCACTGAGCAGCGTCCAGTGTTTCCGAGAAGCGTGACGGCCAGTCCTAACCAGGAAAACGGTTGAGCAGGAAGAGTAAACATTGCACCTGTGAGACAGGAAGTGCTGTTCTGACAAAAATCATAGATGTCCACTTCTAGCGGGTATTTCTTTTGCTTTTGCACAGGGCCTTATACCAGAACATGCCAGAATGTTCCAACCTCCAATATCTTTGCCATGACTAATGCTGCAGTCCTCGCAGGCTCTGTTTTCGTCTTCCAAGGCCAACGATCACATCTTTTGTCCTTTCAAATGACTGGATGTGCTCTGGACTTTGTCCTGGCTTGGGTGTCCCTGTACAGCAAACACTCAATCCAAACATCACCCAAAGCACTAAGATCCAGGGGCATAGCTGAGGCCACCGTACCTTGTCCTTTCTGTGGTCAGTGACAACAATTCTAAGTGCTTCTTTGCTTTGCAGTATGTTGTGCTGGGTGGGAGCCCTGCTGCATGACTCCTGCCCAGACATGATGAAGAAAAAAAAAAGAGAGAACTCTGGCCCAGGCCATGCCGGCCATGGAACGCTTTTTCCACCACAAACCCAACTGTGCCAGAGAAGTCTGTCTCTGCCTCTCTCTCATTGGAGGGAATGGGCAAATGAACTTTTAGAAAGTGAGCCCCCGAGACAAGCAGACTACTGCCGGGTCAAGCATCGGACACCTTGTCACCTGGCCTCAGGTGTACCAGCCTTGGCCTTGTGCACCCTGCTTGTCACACTGCCTCTGGTGAACTCCAGCTCACCATCCCTCACTAAGATGGAAGGCACTACCTCTGGGGCCCTTTCCTAACTCCTTTCCTGTCTGTCTGGGGCCAGTGGCTGCCTTCTTAGGACAGATTTGTATTTAGCATATCATCCACACAAAGAGGAAGACTGTCTCAGGGAAGTCTCTCATTTTACAGAGGAGAAGCTCAGGCCCAGAGATATCACATGACAGGGACAGAGCCACGAAGCCCACAAGACCCCTAAGGAACTTCACAACAGGGGCGTCTCTTGGATGCCTGCTGAGCACAGCAGCAGACCCTTGGGCAGGACGAAGAGTTCAGGGCACCTACGCGAGGTCCTTGCCTCTGTGAGCTTTGGGATCAGTCTCCCCAACCGCGTACTTCACAGCTCCAAAAAGGCAGGGACACATGTGACCTTCGTTTCTCGAATTGAGCACTTTCCAGTTAGTTGCCTGGGTATCATTGCTACATCCAGGCTGTCATCAGCCCTTCTATCCTGCCTGGGTGTCTTCTGCACTGACTGGACTGGTTCTTTACAACACGGACACCCCGTGCCACTGCTCCAGGTTGCCTGTGGTGTCTCTGGCACAGCTCTGATAGGGCAGCACCAAATAGGCGTTATTGTCACCAGTCCCCCTCTACTACAGATGGTCTCAAAGCGGGCTGCTGTGGTCTCCTAAGGGTTAACTGGGGAGAGGAGGGTGTGAGTCCATGGCCTGCAGTTGATTTCCAAAAGTCACTCATTGGGGCCAACGCCAGCATGACATCTGGTTTGCACCTGAGTAAATCCGACAAGCTTCCTTTTAATATTGTATAAACTCTGCACCTTGACTCACGGCTATTAAACCCACTGCAGTGAGCTCTCTGGCAGACACGGCAGGCAGTATTTCCTTCGTGAGGGAGGACCACTCCAAGGACAGCATGAAGCCCCTGCACTCGCCCACCCTGCACCCCGAAGCCTCCGGTGGCGGCTGTCATCGGGGTTCCTTCTGCTAATAATTCCTTAGCTCCTGCACTTTCTCCAAGCGAGCTGTGCATTGATGATGGGGTCTCTCTTACTTTCTCTTGCCAGAAGGTTCTTTCTCCACCTCTTCCAGACTCAGTTTCCCCTTAAGAGACACGCACAGCCCCATGTCCCCTGTTACCCATTCTTACGAATTTTAGTTAACCTGGTCACTCAGTGTGGCTTAATAAAAAGCAAGCCCTTTGGAGGGGCTGCTGACTGCCCTCCCTCCTTCCTCTGTTCCCACCTCGTGTGGGTGAGCAGAATTCTCTGAAGGGTCCTGGCAGAGCTGGCCGCCCACAGCCCTCCAGCTGCTGTCCCCGGGTGAGTGTGAGGGCTGCAATCACAGTGTACTGGAAGTGAGTTTATGTTCACATCTCCATGTAACAA
>NW_006202562.1:3569072-3588530 GCF_000334495.1 Tupaia belangeri chinensis | reverse complement strand
AAAGAGGAAAACCTCGGGGCCAGCTAAGCACGCCACTGTGCCACCAAGCTCACATGGGGAGGTCCCAGGACCACATCCTGAGACAGGTGTGTGCACACTGTTTGGCTGAGACTGAGGGTGGACGGGGCAGGAGGGCCCTGTTGGGAGTGCCTGTCTTTGCCTCCCTCTTATGGAGGGAGTGAATAAATGCACTTTCAAAGAGTGAGTCCCGAGACAGGCCCACTGCTGCCAGGCCAAGCATCGGCCACCTTGCCCCCTGGCCTCAGGTGTACTGGTGTACTGGTCTTGTGTACCCTGTTCATCGTGCTGCCTTGGGGAACTCCAGCTCGCATCCCTCACTAAGATGGAAGGTGACATCTCGTGGGCCCTTTCCTGACTCCCTTCCCCTCACTATCCCCCTTCTCAAGGACCTTATTCTTTCTCTTTGGGCTGCCCAGCTGTGCAGAGCCCTTCATGACAGCTCCTCACAGTGTAGCGGACACATGTACACTCTGTTTCCCTCCCCTAAAGCAAGCCCTGAAGAAAGGACTTGTGCCAGTCTATGACTGGGGAGACAATTGAGAACCCCGATGGGAGACGGAGAGGGAGGAAATCTGTCAAGGTGGGAAGGGTGAGGTAGGGAGCAGGTTCTGTCTGTGGGCAGGGGTCGCTCTGCGCTCTGGAGAGCCTGAGGACACACCTCGGAGCAGTGACACTCAAGGATGCTGGTGCTTTTATCTGCTGACTCTGGGGCCTCATTCTGGGGGACTTCGCTCTGGACATGAGCGCTGGCGCTTCCAGCCTCCTCCAACTCTGGGCAAAGCGCACTCTTTGGCCGGAGGAGCGCTCAGGTGGAGATCCCTAAACTGTTTCCTGTAGCCTCCAGTGTGGTCCCAGGGCCAGCTATGGAGCACGCATGCGTCCTGGTTATTTTTACTGAACTGAAACACGGGTCCAGCCAATTAATAACCTCGCACAGCTAGGGAGAGGTAGAGAATGTGAAGGGGGCAGTTTTGTTTCGTTGGTTTTTTTTAAGACTTATTTATTTATTTCTTAGAAAAGAAAGATAAGCACCCTCCACAGGGTCTCACTCTGTTATCCCTTCTTGCACCCCAGCCTTCAGTCAGGCAGAATGTCAGTCAACCTGGAAGTCAAACCCCAAGTGTCCATATGGTTCCCAGCACTGCAGAGCTCTGAGCTACTCTTTGCTCCTCCCCTCAAGGACTGCATTCTTTTCTCTTTGGGCTGCCCAGTTGTACAGAGCCCTTTATGATGGCCCATCGCTGGGCTGAAGCTGGTTTCTTGACTCGATGGCATCCTAAAGTATTTCTGACCACATCCTTCCTCTTCCAACATCAGAGTAGATTCTGTGTCCCTTCTCTGGGGTGCTAGGAGGCTTAGCGCTAAGTGTTCTGTCACCAGCAAAACATTTCTTTTAAGTTCACTTCTTAACTCTCTAGGAATTACATCCTACTGCATACTGCAGCTACACTTCACTTCGTGTTTTAACTACTCTGTGTGCTCTTCTAGTGGCGAGAAGTGGATATTCCAGGATAACTTTCTGTGACTGCCCTGCAGCTTCCACGTCTTCTGGCTGATGCCATCCCGGCTGAGACTTACAGCACCTCTTCCTGTGGGAGCTGCATGGGGTACAGGTCTGGCACCATGAGCTCTGCCACCAAGGTATTAAGAGTCTTCTGACCTGGGGTCAGCAGGTGGCATGGTGGTTAAGGACCCTGGACTCCCACATGGCCAACTGCAGTTCAAGTCCCAGACCTGGTACTCACCTCTCTCTTTCTCTCTCCCTCCCTTTGACTCTTACTCTGTCCCTCTCTGGCCAAATTAAAATAAATAAATAAAGTTAAGTAAGATAATTCTTCAAAAAAAAAAGTCTCCTGTCCCTAGGTCAGTAGGTGCCGTGGTGGTTGAGGCACTGGACTCTCACATGGCCAGTTGCTATTTGGGTTCCAGACCTGGCCTGTCTGTGCTTGCTTTCTCACTTTCTCTCTCTCTGATGAGTGTGAATGTCCTACAGCAAAATTAAATAATAATAATAATAATAAATAAAATTAAATAAATCTTTTTAAAAGAGAAAGAGAGAGAGAAAGAAGGAAAAAAAATGGAGGTCTCCTGCCCTTAGCCTGGGGTTCATGCAGTAAGGGGCATGTTCCTGAGGCACTGGGCTATTCCACTGCTGCTCACTGTGCTTCCTGGAAGAGCCGACCCCATAACTATAGGACTTGTGGCCAAATGAGAACCTAGGTAACACCAGGTGGGGACAGTGGGACAGGCACTGCGGGAGTGAGATCAGAAATGAGTCCTCTGGAGCAGCTGAGTTATATAGCAGGTGCCCAGCCTCCTTCAATCTTTGGGGGCTGTTCCTATGTATCCACCTGAGCCTCATCAGCCTTCACATCTACCAAAAAGATGCTCTTACCTCGAAGCTGTGGCCAGAAGATTTCGTTCATGAAGGCCCTGATGGGGGATGTCTCCATGAAACAAGCTCTCCCAGTCCTCCCTTCTTGGCTGTGCAAAAGCTAGATCATATATTGTTTTAATGTTTTTGCCACAGGACACATGCACTTGCAGGAGGGAAACAGACAGAGAGAGGGAAAGTGAGACATCACCACCACGCACATCCCCCGAGAGTAGACGGCCATGCTTCAATCCCTTCCCTTATAGTCTTCTCTCAGGAGTTTGGGCATTCATACACACATACACGCCCAGCATGAGTTTGATGCCCCTGTGTCCTAGACTTGAACCATGATTGGCCACGTGGGAGTCCAGCACCTTAACCAGCACATCATCTGCTGGCCGCACTACCTCACTTTATAACCTTTTTCCCCACCACCTCCCCCTCCACACGCACACAGTACCAAGCTTTCCTGAACCGTCTTTCCGGCTTCTGAATTCTAGGTCTCTGATCTCCCTGCACCCCACCCCATTCTCCTCTGTTCCTTTCCCAGGCTCGGTTTTCCCATTTCCTGGCACCAGTATTCATTGCCATGTATAACCCACCCTCTCCACTAAACGATAAAGAACCCCTTGCCCACCCCAAGTACAAGTACCCAACAGCTTTAGAAAGAATTGGGGAATTCTAAATACAGCTATTTCTTTTTCCCCCGTGTAGTCCCTATAACCAAGAGCGGAACTAAAAATAAGTCCCTAGTTTTTTTCACTTGTCATGAAACAGCCAATATGACATCTTCATTTTTGAAAATGACTAGCGATTTATTTGTTTAATTTTCTTTTGGCGAGGTTTTTGCTATAGGGCACATGCGCTCTCCAGACTGACAGAGAGACAGAAAGCGAGAAATCACCCCCCAGGGGGGATAGCCACGCCACAATCCCTTCTCCTCCATTCTCCTCCCGGGATCTTGGGCACGCATGCACATGCACCCAGCGTGAGTTTTAAGCCACCGGGTCTGGGACGCGAACCACGGTTGACTACGTGGGAGTCCAGTGACATAGCCGTTACGCTAACTGCTGGTCCCATGGTTAGCGATTTAAATGCAAACATTAACAGAGGGAGTTAAGGAGGCTAATGCCATCAGAAGCATGCACACACATGCACATACACACATATGTGTGATACACATCATTTAAACAGAGAAAGTGAATGGATGCTGTTTCTCTGTTTTAAATGCCTGTCTTTCCAGGCAGGATTTACTACCACCTGCATTATGGTGTAGTAGAGGTATATGCTTCTCAGATTGGGCTCTTCCCAAGTAGATGATAAGTATTCTAGTGCAAGTAGTTGATGAACGAGGCACATTTATTTAACACTTTCATAAATATTACCCCATACACATCATGCCACCGTCTCCGTCCCTCTGAAAACACACTCTACCCAGCCACCTTCCCGTTCAGTGATCCGCTACTCACAGTCCACTCTGCCCAAGCCCAGTGCCTCTGGCCTTAGGGTTATCCTGGGCTGCTGCAGGGAAAACTCGTTTTGTTTGGAATGTCCTCTCTTCCTTGTATAAGGCTGCAGGCATTTGGTTCTGGTGGATTGCTTTCGATATAGCCCATTTCCAGGCTACCCAAAGCCCTCTCCCCACTTCCCAGAGCCACAGGGACTCACTGTGAGAGGCTGAGTGCCTCACTAATGAGTCAGGGAGGAATTTACTGTTGAAGGGAAGAAGAAAGTGTCAGGATTAGATGGTAGGAGAAAATATACGCTGTTCTTAGACTTAGATAAGAGTATAGTGCGTGGGTCAAGCAGACATTACGAGTAACAGTCACTATGTAGGGATGAAGTCAGAGGACTCATGCACTACTTTGCCTTCCTACAACACTTGGTGTTACCAGGATCAAGAACCTGGTATCTTAGTCTGTAATCATGTTGATGACAGAAATACCCAGGTCTGAGTGGCTTATAAAGAAGTAGATACTTATTTCATCCAAGATTCTGGTTGCTAAGAAGTCCAAAGATCTGTAGCTGGTGTCAAGCCAGCTCTGTCATAGCATGGCTGACAGAGCAGAGAGAAGGCAGATGCTTGGAGAGAGGGATGGAGAGAGAGAGAGAGAGAGAGAGAGAGAGATTGGAGACAGCCATCTGTCTTTTGTCACTACTCACTCTCAAATGAGCTAACTCCTAAGAGCTCTATTATAAGAAGAGCTAGAACTCACTGTGAGGTAGAAGTTAGTTGGGAAAGGCACCGGGAGAGCCAAGATAGAATGATGGTGAAAGGGTCATGCAAAACCAGCCAGCTAGATGGAGTTTCTTTAAACATGTGGTTTCTTTCTCCTTTATCATCTGCCTCTGTGGGTGGACTCCAGATGGATCTAGCAATTGTAACCTCCCTCACTGGTCATTCACAGAACAATTGAAGTCAGGGATTTGGGCCAGATAAGTCTTAACTTTAAAATCTAAAGTACCAGGGCCCAATGAAAACTGTAAGATAAGCCAATAGGCCCAAAATACATGGACATGCTATTGAAAAAATAACTGGTGGCAAAGGGCCACCATTAGGGCCAAAGGGCACCCATACCATGAGTCTAAATGATATAAGAATGCTTGTGACCATTGACCACTGTTTCTTTGTAAAAGCGTGATAAAAACCCATGTGAGGTAGGAGACAGGAATCCTAAAAATAGAGTTAGGGCATAGGTCCCAAATGGAATCACAAAATGTCTGTGTGTTTTTTTTTTTTTTTTTTTGGAGAGGTTTTTGCTATAGGGCGTGCGCTCGCCAGACAGACAGAGAGAGACATAGAAACAGAAAGCGAGAAATCACCCCCCAGGGGGGATGGTCACACCACAATCCCTTCTCCTCCATTCTCCTCTCGGGATCTTGGGCATGCATGCACATGCACCCGGCGTGAGTTTGAAGCCACCGGGTCCGGGACACGAACCGTGGTCAACTACGTGGGAGTCCAGTGATATAGCCATTACGCTAACTGCTGGTTCCCAAAAAATGTCTGTATTTTAAGATGGAGACGCTTAAAGATTGACTTTAATGATTAACTTTGAAAATGAAAGTTTTTTTCCTGGTCCCACCACATGGTCTTTTATAGTCCAAAGTTTTTAGACAAAGAGAATCTCCTGACCTTTGCACCCACTCCAAAATTAGGAAAGTAACTGGACCCATCCAGCATGCAACCCCCCACGATGAGGCCAACACATGGACAAGCCCCTTTTGGGAACAAGCTGGACAAAATCCCTCCTGACCAAGACAAATCCCCTCTCCTCAGTTGCTCTTCAGCTACTCGTTCTTGAGGTCCCCTCCCTACCTCAGAGTTCTGTTCCTCTTTTCCTCTCTTCATGAGACAAAGAATCGGGTTCAATGCTGGTCTCGCATTGGATGTTGGGCCCATGCAACCTAATTCCCACATCAACTGGGTCTCACGAGACATCGTTAATCTATTTATGAGGGGTGACTTCATGTTCCAATCACCACCCTCTAGGCCTTACCTCTTAAAGATCAAATCATCTCCCATTACATTAGGGACCCAGTTTCAAAACATGAGTCTTTGGGGAACAAACAATTATCCAAACCATAGCACCCAGTAAACTTGTAAGTTTATTTTATTGATTTCTTATGAGAGAGAGAAAGGCACCCCCAATAGAGAGACCTCGGGACATAAACCCTGGCCTTCCAATTGGCTTCAGTCGCTGCAGACGACCCTTAGAATGTAACAAAATGAAATTAAGGCTTTATAAGAGACAAATCTTTCCTTTCACACCCCTGGGACTCTCATACTCTGTTCTTTTTTTTTTTTCATATATATGTATAATTAGAGTGCAGACATTCGGTATATATTAAGTGGGGACATACAATGCCTCTCCTTCAGAGCATGACTTACTTCATTCAACATTAAGTCTTCCATATTCATCCACTTCCTTTCAAAAGCCAGGGCTTTGTTGTTTTTTATGGATGAATAGTATTCCATTGAGTATATGTGCCACAGTTTTTCTAACCATTCATCAGTTTGTGGGCATTTAGGTTGTTTCCATGACTTAGCAATTGTGAAAAGTGCTGCAATAAACATTGATGTGCAAGCACTTTTTCGATTAAGTATTCTTCTGTCCTTCAGGTAGATACCAAGGAGTGGGATTGCTGGATTGTATGGTAGTTCTATTTGTAGATTTTGGAGGAATCTCCAAATTGTTCTCCACAGTGGTTGGAACAATTTACAATCCCACCAGCAGTGTAAGAGAGTTCCCTTTTCACCACACCCCCTCCAGCACTTAACATTTTCTGTTTTTTTAATCTTAGACATTCTGACTGGAGTTAGGTGATATCTCATGGTTGTTTTGATCTGCATTTCTCTTACAATGAGGGATGTTGAGCATTTTTTCATATGCCTTTTAAATTGTGGTCCATATTAATAGAATGATTCTTTGGAATCTCAAAAGACTTAGATTAAATCTGTTTGTGGAAAATCAGTACTTGTATTAATAACTAGTTGTGTTAAAAGTTGTACTTTCAGGGCAAGTTTGGGAGTCTTATTTAAGAAGTTTTTCCCTACCCCAATGTCTCCCAGATTTTCCCCGGTGTTTTCCAGGAGCAGTTTTATAGTTTGAGGTCTTAGATTTAGATCTTTGATCCACCTTGACTTTATTTTTGTCAGAGGTGAGAGGTAGGGATTCAGATTCATCTCTCTGCAAGTGGAGATCCAGTTAGAAAAGCACACGTAGATGGAACAGTAGGTCAATAGGCGGGGCTTGCCTCCTTCTTGCTTTTGGGGAAGATCTGGAAGTTTGGTCAAGAGGACATCAGACCAAAGGTGAGATCTTGAAAAAAATCATAAAAAAGAGAATGGGTCTTGCCAGGCTGCAGAGCTTCTGAGATTAATGCAGTCTCTGATTTTCCCTGGGGTAGTGGCTGCCAAGGTCATGAGTCAGAGGACTGAGTGTCCCCCAAACCCACTGTGCTGAGAACTTATCCGAGGATAAAATTAGCACAAAAGATGTCGGGTCAAGCGCTGCAGGGGACACTGCAATGGCTTCATATAGAACTTGGGTCCTGCTGATACCCCATTACCATCATCCGGTTTCCAACGTCAGCACATTGAACTCTGCGCTTGAGGCTACTTGGGCTGGGATTCCTATCCTGCTGTTGGAAGGCCCTAATATATTCTCAGTTTGGATGAAACTATTGGGTTGTTGGAAATGTCAGGATGCATTTTTTGCATAGAAAAACAGGAAAATAGGGCATGACTTTTCTGATGCCCCAATACTTGAAGAAGAATCACTATTTTTAGAACGTCAAGATATTTCAGAAGAATATTGAACAGCCTGGAATTTTAAGTAAAATGCACAGCTGTTTTTTTTTTTTTTAAGTCTATTCATTCATTGAGAGAGAGAGAGAGAGAGAACAGGCACCTTCAGTGGGGTCCCCATTACACAATTAGCCCCAGCTTTATGACCCCAGATTGCAGGCATAGCACAGGCACCCAGCATGCTCAGGGCTGTCTGGGGATGTGAATCCAGGACCTTTTCCACATGAGTCCAGGGTCAGGGAGGAGCCACTGCAGTGCGGTCACTGGCCTGCATAGCTGTTTAATACCATGAAGTGCCAGCTTCCTGCAAAAGATAGAGTTTAGATCATAAGGTTAGTTGAAGATGAAATAAAATTACACATGCGCATATGCACACACAAATACATATAGGTACATACACATACTGCATGTGTGTGTACCTGGACACACATCCTTGATCCCAAGTGGTTCATGCTCTGTAACAGTCCTGACATTCTCTTTAGTGATTAGAGAAAAAGTAAAACGTGAAATGGAAGAAGAGTGTCTGCATTCAGCTCCTCCCCTCGGTGATGTGAGAGGAGGACAAAGCCACTGTTGCCAGACTTGGTTTGTTTGTTTTTTCAAAAAAAAAACCTTGAGAAAGAGCTCAGGTGTCCTGGGGCCAAGAGCAGACTACCCACAGTGAGGGTGTGAGAACACAGTGGCTGGCAGCCCTGGGGATGTGAGGAACTGTGCAGAAGCCCCTGAGGCAGGTGCCGTGGGAGGTGCACCCAGACCTCCAGGATGGCTTGGCTGGCCACGGTGAGAGCTGAATGAAGGCTCTCCGGGAACTTCTCCCAAGGAATGGCCTTGGACCAGGTCCCCTGAGGGCCTCTGGGCTGAACCTCCTCCCCTGAAGCCGGTAATGGACTGATGCTATGGGTGTCGGAAAGCCCGCTTCCTTGTTTTAAATGGGACAGGCTCTCTCATGCCACTTCTGCTCCAGAGCAGCTCCCTGAAAAATAGGAATGAGGCCGCATTTCACCTGAAACTGAGTCCTCGGTTTCTCCTTTCCCATCCTCTCCACATTCCCTTTCTATCATCTCCTGAGAAAAATCCCCAATGACTGGCACAGTCATTTCCACCTCAGATTCTCCTTCCAGCTCAACTAGAGACAACCCCTTGCAAGGAAGGGCTGGCTTCTTCCTGAATCACAAAGATAGGCCATGCCATCTCTGGCATGGTAATTGCTTTGAATTTGTTGAAGATCCCTATCATCTAGCTGTGGCAATTTTAAAGACCCAGAAGAGCAAATTGGCAAAAGAGTAAAGGGTAATCAACACCTGCTATGATTTGAATGTGTCCCCTCAAAATTCGAGTATTGAAATTGCTGTGATGATATTAAGAGGTTGAAAACTTAATTGGACTAATAGGAAAGAGAGTCTTTGAGAAGTGATTAGGATTGGATAAGGTCCTTTTAACCAGTGGTTCGCAAACCTCATTTCTGACCCCACCCATGTGGAAGCAAGCATGGAGGCCCTATGGTTAAATACTGGTGGGTGTGTAAGAGAGGGAGTGAGACTAGAACAGACACAGGGACACAGACACACAAGCTCTCACCATACAATGCCTTATGCAGCCAAGTCTCTGCAGAGAGATCTCACCAACAATAAGCAACCCCTCACTAGATGTAGCCCCTGAACATTGCATCTCTAAAGCCATGAGCTAAATAGACCTCTATGGTTTATAAATGATCAAGACTTGGGTATTTCTGTCTTGGGCACCAGAGAATGGAATAAAACTGTGCTGTCTCATCTCCCCATCTTACAGTGAAAAATGGGTATCAGCCTGTGGCTGAGTGGCAGGTGGGGTTGGAGCACAGCATGGGAGACTCCAGGCAGGGGAAGAGAGGCTGCAGTGCTAAGGGGAACCCAGAGGGCAACCAGCACAGGAAACCAGGGACGACCAGACCTTCTCCTCATGCCCTGGCATGGTGAGCCGATCTCCCTGGAAGGAAGCCACCGGGCCAGGGAACTCTGCCTTGGCATTAATACTAGCCTCACATTAGAGCCGTATATTTTTGCTACCTGTGCTTACACATGGGCAGGGGCAGAAATGAGGTCTGTGAGCCACTGGTTGAAATTGGCTATTATCTTCTTCTTTTTTTTTTTTTTGGATTTTTTTTGCTATAGGGCGCATGCACTCACCAGACAGACAGAGAGAGACATAGAGACAGAAAGCGAGAAATCACCCCCCAGGGGGGATGGTCACGCCACAATCCCTTCTCCTCCATTCTCCTCTCGGGATCTTGGGCATGCATGCACACATGCCCAGCGTGAGTTTTAAGCCACTGGGTCTGGGACGCGAACCGCGGTCGACTATGTGGGAGTCCAGCGACATAGCCATTACGCTAACTGCTGGTTCCCAATTGGCTCTTATCCTTTAGCAAGCCAATGGGGCTACAGTTAACAACATACGTTTTTAAGTTTCGTCATGTATTTTGGTTTTTTTTTTTTTATTTATTTATTTTTTTTGAGAGGTTTTTGGTATAGGGCACGTGCGTTTGCCAGAAAGACAGAGAGACACAGAGAGATAGAAAGCAAGAAATCACCCCCTGGGGGGATGGCCATGCTGCCATCCTTTCTCCTCCATTCTTTTCTCGGGATCTTGGGCACACACGCATATGTGCCCAGTGTGAGTTTAAGCCACCAGGTCTGGGACTTGAACCACGGTCAACTACATGGGAGTCCAGTGACATAGCCATTATGCTAACTGCTGGTCCCTCTTCATGTATTTTGTGAGAGAGGAAATAGAGAAAGAAAGAGGGGTGACAAGGGAGAAATGGTAGTGTGAAAGACCAGGAGGTGGTGAGAGAGAGAGAGGACCCCAATAGGACCCTCATGACATGATCCTTCTCCAGCCTCAGTCTGCACAGGGAGACCTCGGGAGGCAAACCCAGAACTTTCCTACGGTCTCAGTGTAGCAGAGTACTGTTACCACTGTAGCTGCCAAAATAATGTTTTAGTCCTGATGACTGGACCGTTCCCATAGTGTAGGTTTTGCTTCCTGTCTCTGTGGTATCTGATGACAGAACACCAGCCTGGAGGCCTGTATTCACTAGTATTTGTCATTCGATGCTGGCCACAGAACAGCTACAGACACAGGCCTGACCTCTGCTCTCAGTAGAGACATTGTTCTTGCTTTCACTGTGATGATTTAAAGGTGGATGTCCAGCAACAAAAACATGACACCAGTTAGCAGCATCTCCTTTATATGATTCTGAAGATGGTGGTCATCCCTTTCTTTGCTTTATTCAGAATTGGCCCACAAATTCTCAAGGATGCATCTCCTTATAATGCATGTTAACTTGGGGTCCCCCAAAGCAACAGCAGGGAAGATAAGTATTTTGACATTTGTTATTTTAAAATTCTTAAGATCCTTGAAGCTAAAGGTGAAATATCCTCAAAACAAGTAAAATCATGTGAAGTCAAAATGGGTCTTCTGGCTGTTGAGTCTGCTCAGGCAGATCTTGCTTCCTGGAAGGCCCTGTCCTTCCCCCAAAAGCATTTCTAGGCCAAGACCACTAGGAAACACTATCTGGTTATTTCAACCTTAGATAGCCCCTCCTTGTCTGATCACCTGCTAATGGTATTACATACTTGGTATTTTATAATATCACATAGACACTGGGGCTAAAATCGCTGGGGTAGTTTCATAGAACTTGGTTCAAACCCAGCATACACTGGACTTACCTAAATCTCCAGAGCCGCAGATTCTTCTTCAGTTGCATGAGCTGGCATTTACAAGGCTGCATGTAAGGATTAAACCAAGCATCGAGCCTAGAAGAGCAGACTGTCATATACATTTCCCTCCCTACTTTTTTGCCTTGCTCCTACCTCTTTTATTAGGGAAATACATGTACCTCCACTATAGATCTAAATGTAAGGGATTTGAGAGATGATTCCAGAAATCCCCAGGAGAGGTGTGGGAGAGTGAGACCAAGAAAGGAAGGAGCCACAGAGACATAAAGCCATTCTGAATTATCTATAAATTTATTTATTTATCTTTTTAAAAAATTTTACTTATTATTATCATAATCTTGTTTAAATTATATCGAATCACATATATCTTTACAGTGTATTACATTTCTTTTTCCAGAAGGAACACTATGCATATCAATCAAGACAAAGCCATTACTATCTATCATCATCATCAAATATCTTTTCATTATTTTTTCCAGATCATTGTTATTATTATTATTCTCATTATTTCTTTAAATATTCAATCACTATATATCATTTTGCTTGTAAAAATAATTAACCCAACATGAAATACTTCTCAGTCCAGTCAAGAATACTATACACGTTATCATCAACGGGTAATACACCATTTCTGTGTCCCACTAATGCCATGCCTCTGTTTGTTCTCTTGCTATCCTTCTCTATACTCTTCACTTCTCCTGCCACATTCCACACTGTCTTCAGCATCCCTAATTATTTTCACTGCTTTTATACCCTCCAATAATTCTACCTCTACCATAAAATGCAGATAGTCAGTATATATGAAATGGATACATACAATATCTTTCTTTCATACCCTGGCTTGCTTCACTCGGCAATAGATCTATATATGACCACTTTCTATCAAATGCCAGGGTCTTGTTTTTTATAGCTGAGTAGTGTTCCATAGAGTATCTGTGCCCCACTTTTTCCATCCGTTCATCTGTTTGTGGACATTTGGGTTGGTTCCATGTCTTGGCGATCATGAATAATGCTGCAATAAACATTGATGTGCAAGTACTTTTCAGACTGAGCATTCTCCTGTCCTTTGGGTAGACACTCAGAAGTGGGATTGCTGGATCAAATGGTAGTTCTATTTGTAGATCTTTACAGAACCTTCATATTGTTCTCCATAGTGACTGAACCAGTTTACATTCCCACCAACAGTGTAGGGGAATTCTCTTTCACCACATCCCCGCCAACACTTATCACTTTTTATATGTTTAATCTTTTCCATTCTGACATGGGTTAGGTGGTATCTCATTGTGGTTTTTTTTGTTTGTTTGTTTGTTTTGTTTTGTTTTGTTTTTTGTTATAGGGCACGTGCGCTCACCAGACAGACAGAGAGACAGAAAGCGAGAAATCACCCCCCAGGGGGGATGGTCACGCTGCAATCCCTTCTCCTCCATTCTCCTCTTGGGATCTTGGGCATGCACACACACGTGCCCGGGGTGAGTTTTAAGCCACCAGGTCTGGGACACGAACCGCGGTCAACTACGTGAGAGTCCAGCGACATAGCCATTACGCTAACTGCTGGTTCCCAGGAATTGCATTAAATATGTAAATTAATTTGAGTAGAATTGCCATTTTGATTATATTATTTCTTTCAATCCAGGAACATGGGATGCTCTTCCACTCTTTTACATCCTTTTCAATATCTTTTTAAAGATTTGTATAGTTTGCTTTGTAAAGGTCTTTGACTTCCTTAGGTTTATCCCTAGGTATCTTATACACTTTGTGGCTATGGTAAAAGGATCCCTTTCTTCAGCTCTACTTCATTCGATTTTTTGCTCATATATAGAAATGCTATAGATTTTTGGATGTTCATTTTTCTATTCTGCCACTTTACTGTATTCATTTATTATTTTGAGAAGTTTTTTCATGGAAACATTTGGGTCTTCTAAGTGTACCATCATGTCATCTGCAAATAAAGATATCTTCAACTCTTCTTTGTCTACTTTAATGTCTTTTATATTGTTCTCTTTTCAGATTGCATTGGCTAAGACTTCCAGCACTATATTAAAAAGCTGTGGAGAAAGGGGGTAGCCTTTTCTAGTATCAGTTTTTAGTGGAAAAGCTTTTAGCTTTTCCCCATTCAGTATAATGTTAGCTCTAGGTTTTTCATATATGGCTTTTATTGTGTTGAGAAATGACCCTTCAAAACCAATCTTACTGAGAGTCTTAATCATGAAAGAATGCTGTATTTTATCAAATGCTTTCTCTGCATCAATTGAAATAATCATATGGTTTTTATCTTTCTTTCTGTTAATACAATGCATTATATTTATGGTCTCATGTATGTTGAACTACCCTTGCATCCCTGGAATAAAGCCTACCTGGTCGTGATGAATAATCTTTGTTATATGTTGTTGGATACGATTTGCAAGTATCTTGTTGAGAATTTTTGCATGTATGTTCATCTGTGATATTGGTCTGTAGTTTTCCTTTGTTGTCATGTCCTTATCTGTTTTGGGGAATGAGGATGATGGAGGCTTCATAAAATTAATTTGGAATGTTTCCTTCTTTTTTAATTTAGAAATAATTTGAGTAGAATAGAGATTAACTCTTCCTTAAAAGTTTTGTAGAATTTAGAAGTGAAGCCATCTGGACCTGGGCTTTTCTTTGTCAGGAGGTTATTTATTACTGATTCAATTTCCTGGCTATTATGGGTCTATTCAGGTTTTCTATGTCTTACTGATTCCATCTTGGTAGATTATATGCATCCAGGAATTTGTCCATTACCTCCACGTTCTCTTGTTTGTAGGCATATAGTCGTTCATAGAATCTTTTAATGATATTTTGTATTTCTATTGTGTCTGTTGTAATGTTGCCTGTTTCATCACGTATTTATCTGGTTTCTTTTTTTTCTTCTTTTTCTTCTTCTTTATCAGTCTAGCCAATGGTGTGTTGATCTCGTTAATCTTTTCAAAGAACCAGCTTTTGCTTTCGTTTATTTTCTGTATGGTTTGTTTATTTTCTGTTTCATTTATTTCTGCTCAAATCTTTATTATTTCTTTTCACTTGGCATTTTTAGAGTTTTTTGTCTTTGTTTCTCCAATTCCCAGAGGCATGGTGTTAGGTTATCTATTTGCCATGTTTCCATCTTTTTCTTATGCACACTAATTGCTATAATTTTCCCTCTTATGACTGCTTTTGCAGTGCCCCATAGATTATGGAAACTCATGTACTCATCATTTGTTTCCGCAAATTTTTCTATTTCAGACTTAATTTCTTCAGTAGTTAGTAAGTCATTCAGAGGTAGGTTGTTCAGTTTCCATGTGTTTGTGTATTTTCAAGGGCATTTCTTGACATTAATCTTGATTTTAATCCCATCATGGCCAGAGAAGACGCTGGATATAGTTTTTATCCCTTTGAATCTATGAAGGTTTTATTTGTGTCCTATCATATGGGCAATCTTTGAAAAGGTTCCATACGAAGTGAGAAAAATGTGTATTTTGTAGTCTTAAGGTGGAAAATTCTATACATATATATATCAAGCCCGTTCAGTTTACAGTCTCATTTAGTCCTGTATCTATTTTTTGTCTAGAAGATCTGTCTAAAGGAGATAATGGAGTATTGAGATCCCCAAAAATTATAGCGTTGCTCCCTATCTCTCCTTTTTAGTTCCAGCAGCCTTTCCTGCACATATTTAGGTGTTTCTAAGTTGAGTGCATAGATATTTATAAGCTTTATGTCTTCTTGCTGAATGACCCCATTTACTATTATATAATGTCCTTCTTTGTCTCTTCTTACAGTCTTTGTCTTGAAGCCTATTTTGTCTGAAATCAATATCGCAACTCCAGCCCTTTTATGATTTCCATTTGCATGCAATATCTTTTTCCAGCCCTTCACTTTTAATCTATGTATGTCTTTATCCATAAGATAAGTTTCTTATAGGCAACAGATAGAGAGTTTCTGTTTTTTTAATCCATTCGGCCAGTCTGTTTCTCTTCTTTGGAGAATTTAATCCATTAACATTCAGTGTTACCATCAATATTTCTGGACTTTTTCCTATCATTAAGTAAGCCATTTTCTTGGTTGTTTTTTGTTATCTTGTGACTCTGTCTGACTTTTTTGTTTTCCTGGTATAGTATTCCCTTCAGACCCTCTTAAAGATCTAGTCTGGAGTTGATAAATGCTTTCAGGTTTTGTTTATCCGAGAATATTTTTAATCTTTTTTCCCATATGAAAGATAATTTTTCTTGGTGTAATATTCAGGGGTGAAATTGTTTTTCATTCAACACTTTGACTATATTTTCCCATTCTTTCCTTGTCTTCATTGTTTCTGACGAGAGGTCTGATGTTAGCCTGATGTGGTGACCTTTGTAAGTAACTTGACGTTTTCCTCTTGTCAATTTTAGTATCTTGTCTTTGTCTGTTGTATTTGGCTATGATCCTTGGAGAGGATCCTCTTGAGTTGATTCTAATTGGGATCCTATGTATTTCTTGGGTCTGAATATTAGAATGCCTTTCTAGGTTTGGAAAGTTTTCTTCCAGGATTTCATGAAATAAATTATCAATGCCCTTATTATTTTCTTCCTCTTCTGGGATACCAGTTATCTGGATGTTGGAATGCTTGATGGTATCCAGTATTTCTCGTATATTACCCTAATTTTTCTTGGTTGTCTTCTCAATCTTTTTGATACTTTTTTCTAGGTCAGAGGTTTTGTCTTCTACATTTGAGATTCACTCTTCTGCATGATCTAATCTACTTTTAATACTTTTGAGGGAGGTTTTAATTTCCTGTATCACATTCTTCATCTCTAACAGTTCCATTTGATTCTTTTTTAAGTTGTCTATATCTTCTTTCAAATCATGAAAGGATTTCCTCATCTCCTGGAGCTCATTGTCTCTTTTCTCTTGCATCTCAGTTAGTTTGGTCACTACAAACATTCTGAATTGCTTATCCGACATGTCCATGACTTCCATTGTGTTGTCTGTGGGTGATGTGAATTGACGTTTACCCTTGGGGGAGAGACATTTTGTTGGTTGCTCTTATTTCTTTTTTTTCTTCTTCTTCTTTTTTTGGAGAAGTTTTTTGTGCTATAGGGCATGTGTGCTCACCAGACAGACAGAGAGAGACAGAGATAGAAAGCAAGAAATCACCCCCCAGAGGGGATGGCCACGCCACAATCCCTACTCCTCTATTCTCCTCTCCGGATCTTGGGCACACATGCACACGCGCCCAGCGTGAGTTTGAGCCACTGGGTCCGGGACTCGAACCGCAGTCAACTACGTGGGAGTCCAGCGACATAGCCGTTACGCTAACTGCTGGTCCTGGTTGCTCATATTTCTCATGCCTCTGTGATTGTTCCTAGTTATCTGGTGATCTATATGTTCCTTCCTGACTTACTTAAGTACCTCTGAGTGTTTAAACGTGTGCAGGAATAGAAAATAGGTGATCTCTCTTCTGGTCTGCCTCCCTGTTGCTCACCAATAGACTGCACTGTTGTCACTGGTCCTGGGTGCACCAAATTCTCCCCTGTATCTAAAGAGTAGTGAGCCTCCAACTGAGCTAATGAGCTTTACCTCGGGAGCAAAGAAAAGATCGTGAGGCACACATTGCATGCTGTGCACTATTCAAAACACGGAAGTTTTGAGAGTCCAAAGGCAAGTGTGCGGGGGGAGGAATGAGCCATGGGTACTGGCTGTTAGGGCCTGTAGCCATAGGCAGGCCGTTAGCTTGAACCGGTCTCCAGATTTAAATTTATTTATTTACATTCAATCACTGTGTATCATTACAGCACACCAAATGAATTTTCCCATTGTGAATATACTGTATATTGGTTCAGTCAAAGATACTATTATACACATTATCATCAACAGATTTCTTTCCATTTTGGGTCCCTTAAATGTTTTTTTTTTTCATTTTTCCCCCTGATTCCCTCCCTCTCACCTTTCCCCATTTCCCGCCTTCTCCCCACACTGTCTCTGGTATCACCATTGCTCTCCATGCTTTTATCCCTTCCAATCTTTAAGTTTCCGCCATAGAGGGCAGACACTTGGTACATATTGAGTGGGGACATACAATGCCTTTTTCATAGTCTGGCTTGCTTCCTTTAGCAGTAATCTTCCATATTTGTCCACTGTCTATCAAATGCCAGGGTCCAGTTTTGTTTCATGGCTAAGTAGTATTCCATACTGCATATGTGCTACACCTTTTTCAATCTATTCATCAAGCAACTTACTACTGGAAATAATCACAGCATAATGCTGTGAGGAAACTGGAGAAGAACAGAAAGTGCAGGCCTCTGAGCGATCCAGCCTGAGGGCACAGGCCAGCGTATCTTCTGTGAGTGCACTGACTCCTGTCAGTCATTGCTAAGGGCTAGCCCAGGGCACCTGTAGGCCACTCTGTTCTTTTTTTCTTTTTTAGAAGTTTTCACCTTAGAGTGCATGCACTTGTTGGAGAGAGACAATGATAGAGGCAGGGAAAGTAAGAAATGACTTCCCCAGGGGGATGGCCCCACCACAATCCCTTCTCCTCCACTCTTCTCTTGGGTCTTGGGCAGGCACATACACATACCTGGTGTGATTTTTCAGCCACAGAGTCCAGGACTCAAACTATGGTGGGCCATGTGAGAGTCCAGAGACACACCTGCTATGCCATCTGCTGGCCCCCCACCCACTTTGTTCTTAGAGTCACCTCTCTGACTCTGAAAGACCCAAGTAAAGAGATATGGCTATTGGCTCCCTGAAGTTCTGCCCTGGAATGTTGAGGTCCAAAGAAAATGGAGTGAATGGGCACTGACAGCATTTGCCACAGGTGCCTTCGACTCAATAAAAGGGCTCTGATTATTATTCGCTCCAAAACAAAAGATTGAGCGTAAATACTTGGAGTCTTCAACAAGTTCATGGAAAAGGCATATTATATTTGAAAATGCATGGATCACAACATGACATGGCGTCAAAGTAAACTCGAACAATATTGTCATGTTTCCAGGAAGGTTTTGAAGTCCCCTGTATTAACTGTTATGCAATGCATAGAGCTGGTCGTAGGCTGCTTTTGCTGACAAGGGAGAACATTTTCAATTTTGCATCAGAGATGTTACTTATGTTTTTTTTAATTGCCAGAGGGTATATGTGTGCTCACCAGAGAGAGACAGAGAGACACACACACACAGAGAAAGAGAGGGAGATATCGCCTCCCAACAGAGCATGGGCATACCATAATCCCTTCTCCTCCATTTCTCTACCTTGTCAGGACCCACGGGCACACATGCACATATGCCAAATGTGTGTGTGAAGCCACCGAGCTGGGATTTGAACTGAAGCTGGCTGTGTGAGATCCAGCTCTCCTAACCACTAGGCAGTGGAGCCGGGCCAAAGATATTATGTAAATCTATCTTGAGGACTTCATTAAAACCCTAGCTCACTTGACTACATGCAGTGTCAATGAATGAAAGTGTATACATATGTGTTTATGTGTGAACAAATGTATGGATTCACATAAGGTGATTACAAAAGCTCCTTACAGGTTGTTAGCCAAGAAACTGATCAGACTGGCCAGAGTTATTGTAAAGGAAAGAATAAATGTGAAAGCCTTTGAAAAACTCATGGAAAATGCCTATTATGATAAAACTATACACAGATTTCAATTCTCTTGCACCAGGATAAACTTGCTCTTTAATTCCATAAACTTTTTGAAGTCTGTTTATTCACACTGGAAGGATGACCAAGGATAGAGTGGCCAGTGCTGACCCCGTAAGAGGGCATTGTCAGATAACGTGCATCGTCCTCAGGGTTGAGAGATGCATGTCAGTTAGATAGGTGAAGATGGAGATGGGGGACCAGGAGAAGATTTGGGGTGGGAGGGTCTGCGGCAGGAGGGAGCATGAAATGGAGCCGGGTGAGAACTCCAATTCCAGGAGTTTGCGATGAGATATTGGCTAAGCCATTTATCTCCTCTACACTGGCTTCCCACGTCTGAAAGGGAAAAAAATGATGACCAGAGCAGCACGGTCCCACAGGAACTCCTGGGATGAGAGCTATGCCCTGACTTTGCCGTCCGGTTC
>NW_006202562.1:3562580-3568948 GCF_000334495.1 Tupaia belangeri chinensis | reverse complement strand
TTCACCCTGTGGTTGCCGTCGGGTTTGCCAGCCACTGACCACCTCTGAGTATGTGAGATGTGCCTTCTGAGACTGAGAAACTGGATTTTACATTTTATTTCCATTTGAATAGCACAGGTGCCTAGAAGTTACTGTACTGAAGAATGCCCTATTAAAGAGTGGGCTGACCCCATGGCCTGATCGTAAGGGAGCCGAATCCCACAGGTCTGACTGCACAGCTGGAGTTCCAGCCCTTGCAACATGAAAAGCACACTGAGTGCATGTGTGAGTGCATGTGCGTGTGTGTGCATGCACATGTGCACATGTATGTGTGTTTATGTGTGTGCATATGCATGTGTGCTCCAAATTCAAACAGAATGGAGAAACAGAGGAGAAGAAATCATGGTGTGACCATACCCCCGAGGGATACTTTCTCCCTCTCTCTCTGTTTGTCTCTGGAAAGTACATATACCTTCTAGGGGGAAAAGAGTAATTTTTATAGACTAAGGAAAATGATTTTTCAAAGCTTATTTATTTCTCAAGAGAGACAGAATGAGAGAAAGAAAACCATACACCACCCACAGGGACTTCATGCTGAAATCCACCCCCCAGTCCAAGTCCAGCCTACGTCAAGAAAAAAGCCTGCCATCCTCAGGGAGGTCCCAGGATGTAAGTCCAGGACCTTTCTCATGAGGGTTCAGTTGTGTTACCATTGAGCTGGCCCTGGAATTAATTCATTCTTGCAACTGAAGTTTCTCGACAGAACAGAGCTCCACCCTCTGCAATCCCCCTGCCCTGTGGCGAGACCCAGGTCTCCTCCTCCAGTCTCGACCCCCAGTGCTAACGTAGCTGTGTCTCTTCTACAGAAGTGCGTTGGTTCCAATATGGCTTACCACCAGTCATCCACTGGTACTGAGGACATTCTTGGCATTGTCCCAGCAGCATCGTTGACTCAGCTAGTCAAAGGAAAATGCAGAGGGAGCTGCCTCACAGTCTGAAAGTCTCAATGTTTGCCTGCTCTGAACGAGCGCAGCCTCCGAGGCTACAGCGGCAGGCGAGCAGATGACAGAAGACGTGGACAAAAGCTTCGCGTAAAGAATAACAATCAGTGGCTGAAAGCTATTAAGTTCACTCTTCGAGTTCAAAGGGATTCGAAATGGCAATTTGTCAGGCAACTGTTGTCACTTTAGATGCCCCCAGTCGCTTTCTTTGAAGCCCTTGATTGACTACAGGAGGCTGCGCCAGATTCTTCTAAGGACAGGATTTCCACAGTCGAACACATTTATGTCACAGTAATTATGACTCTTCCCAAATTTAATCAACACAAGGCGAAAGAGTGCAAGTTTGAGAAAGTGTGCATGGCTCTGTGAGGGCCCCGCAGTGGCCTGGGTGGCTGTGCACAAAAACAGGCGACCAGGTGACAGTTGGGGTCACTTATGCTGATCAGACATGAGAGAAAGCTGCCCGGCCGGCACAGACAGAGGACGTCTTCCTCAGTTGTGCTTGTACTCTCTCACGATAAAAGTGATTGCAACTTGGGAAGCAGAGTTTTTAGAAAAGGACAATCAACTGAGGAATAAGCAGGCGATGAGTAGTCCCTCTTTAGCGAGCAGAGATCTAGAAGGAAATTTGCCAATTGTTTCTGAAAATAGACACAAAGGCCAGTGTGCTTTTGCTAGGTGATGGATGACAGGCTCGATTGAGATGGGAGCGAAGGGGAATCCTTGAGTGTGAAGGACACAGAACTCTGGCAGTCATGGTGTCCTGATCAGACCTTCTTCTGGAAAGGTGCAGAACTGAGCGAGGCTGTGATACGCTCTCGGAAGCCTTCTTGCATTAGGAACAACTATTTGCAAGTTAATGTACTATTGTGGGGGCCCCTAAGAATCTACTTGCCAAGAGTAGAAAGTGATGGCTCAGCCATGGCAAAGCAGGTGGCGGGGCCCTGATGCAGGGTGCTGGAACCACATAGAAAGGCCCTAGGTTCAGCTCCTGGTCAGTTTGGACATGCGGGTGCACCTGAGGGTGTACACACCATCCTCACTGCCTACAGGTTGGGTGGCATGGCAGAACCCTGTCAAGGGTCTCTGTCTCTCTCTCATGAAAGAAAGAAAGATGGGAGGAAGGAAGAAAGAACTAAAGAAACTTTAAAAAGCAAAACAATGAAGGGGCCAGCAGGTGGTATGGTGGATAAGGCACTAGACTCTCACATGACTAACCAACTGTTGTTCGAGCACCGAATCTGGCAGCTTCAAAAATCACGCCAGGTGTGTGTGCATGTATGCCCAAAATCCAGAGAGGAGAATAGAGGAGAAGGGATTGTGGCGTGATTTCTCACTTTCCTTCTCTCTTTCTCTCTGGCAAGCACACAAACCCTATGGCACAAATCATAAAAAAAAAAAAGTTATTTATGTATACAGACACACACACGCATACACACACATACACACACACATGAATGGGAAGCAAGAAGCATGCCTGTGGCATTTGCAGTGTGTATAGTGAAACTGACCAGAGCTAAGGCCCAGCCCAGCCTGAGCATTTAACAGGAAGGTCACACCGGAAATGGCCCAAGACTGAAAGAGATAGGAGCTCTCATCAGAGCCCATCCTCTTCCTAAATTTCTAAGCACTCTATACCTCAGATGATAGTAGTGTCCTAGCTAGAACCGGGAGAATACAGATGGTGAAGGAGGGAGCTGAGGGGCCTTCAGAAGACGACCAGCAAGGGACCCTGCCCAGCAGCTGTGTGCCAGATGTCCCCGCCAAGCAGCCTTGGGGACACAATCATAGCAAATAACTGAAGAGAGGCTGCAGCAGAAAAAAAAGAAAAAAAGACCCATGATATGTGCCTATGACATGTGGGGACAGGGCCAGGACAGAGGTCACGGGAGCAACTCAAGAAAGCATGTATAAACAGATGGAAAGAGGGCGAACCTAGGAAAGGTCTGGACAAAATAGGATGGGAGCAGCCACCCTGATAGCTGTCCCTCCCGTCTACACTGCCGGCACAGGCAGTCAGGCTACAGTGCATGACCTGCGAGGGCGCACGCAGGAGGGGCAAAGGCAGGACCCTGCAGAACGTCTGACTCATCTATGAGGTGTGCACGCTGGCTGCACCAGGACAGTGCCTGACAACAATGCCACACTAGCCAGGTGACTCCTGTGAGCCCTCTGCTGATCTAGATGGACAGATCACCTCTCTCACGGGACAAAAGGACATTCCCTTTCCGTGAACAAACCAGGAAGAAATTGACCCCTACATGCGATTCTGCCTCAATTCCTCGTCCGGAGCAATGAACAATGGCATGCATTGCCAGCAGAACTCACGCGACCTCACATTGAATTCAATGGGCAGGTTCGGACGGTCTTCAAAAAGAGACTTAAAATTTTGTTGCTGACAAATTCATTGGTCCAAATCCTTTCTGGAAAAAGTGTGCCTTCCAAGTAACAAAACATAGCAAGAAAATAGTTTTCCTGGAGTTTTTTGGTCATGACTTGTCTAGGTGAAAGGTCACCAAGACCTGGAGTGGGAGAGGCCGAGGCCAGCACTGCGCAGAATTTGGAAGGAGAGGAAGGTGAGGTGCTCGCGGTGTCATAGAGGAGTCTGTCTCCCAGGATGTTTGCACACAGTACCCAGTGGAAGAAAGAAGTGCTGATCTCACTCCCCAAACTGAAAATGGAAAGCCTGCACTGACTCAGAAGGAGATACATTTTTAAATTATTATTATTATTATTATTAGGTCTAATTTTGGTAAAACATACATTTCATAATGCATCATCAAAGCATTTCTCATGTGCAGTTCAGGGGCACCCGGGGTGCTGGCATCACCGCACGGCTGCCAACACTGTTCTCTAGAAATGTTTCGTCTTACGAGACCGAAACTTTCCCTGTGGGTGAGGTGCCATCCCATTGGACCACTGTTCTGGTACTGAAAACTGCCATTTTGTACCTATTAAACAGCTCCCCATTCCTCCATGGCCTCAAGCCCTGGAAGTCATACTCCTCTTTCTATCTCTATGAGTTTGACTCCCCTAGGGACCTCAGAGGAGTGGGCCCATCCGGTGTCTGTCCTCTTTGTCTAATTGACTTAGGTCTGATGTGCTCAAGGTTCACCTGCTATAATATCTGTCAGCTTCTTCTTCCTCTGTAAGGCTCAGTAATACCCTATTGTATGTATAAATCCCATTTGCTATCAAAATGTATGTCCATAGACACTCAAGTTGTTTCTACTTCTTGCCTATTGTGAAATATGCCGCTATAAATGTGAGGCTGCAAAGGACTCTTGCAGACCCTACTTTAAACCCAGAAATAGAACTGCCAGGTCATATAGTAATGCTATTTCTAATGTTCTTGAGGAGCCAGTATCCTGTTTCTATAGTAACTACAACATTTTATATTCCGCCAATAGTGCGCAAAGGTTCCAACGTCTCCACATCTTTGTCAACACTTGTTTTCTGTTTTCTTTATTCCTTTTTGACAGTAGTGAAAATCTCTACAAAAAAAAAAAAAAATGACAGTAGCCATCCTAATGCATGTGAGGAGCTGAAGATGTATTTAATTCTTTAGACCTTTCCGAGCTTGCTCATTTGTTCACATACTCTATTACATATTTATTTTGGAGTCACATCTAATAACCAGTACTCTTTTGTCAGTTTTTCAAGTAGCAACTCATTGAAATAATGTCTAGATTTTGTACATGCAGATATGCTTTAGTCAGGGAGGGCAGAAAATAAAATGTAAATAAAGAAGATACTGGGCTGTCAGAAAAAGTCACGATGTATTCTTCCTATGTTTTTCTACGCAAAAATGCATCACAACCTTTCCGACAACTCAATAACATCTAATGAAGATGAAAACTCTTAAATAGGTCAGGGCACCATCACAGACAGAGGCTGGGAAGTAAGGGTGATATTTTAAATCATGTAGTCATGAAAAACCTCCCTGATGAAGAGCCCGTCTTGGAAAGAGCACAAAGAAAAGCCTTTGAGGACAGGGAACAGCGAATGCAAAACCCTCCAGGAGGGAAAAGCACCGGGTCCCTGGCCTGCCCAGACTGGATGATCTTTTTTGTGTTGTTTTGTTTTGTCATTGTTGTGTTGTTTTTCTTTTTACCTGTTTAAATTTACATGTCATCACTGTACATCTTTACAGAGGCCCAAATGATTTTTCCCAGCATGAAAGCAGTGTATTCAATCAAGTCATAGTTATCACCATATACATTATCCTCAACGGATAACTTTTCATTCTTGAGTCAAATGTTTTTCCTGACCCATCCCCTCCCAGCCCATTACCCATCCCTCCTGCACTGTCTCTGGTATCTGCAGTTACCGTCCCTGATATTACACCTTCCGGTCTTCTCAGCTTCTGTAATGGACTGCAGACATTCGTAGTCTGTTTGTGGGACTTACCTTCAGCCTTCCATACCCATCCACTTTGTGTCATGAGGTGCCCATTGTTCTCTGTGGCCGAATAGTACCCCATACTATGCCTCAGTCTAGTCCTCTGTTCTCGGGCATTGGAGAACCGTCACCAGGACTTTCTTGTTTAGGGCAGCTGTGATGACGTGATTGATCGTGGGTAACTTCCAGTGATGGGTCTCATGCTTACGATCACACTTGCATTTATGTGCATGCGCATCACAGGTGTACACGGGCATGCTCTTCTGTGACATGGCTGCCTTGGGCTCTCTGAGACACGGACGGTTGTGGATACGTTAGAGACCACGTCTGTGAAGGATGTGGATGGCGTGGCATGGAGTGTCAGCCAGATTGCCTGGACTGAATTCCAGCTCGCCCACATGCTCACTCTCGGGTCTTGGGAAAATGACTCTTTTTTTTCTGTGCCTGGATTTACTCATCTGTAAAATGGGGCTAATAATAGCCCCTCTCTATTGGGGTTATCATAGAGATTAAATGGGTGAAATGCTAAGAGCTTACCACAGTGCCTGACACAGATAATTCTCTGTCGATTTAGCTGTTTTCACAAAGTGCGGTCCACCCCACTGCCAGGACACTCACTGTCACTTACAAAAGCACAGAGGGATTAAGCAGACTTTAAAGATAGTTTATTATTTTGGTTTTTTGAGAGAAAGAGAGATTTTTGCTATTGGGCATGTGTGTTTGCTGGAGAGACAGAAAGACAGAAAGACAGAAATTGAGAAATTACCCCCTGGGGTGATAGCTATGCTGCAATCCCTTCTCCTCCATTCTCTTCTTGGGATTTTGGGCATGCATGCGCAAGCTCTCAGCATGAGTTTTAAGCTGCCGGGTCTGGGATTCGTACCATGACTGACTAAGCAGGAGTCCAGAGACGTAACTATTATGCCATCTTCTGGTCCTGAAGATAGTTTATTTTAAAGAAATGGCTTCTGAGCCCTTCAGAAGACA
>NW_006202562.1:3561872-3562523 GCF_000334495.1 Tupaia belangeri chinensis | reverse complement strand
CACCATTTTTATTTAGTGTTATTGACAGTTGAGGCCCAAATGTTTAAAAAAGCTTTTTTGATCTCTGCCAATATTTAAAGCAGCAAGTCACTCTTGTGAACCTTAATTGTGTCAGACGATGTCATCAGTAATGTAACGCACCACCAGCTAATCTGAGAGGGGCACCCCGGCAGTCTTTATCTAAGTCACTAATAAAACATGTATGTTCTAAGGCACTCAGCTGGACTCCCCCATTCGGATTCATACTGCTCCCTCCATAGAATATTTAAGGTGCAATTTTTTTTACATTTTGTATTCATTTCCCTTTTTCTGTAAAATGCACCACAAGGCCCAGCCACGGTGGTGCAGGTGGGAGGGCCACTGCCGAGCGACGCCAGAAGCCATGTGGGAAGGCTCTCTCAGCTCACGACTGGGTCTGCCTGAGCGCACCAGCGATGCTGGCTGCGGCAGGGCTGGAGAGGGCTGTGGTGTGAATCTCTGTTGGGGTTGTCTACTTCTCTCCATCCCTTAGGAAATAAATAAATAAACTAAAGAAAGAATCAAACGCATCATGACACACCTTGTCAAATATTTAAGTGTAGTCTAGCAGGCTCCAGGGACCTCTGGGCTATAGCCGGGTGGAATACCTTCTTCACTGGTGGGCAGCAGGAA
>NW_006202562.1:3546792-3561861 GCF_000334495.1 Tupaia belangeri chinensis | reverse complement strand
TTGCTAATGAGCTGAGAGCAGCAGGCATCCCAGCGCAACAGGGGAGAGCTGGAAGCACCGCACGGTGTCCACGGTGCTTCGCCAAGAAGCAGAGGTGCACAGGTTCTCTTCTCAGTGAGCTTCAGGACTCCTGGTGGGCTTGCTTTTATTTTTCTTCTAAGGTTTTCGCCATAGGGCACATGTGCTCATCGGAGAGAAACAGAGAGAGACCGTGAGAAGCAAAGTGAAAAATCACTTCCCAGGGGGTTGGCCACTCTGCAATCCCTTCTCCTCCATTCTCCTCCTGGGATTTTGGGTGCACACACACACACACACACACACACACACACACACAGTGTGATTTTCAAGCTGCCAGGTCTAGGACTTGAACCATGGTTGACCATGTGGGAGTCCAGAGTCTTAACCACTATCCTACCTACTGCACCCTGCCCCCTTTCCCTGGGAGAGCTGTCTAACACACAGGTGACCAGGCCCCAGTTCCAGGGCATCTGGTGGGCCTGAGAATTTGCATTTCTAACCAGTGATGTCGCTTGCTTGGGGCCACAGTTCGAGGACCAGTGTCTGAGGTGAACTTTTTGCTGCCACTCTTAAGATGGGAATTGGTAAGGGGTGGGGCAGGTGCCTAATTCTGTTCACACCTTTAAGACTGTCCAAATAAGAAATCTCTCTCTGGGACCAGATGGTACTGCACAGGTAATACAACTGGACCCACACGGGGAGGTCCTGGGCCTCGTGAGCTGAGACTGCTCCTGACACTTGGGAGCAAGCGTGCCCTGGAGTCAGGCTGTTCCAGGCTGGAGGTGGAGGCAGCCTAAAGATTCTGATGGGGATGCCTCTCTCTCTCTCTGTATGTGTGTTTCATCTCTCTTTCTCTCTTTCTCATGGAAGAATAAATACAGAAATCTTTTTGAAAAATCTAGCGGAGAGATGAGTTGTTCTTAAAGTTACCTTGGGATCGCATTGAAAAAGCCTTTGTTATCTATTTCCTATTACAATAGTGTTTATTTTTTTCTCATTGTCTTATAAATAAAGCGTATTGATTAATTTAGGTTCTGACAATAAGAAAAGGGTCTTCTCTGATCTTTGGCCAACAATTTCCATTAAACATAATGCCCACTACATGGTTTAATCCAGCATTCCTTTAAAAAAGAAGTACGGTTTAGTGTGAAATTGCTATTTCTCAGTGAGCTCATGCCAGATTCCTGTGATCACAGATTCCTTTAAAAGGGGAAGCAAAGTGAGTAATGTGTTCCAGAATCTCGCCTGAAACACACGTTTTAGGTATCTGCTTCCCTAATCGATGTCTGCTCGGAGAAACCTGAAATTCGAGGACTTCTCTGTTCTCCAAGTTGTCCATCCACTCTACACCATCATGTCCCAGGACCCAGCTTGGGCTCTGGTCATCCTTTGTCTCTAGCATGTGCTTAAGGCCTGAATTGTCTATGCATCATGGGCTTCTGCTCATTCAGGACTGGCAGGTCCCTCCACCCGACAAGAGCTTTCTCACTGTTCCTAGTTCCTGTCTAAACGGCCCATTTTGAAAGGAGCCTCCACAGCCTGGCTCACTTCTCCACATTCTCAGGAATTTCACACTCACCAGAGTGAGCTGTGGGCCAGCAGGTGGCAAGGAGGCTCAGGTACTGCACCCCCATATAGCCATTCTCCGTGACTGAGTCCCAGATCTGGCCTTGAAAGTCACAGTGGGCACGTGTGTCTGCAGGTCCCAAATCCCCAGAGGAGAATGGAGAAAGGATTGCAGCATGGCCATCCCTCCTAGGGGATGATTTCCTGCATTTCTTTTCTCCGTCTCTGTCTCTCTCTGATGAGCACATACTCCCTCTGGCAAACAAACCAAGAACAAGAGTGAGCTGGTACAGAGGTCCCATGGTCTCCATCTGCTGTCTGTGAATACGTGTATCCTGGGTTTTGCTAGAAGGAGATGAAGAGGCCGACAAGCACAGACCCACAGATGAGAATCGTGTCTGGACCATCCGCCAACCGCAGTCCTGGCAAAGGGAGTCCAGGTGAAGCACTGGGGTTGCTCTGACGGCCAGTATCTCACCATGAGAAGCCGCCCTGGGACACTGACGCCACTGCCCTGCACGTCCTTCATCCCCGTCAGATGACCTCTGTCACAGACCCTCATTCTACCCTGAACGTGATGGCTCTGTGCGCACTTTCTGGAACATTCTGATTCCAGAACCTGCAGGATAGACTCGCCACGTCAACTGGGTTTTTACCCAAAGGCCCAAGTGAGATCTTTCCTGAATGTTTTATCTAAAATTGCAACTTCTTTTGCCCCATGTCTTCCAATCCTTTCTTGCTTTACTTTTCTCCTTGACTCCTGTTACCATTTAAAATGCTATAGGCTCGACTGGTTTCATCCTGTCTGCTCTCTGTCCCTTCACGTACTCAGAGATGTTTGTCTACGTGTTCCACACCCACGTCCCGAGCATTCAGGATGGTGCTCGTGCCTGGGGATACTCCTCAATAAATACTGAGCTGAATGAAATGTAAGAAGGACGCTGGGGACAGGAAGGTGGGGACAGAGATACCAGCAGACATGGTCTCAATTATATCAACTTGTCACTAAGGTCGCCTATAAGTCAGGTATGTAGTTATCTTAAAGCTATGTCCGTGTACCCCACCAAAAGGCCCCAGGTTCCCCCCCAACCCCCCCCAGGCTTACTACTACTCAATTTTAAGGGCATCTAGTCTAGGTGCCACAGAAGGACTCCTAGTTTTTAAACCTCACAAGCTTATGGGCATGCAGATGGACGCCACATCACCTCAGCTTGCCCGCAGACAAGCGGAAGTCGTCATTTCCCCCTTCCTCACCGGCCAGCATAAGCTGGAATTAGACCTGTTCACCTAATGCGAGGAGACTCCCGAACACCCGGATAGGCTGGAGAGCCTCCACACAGCAACCCTGCTGGCTCCTGCAGCGTTGGACTGTCGTGGAGTCAGGATGCAATGCTACTAGCAGCTTTTTTTATCAAGTAATTACTGTGAGACACGCTTTTGCCATGTGTTTCCAGATATCCTTATTTAGCCCTTGTAGTAAATGAGTTGTTCGTGTAACCCCCTTTTAAAGACAAAGAGCAGAGGCTCAGGGTGTCCCACAGCTTTCCTGAGAACTGCAGTGAGTTGGGGAGCAGAGTGGAAGCCGCATGTCTGACCCGGATGTCCCTTCTGTGTAGCTTCAGGTTCTGATTTCAGCTCGCCTACCCTAAGGGGAGGGTCACTTAGGAGGCCTATGACAATTAAGGTTCTGCTGTAGTGCCAAGCTTCGCCTGAGGGCTCATTTCAGAAAGATCGCTCGGGCCCCTATGACCTCAGCCTGAGCATCTGCACCTCTCAGGAGCTCCTCTGAGGGCTGAGGTTGCAAACCACTGCAGTCCAGGGACACCTTCTTCCTGTTTCTTCTTTTCCACCCAAACTCGAGGCCTACATTTTCCACACTGAGCCTGAAGGCCCATCTGTGCTTCCCTACAGCCTGCCCTTCCCGTGCACAAATAAAATACGGGTAGCCAAGTAGACACCTGTGTGTAACCACCTGTTCTGGCCAGACAGATATTTATTTGCTGCTGTATAAATGAGGGAAATTTGCACTCAGCCCTGGAAATTTGGCCTCACCGGTCCACCTTCCTCTCCTCCCCGGTGATTTCTTCGCTGAGAGCGGCCACAGTTGGTTGGCACTCGTCGTCCTCAGTGCTGGGCAGATCTGTTTTGCACCTGTACGAGGGCCTCGTAAGATGCTCAAGCTGTCAGCCGAGTCCTACGTGCTGTCGCTAAATCAAGTCGCACGTGAAGGGAGGAAGCGCTTTACAGGCAGGTGTCTCATGCTGTCACGCTTTATTTTATGGGACGGCCCTTTAAAATAGATCCTGTGTAATGGGGCTTGCTTTACAGGGATCGCTCTGTCTCACTGGACTGAGGACGGGAACAATGTAAAAACAGAACGTCAACCAGGAATGTCAGCTTCCACTCACGCCATTACAACACGAGGAGACAGCAATGGGGAAATGCTGGGACTCGGTCTCAGCAAAGTGCAAGGGCCCGATTTACGGCTGTCACTCACAGATAGGGTGTTCTTAGGGCAAAAGGAGCAAACTGCAGCACGGCGCGATGGGGCCCCTAATTATTTTTCTTAACTGTCTTTTAAAATTAGTCTTTCAGTCGATTCTTATTTACTTGTAGAATTTCTAGAACTAGTACAAGCATTGGCATTTTAAAAATACCTTTTCTAAGACTTTCTGGATTTTGAACCACCATTTTTTGGGTCATGTCATCCACAATCCTGGGTAGAGCTGAGGGACTATGATGGGTGGGGAATGCTGCATTTCTGGTGCACTCTTTAAAAGAAAAAGGTATTTATTCATTTCTTGATGTTTATGTATGCATTTAGAAGAGTATTTTTTTTTGAGAGGTTTTTCACTATAGAGCGCGTGCGCTCGCCCGACAGACAGAGAAAGACATAGAGACAGAAAGCGAGAAATTACCCCCCAGGGGGGATGGTCACGCCACAATCCCTTCTCCTCCATTCTCCTCTCGGGGGCTGAGGTTGCAAACCACTGCAGTCCAGGGACACCTTCTTCCTGTTTCTTCTTTTCCACCCAAACTCGAGGCCTACATTTTCCACACTGAGCCTGAAGGCCCATCTGTGCTTCCCTACAGCCTGCCCTTCCCGTGCACAAATAAAATACGGGTAGCCAAGTAGACACCTGTGTGTAACCACCTGTTCTGGCCAGACAGATATTTATTTGCTGCTGTATAAATGAGGGAAATTTGCACTCAGCCCTGGAAATTTGGCCTCACCGGTCCACCTTCCTCTCCTCCCCGGTGATTTCTTCGCTGAGAGCGGCCACAGTTGGTTGGCACTCGTCGTCCTCAGTGCTGGGCAGATCTGTTTTGCACCTGTACGAGGGCCTCGTAAGATGCTCAAGCTGTCAGCCGAGTCCTACGTGCTGTCGCTAAATCAAGTCGCACGTGAAGGGAGGAAGCGCTTTACAGGCAGGTGTCTCATGCTGTCACGCTTTATTTTATGGGACGGCCCTTTAAAATAGATCCTGTGTAATGGGGCTTGCTTTACAGGGATCGCTCTGTCTCACTGGACTGAGGACGGGAACAATGTAAAAACAGAACGTCAACCAGGAATGTCAGCTTCCACTCACGCCATTACAACACGAGGAGACAGCAATGGGGAAATGCTGGGACTCGGTCTCAGCAAAGTGCAAGGGCCCGATTTACGGCTGTCACTCACAGATAGGGTGTTCTTAGGGCAAAAGGAGCAAACTGCAGCACGGCGCGATGGGGCCCCTAATTATTTTTCTTAACTGTCTTTTAAAATTAGTCTTTCAGTCGATTCTTATTTACTTGTAGAATTTCTAGAACTAGTACAAGCATTGGCATTTTAAAAATACCTTTTCTAAGACTTTCTGGATTTTGAACCACCATTTTTTGGGTCATGTCATCCACAATCCTGGGTAGAGCTGAGGGACTATGATGGGTGGGGAATGCTGCATTTCTGGTGCACTCTTTAAAAGAAAAAGGTATTTATTCATTTCTTGATGTTTATGTATGCATTTAGAAGAGTATTTTTTTTTGAGAGGTTTTTCACTATAGAGCGCGTGCGCTCGCCCGACAGACAGAGAAAGACATAGAGACAGAAAGCGAGAAATTACCCCCCAGGGGGGATGGTCACGCCACAATCCCTTCTCCTCCATTCTCCTCTCGGGATCTTGGGCACGCACGCACACGCGCCTGGCGTGAGTTCTAAGCCACCGGGGCCGGGACACGAACTGCGGTCGACTACGTGGGAACCCAGCGACATAGCCATTACGCTAAGTGCTGGTTCCCTTTAGAAGAGTATTTTCAAATGGGTCTCTCGACGGACTCCTCTCCCCGCTCCCCAGCCAGCCTGGATCGCGGGAGCACACACACTCTCAACACGTACAGGTTGACCCAGAACTGAAACCCCAGTCATCCACGTGGCTTCCAGCATTGCAGAGTGATGCCCTGCCCCTGCACCCTCGGGCCTGGGTGCACTCTTGAATACTTGAAGCAAAAGAGGAGGAAAAAGCAAAGAGAGCACATGACATTGGGATTGGACTGAAGTCCCACCCCTCTCAACATTGTCCGCCACATGGCTGCCTGCTCCTGCAGACTCTCCCATGGGGTTTTCACTTATATTCGTTCTTATGTAAATCTAAATGAAATTTATGTATTTATTTTCTTACCGTCCATACTTCTTGTGAATTGTTTAAGAACGCCTACATCTCCCAAGATCATAATGATATTCTCTCTGCTAAGTGTACTACGGTTTGGGGCTGGCCCCATAGCATAGTTAAATATTGTACATGGGTAGCTGGATCCCACATGGCCAACTGGGGTTTGAATCTTGGCCCTGACTGCAACATTCTGGGCACCCATATATGCCCAGAATCCTGATAAAAAAGGAAACAGGAGGAAAAAAGATTGTGATGGATCAGGCCTCATTGAGAGGTGCCTTCTCCCTTTGTCTCTTTCTCTCTTATGTGTGCATGCACACTTATTAATGATCGTATCATGAATAAAAGGGGAAAAACTACTACGGTTTTACACTTTCACAGTGAAGTCTTTACTCGACTATTTATTGTTGTTACAGTGTGAGGTGGAGTTTTAACTTCATTTTTTTTCTGTTTGAATGACGCTATGGTCTGACCATGACCCTCTAAAATTTATGTGTTGAGACTTACTTGTGGAGATGTGAGAGTATTAGGAGGGAAATTTCGGAAGCGATTAGGTCATGAAGGAATGCTTTCGTAAGTGGGATTAGTGGCCTTATAAAAGGACTGGAGAGAAACAGCTAGGCCTTTTGGCCCTTCTATCTCCTACCATGTGAGGAGAAAGCCACAACCACTATCTTAGAAGCAGAGAGCAGCCTTCTCCAGACACAGAACCTGCTGGTACCTTCATCTTAGACTTCATGGCCTTCTGAACTGTGAGAAATAAATTTTTGTTGCTTATAAATTACCTGGTTTGTGACAGTTGGTTATAGCAGCAAGAAGAGACGATGGCAGATGATCAATAACCCCTTTATTATTTGCCTCAAATAGTTTTCATCCCCACTGACCTGCAGTACCAGCTCTGCCTCAAATCAAGTTTGCATATAGATATGAAGTTGTGTTTCCTGGACTTCTATTCAGCTGTTTCACCTTGTTTAGTTCTGTCTATTTCTACACTGATGCTTAATTAATGGTTTCAAATTTCTCATTTTTAAAAAAGAATTGCTACAGGGCCCATGTGCACATTGGGGAGAGAGAGAGAGAGAGCGAGAGAGAGAGAGAGGAAGCACTCACACAGGGAAAATGGCTATGGAGCAATCCCTTCTCCTTCATTCACCTCTTAAAATGTGGAGCACACATGCACATGTGCCCAGCGTGTTTTTCAAGCTGCCTGGCCCAGTACTTGAACTGCACATCCTATGTGGGATCAGCCACCTTGACCACCATGCCACTGGCGGGCCCCTCATTAATATTTTGAAATTTCTTGTTTTTTAACTAATTTCTTAACAGTTATAAAGCTTATGTTTTTCTTGACAGCTTATTTTCTAGTATCTCCCACGTAATGCTTACAGACTTTTCCTGTATGGATCTGCATGGATTTAGAATCAGCTTTTCAGTTCTCTGGTAATCTTTCGTAGAACTACATTCAATCTGTTGGTTCTCAGAGGGCATCATCATTTTTTCCCAACCTAAATTCATCTCCAGGTGAAGCCTCTAATGGACTTTGCCTTTAAAGCAGCCTTCACAGCAACAAAGGAAGAGTGGGCCGCACTAGACCTGCCACGCTCTAAGCTATGCAGAGCACCGCCTAGACCTCACACCCCATATATCCATGGATACGTTTCCAGCACCCTCTGACCTGGCTCATGTCAACCTGAAGCAAGATTTCCCCAGTATCATGTTTTGACTGAAATGGAGAAAAAACATAAAGACAACACTGACATTCTAAAGGATGCACATGTCAAGGAAAGAAAGATAAAAATTTATGCTGGAAATTAAGTTACCTGTTCAATAAAAAAATGTTTGTTTTATAAACCATGAATATCAAATAAGATTGTATTGAATCAAGCTAAATTCGATGTTTATTATGCATTTTGCTGAAAAATCATTGCATGGACTATATCACACAAAAGCATTAGAGACTTCTCAGCAGGGTATAAAACACTACACGTATACATGTGTTTGAATAATGCTGTGTCAGTAAAGGGGGGATGTTGGAACTTTCATTTGTGGCAGTAGCATTGTATGTCCCCACTTAATATGTGCTGACTGCCTGCACTCTGTGGCAGAAGCCCATGTATTGGACAGTATCGAAGCATGGAGAGTGAACTGTGGCTACTGGAGACAGTGTGGGAGAAGGGTGGGAAATGGCAGAGGGTGAGAAGGAGTGAATCAAGGGGGAAAAATGAAGTGAACTTTATGAGAAACACAAAATGGAAAATGATCTGTTGAAGATAACATGTATGGCACTATCTTTGATTGAGCCAACATGCAGTGTATTCTGGATGGGAAAATTCATTTCGTGTGCTGCAATGATATACAGTGAATCAATGTAAAATACATTTTTTAAAAAGAATTTCTTGAATCTCTATAGAGTTTCATTTCCTCATTGGATATGTGGATTAATAATACCCTGCTTATAAAAGTGCGATAATATGACCAGCCAGTGGTACAACAGTCACTCTGTGCTCTGCAGTGCTGGAACACACGGGAAGGTCCAGGATTTGTGTCCTCAGTCCTCCCTGTCCGTGGTAACTCAATGCTGAACCAGCATGGGGTTTGTGTCCCGAATTTTGTCTGTGGTAACGCAATGCTCTGCGATGCTGGACCCACGTGGGATTTGCATCCTGGAGCTTCCCCCTATATGCTGGACATGCGTGTGCGCACATGCCTGTGACCTGCAATGGCTGAGACCAGGATTGGCTTGCAGTGAGAAGGCTTTCTTGGCGGTATCCCTCTCCCTCTTGCTATGTCATAGGAAAAATAAATGAACTTTTTTCAAAACTGTAATAGAAATAAGATTAGATCATCTCTGTCAGCATTTTCAAATGTTGCTTAGCTACATATTCTAGCTGTCTGTGGTTTCCTCTACACATTTGTGAAGGTAGATCGTCTATGATTATTTGTACCTCTTCCCTCCTCCACTGGCTGTGGGGTCTATATTGGTCCTAGCATCTCCTGGTGTTCGTTTCATAGTAGACTCAGGGTATTGAGTACAATTTTTTTCTTAAGAGAGATTTTTGCTATGGGGCGCATGTGCTCACCAGAGACAGAGACAGAGAGAGGGAAAGGTGCTCTGCAGTGCTGGAACACACGGGAAGGTCCAGGATTTGTGTCCTCAGTCCTCCCTGTCCGTGGTAACTCAATGCTGAACCAGCATGGGGTTTGTGTCCCGAATTTTGTCTGTGGTAACGCAATGCTCTGCGATGCTGGACCCACGTGGGATTTGCATCCTGGAGCTTCCCCCTATATGCTGGACATGCGTGTGCGCACATGCCTGTGACCTGCAATGGCTGAGACCAGGATTGGCTTGCAGTGAGAAGGCTTTCTTGGCGGTATCCCTCTCCCTCTTGCTATGTCATAGGAAAAATAAATGAACTTTTTTCAAAACTGTAATAGAAATAAGATTAGATCATCTCTGTCAGCATTTTCAAATGTTGCTTAGCTACATATTCTAGCTGTCTGTGGTTTCCTCTACACATTTGTGAAGGTAGATCGTCTATGATTATTTGTACCTCTTCCCTCCTCCACTGGCTGTGGGGTCTATATTGGTCCTAGCATCTCCTGGTGTTCGTTTCATAGTAGACTCAGGGTATTGAGTACAATTTTTTTCTTAAGAGAGATTTTTGCTATGGGGCGCATGTGCTCACCAGAGACAGAGACAGAGAGAGGGAAAGTGAGAAATCATCCCCCAGGGAAGACGGCCACGTCACAGACCCATCTCCTCCAATCTCCTGTTGGGATTTTGGCACACGCACAAGCACCTGGCATGAGTCTCAAGCCACGGGGTCTGAGACTTGAACTGCAGTTGGCCACTTGGGAGTCCAGCACCTTAACCACTACGCCACCTACTGATCCTTATAATAAATACAAGTAAGAGTACAACTGAGGAGGAAAAGTTGCAGAAGTTTATGAGTTTAAGTACATTTTTGAAACTATCAAGACTTCATTTATATGTTTATCTTTCGTTTTTGTTAGAGAGGGAGAAAGAGACAGACATAGGTGTTTCTGACAGGGTCCCACTGTGCTGGGATCCTTCTGCCCTAGACAGCTAATTAGCTGGGATTACAGGTACGCCACAGCACTGGATGCTCCAGGTTGTCCTCAGAACTAAACCTGCACTTCCCTGCACCTCCCACGCCGCTGCCAGCCTTCTAAGTGGAGATGCCTCCTGTGTTCCAAGGAAGTTAGGCTCATCTTATATGTGTATATAATTAAAGATTTATTTAATTTTATTTTTTATTATTTTAATTTTTTTAATGGGGAAAAATTACTTGTTGAAAATAAAAGCATGTATGAATAGAGTAAATGAAAAGGGAAGGAGAAAGACAAGAATCCTTTCAGGGTTCCAGAGGGAGAATTTTTTGTATTCACACAAGACAAAAGACTCTGGAGCAATTGCTGTCAATGAGAATCAAAAAGTAGGCTTCCAGGGGCCAGCATGTGGCATGGTGATTAAGGTTCTGGACTCCCGCATGGCCATCCTGGGTTCTGGTCCCAGACTTGGTGGTTTGAAAGTCAGACCAGGTCCCTGTGTGCCCCAAATCTTGAGGAGAATGAAGAAGGGACTAGACATGGCCATCCCTTGGGAGGAGATTTCTCACTTGTCTGCCTCACTCCTCAGAATATATACTCCTTATTGCAAAAACCTAAAAAAAATAAAAATAAAAATAAAAATGGTTTCTAGAAATTACGTATGTAATAATACATGTTTATACTATGCACACAAGCACAAAAAGAAAATGTGTGTGTGTGTGTGTGTGTGTGTGTGTGTGTGTGTGTGTGTAATTCTCTTAGAGAGCTGTTCGAGGCATTAAACAACCGAAAACATTTTAATTTGTGTTTCTCGGTTGATTCTGCTGGAACCAGACCGCGAAGTGGAGGGTTGTGAACCAGACAGCGCTGCCCTGGCGGCCCAACGCCCACAGCAGGCAGGTCTCCCGCGGGTCCCCTGCGCAGGGAGGCCTGCGGAGCACTCGGACACGCTTTGTCGCCTAGAAGGTGACCAGCGCAGGCACGTGGTCAACGTGAGCCGTGGCCGTGCACCTACACGCCGCCGCTGAAGTCCTCTCATCCCCACGGACGCGTCGGGGTACACAGGTGCCTCGCCTGTCCCCGCCGACCCCGCTGTCCCCGCCGCCTTCCTGGCCGTCCTTCGGATCATTTCCCTGGATTGTGAGAGCGGACAGGGCGCGTGTGGATGGCAAAAGGGCTCCCACGGACCCGCACCCCACAACCAAAGGCAGGCTCCAGGGCGTGCACGTCCTGGGACAGTCAGTGTGGCCTCCCGTAGCCCGAGGGAGATGAGCGCTGTCCTTCCCGGAGAGGAGAAGCAGCGGCTGGTGGAACCGCGGGTGCATTTCTGGGTGCATCTGCGCGTGGAGGGGCTGCCAGTCGTCCGATGGAACAGGATCCCGTTGTTATTTACAAGAAAAAAATGATTAAAATTGCCATTATATGGCACTAGAACCAAAACGTGTTGAGTTCAATGACAGTGCTGTGCCAAGTGGAAAAACCAGAGGGCCGTGAGTTCTTCCGCCTACAGGGGGCGCTGCAGCCGGACACTGCCCCTAGTGATCGGCGGGTCCCGCGGGACTCACCGCCAGGCCTAGGGTCAGCTGGACTTGCCGGCCATGTGGGCTTGGCAGAGCAGTTCATTTGTTTTAAAATCTGCTTACTTATTTCCTCAAAGGAAGAAGAGAGAGAGAGGGGAGCCCACGGGGTCCTCACACCTTGTCCCGCCAGGCTCTGTCACAGCACGAGGGTGTCCCAACCAGTGCGCTCAGGGAGATCCCAGGATGTGGACCCAGGACTTGCCCATGTAGGTCCAGCCACCTGAACCCAGAGTGGCTCATGGGTTAACTTACGGTCCCTATGCCCCTATGGCACACCACAGAAATTCCGGTACCTGCTTACATATTTTGGTGACTCACGTGGCAGCAGTAACAGGCTCAGGGTCCCAGCGCACCCCTCAGTTTGGTCTGTACCCTTTGGAGATGAACCCTGTAGCGGAGCTTGGTACTTCTACACCTCAACCAAGCATTAAGTGACATTTATGTTAGAGTGGAATCACATGAATAGATTCCTACTTGATTTTTGAACATTTCAGTCTGCTAGAAGCAAAAAAAAAAAAGTTGCAGCAGACAAGGAGTTGCCCACAATCCATATCAGATGTGAAGAAAGTTCCATCTGCTTCTAAGCACGTTATTGTGTAAACTTTGGCTACAGAGTCTCTCATGCATACAACTCGACATAGCAGAGATTCAAAAGTTCTAAGACTGGGCCGGTTCGGTGGTGTGATGGTGAAATGCCACTCAAGCAATGTTGGAGCCACGTGGAAGATGACGAGCTCGGTCCCCGGGGTTGACCTGTACATACCAGACCCATGTGACCCTGGCCCTGGCTGGGTGAGAGGGCTGGGAAGGGCAGGGATGGAGGAGTGAGACACTGTGAGCGAGGGTGATTCTCTCTCTCTCTCTCCCGCTCTCATGCAATCACAAAAGTTAAAAAAAAAAATCTGGCAGGAGCCAGCAGATGGTGTGATAGTTGAGGCACTGGACTGCCACACAGCTAACCAGGGTTCAAGTCCCAGACCTAGCAGCTTACTTTCTCACGTTCTCTTTTACTGGTTACACAATTGAAAAATAACGATAATGAATAAAATTACATAATTTTAAAGAATAAATCTGTCATCTTCCTTTTTAAAAACGTTTTAAAATTACACAAAACTTAAATGTGAATGGGAAAGCGATTTTATAAGCTCTTCTTGGCTCTTCTCTCCTTTCTATATCTGCTACCACACACACACACACCCCACACATATGCATGCACACTCACATACACACACATTCCACACATGCACACCCCACACACACGCACACACATCCCACACATGCACATCCCACACACATGCACACATGTGCACACACTCACATTCTCTCTCTCACACACGAACATACAAACCAAGAGCTCATCGTCACCCGTGCAACAAAATTTCAAGTTGTTTATGTTCTTTGTATATTTCTTTTCCTCCAGGAAATCTTAGCAATGAAACATCTCTAAAAGATTTAAAGATGTTTAAAATGCAAAGGCTTAAAGGCTAGTAGTTTCGTTGAGTTATTGATAATCTTCCTCTCACCCCTCTGCACCTAAATGTGTTTCCTAGATTTGGAGCCAAAAATGAGAAAAAAAGGAAACATTTCCGTGAAAAATAATCCAACCTCAGCTCAGAACATTTACAAGGATATGTTTTCACAAGGCAATTATTCTCTTTAGATTCCAGGGAGCTAATTGAGTTGTCTTGAGCGACTAGATTTTTCCAATAGAAGCGACTTTTCCAGTGGGGGGGAAGCCTGTGAGTGAAACGGCTGGAACTGGGGCGCCATCTAGTGGTCTTTATGCATATTGCAGGTCAGAAGGAAAATGGGATTAACACTCGCTTTAGTCAAATAAGATTCTCATAAAATATTAGCATTTGGCCCACCTCCATGTGGATCCTGAACTTCAGCTGTGAAGTAGTGCTTTCAGAGACTAAAATGAAGATTTTCTGCTGAGACTTCTTCCTCATTTATTTCTAGTGGGTAGTTTTGCCTCTTTGCCTCCATTTCTCTCTGTCTCTCTGTCTCCCTGAGTCTTTTAATTTTTAATATTTTTTAAGGTAAAGTATTCTCTGGGCTTTCAAGACCCTTTATTGTGTTAATAGGTGCCTCTCCCCTTCTGATCAGGAAAGGCACAAAACCCAGGCCCACCTCCACATGGATCCTGAATTTCAGCTGTGAACTAGTTCTTTCAGTTTTCAACTTTTGTATTTTAATGTTAAAATCGATAGGTTTTTATTATCCCTTTTTTCTTATTATTTTATATTTTCTTCTTTCTTTTTCTTTAATTCTTTTTTTTTATCTTTACTCATTGGCTTCTCAGCCTCTACTCACTAAGTGTCTAGACAGGTCCAAGTGAACAGGATCTAAACATCTGAATACAGCTAAAGTCAGAATATTCCTCTATTCCCATTGATTCTGATGCACAAAGAGTGAAAACGGAATGGAAGAGAGATTGCAGATCACCTCCTCCCACACACCTCTGAACACTCAGACTGAACTTCAAGAATTAGAAGAAACGCACCATCCATCAGATGACTAGAAATCACTGCAAGGTCACAAGAAATATGGAAAAACAAGAAATTACCTCTCCTCCAAGGAAAAATAACTCCTCTTCATCCTCAGTATGATGAAATTCATGGAAATGTCTGATAAATAATTTAGAATTTTCATGGTGACAAAGCTCACAGAGATTGAAGAGAAGAGAGACAATGAACTGCAGAAGAGGCAGGAGAAAGGAGCTGATGAGTTCCAGGAGGTGAAGAAATTCTTGCAAGATCTAAAAGAGGGATTACACACTTTAAAAAAAAAAATCAAATGGACCTGTTAGAGATGAAGACTATAATACAGGAAGTCAAAATCTCCCTTGAAAGTATTCAAAGCATACTAGGTCACACTGAGAATTGAATCACAGATGTAGAAGATAGAATTGCTGGCCTAGAAAAATTCACCACAAAGACTGAGAAAATTGTCCAAAAAACATGAGAATACAATACGAGAAATACTAGATACCATCAAACGTCCAAACATCCAGATAATTAGTATCCCAGAAGGGGAAGAGACCCATAAGGGCATTGACAATCTATTCCATGAAATCCTGGAAGAAAACTTTCCAAACCTACAGAAGAATTAAAAGATCTAGTCCCAAGAAATACAAAGGACCCCCAATAGAATCAACCCAAGAAGATCTTCTCCAAGACACATTA
>NW_006202562.1:3533912-3546473 GCF_000334495.1 Tupaia belangeri chinensis | reverse complement strand
AGAAACCTACAAAAAAAAAAAAAAAAAAAAAAAAAAGAAGAAGAAGAAGAAGAAAAGACAAGAACATTCCCAGATAAACAAAACCTGGAAGAATTTACCAACACCAGACCAGATCACCAAGAAATTCTGCAGGGAGTGTTATACCAGGGAAATGAAATACAGACACACAGAAATAAGACTTCAAAAACTAAGAAAATGGCCAACTTAATCATGGGGATAAGTCTGGAGTTGAATATTATATCCCAGAATTTAGTTGGGAAAACTGAATCACAACAAAAGATAAAGTACATGAGACTGAACTGATGAGATAGAATTTTATGACTTTGGACTAAAACATTGTTGATTGTTTTTTCTAGGCTTTGTTTTATGATTTTAAGGATTTTTGTCCTGTCTTGAGCTGCCGATAGGTTCATGTATCTACTATTTGAACAGAATCCCAACCTGTTTCCTGGCTTTAAGTTTTAAGCATATTTTCTTAGCATTTCTTTGATTTATTAAAGTTAAATCTGCTCTTCTTGAAATTAAAAAAAAATAGTAAAAGTACATAATTAATAACCACAGTATACTATATAGCATCAGCTAGGTGCTACCTTATAGTGTATTCATTCTACTCAGAGTTTCATGCTTTAAGTCAGACATGTATTCACGGATGTGTATTTATCAGCAGAGCTTGCTATTGGAAGTAAGTAGATTATTTAAGAAATTTTACGAATCAATGAAATGTGGGGGGAAAAAGGAATATATATATATATTCCGGCTGTCTGTGTGCTATAGCAAAAACTGAAAGTTTATAAGGTCTAGAAGCTGGGAAGGCAATGGTAGATATTAGAGAAAGTGAAGATGGGGGTAATGGGGAGAGGGTAGTAGAGGGAGGGAGGGAGGGGAACAGGGAAAGGATAAAAGTATGTTGAATTGAGAAAAAAATGAAAAGCTATTTGCTGATGATAATACACAGAGTAATGTCTTCATCTTGACTGATGTACATCATATCCATGCTGGAAAAAGCCATGTTGTACACCGTAAAGATGAACGTGATTAAATGTAAATTAAAATAAAATAATTTTTCAAAAGAAAAAATATATATATATTAGCATTTGCTACTTATCCTAAACGTTCATTTACTTCAGGTGCAAATCAGAACTTTTTTCCATGGCCTTCACACCTTCCCCTTTATTAGACTGTCTACCTGATTTGTCACGAAATGCTGAGTTGACCTGGTTTGCTGTTCTTTTTATTTTCCAACTTCAGTCACTGGTAAACATTTGAAAAGGATGTAACAGAGACAAAGCGGCATCATCAATATCACTCCTAACTCCCGGATAAAATGAGGCAGCAGACACTCCAGAATGGGCCTTCCAACTGTGGGAACTTCCCGGGGTCATTCCATTCCACATGAATCAAAAATGAATTGATTTTGAAATTAACAGCATTAAAAACTGGGACATGGGGGGCAGGGAGTTGTCCTGGAAAGATACCCTGAGGACACGGCACCCCTCCAGGGGTTTTCCTGCCCAAAATGGAAGGCAGTGAAGTTGAGTGATGTCTACCAAATAACTGGCCTCTGCTCTCCAAAAACGCCCTGGTCAAGGAACACCAAGGAAGGCCATGGACCTACTGCAAAGCAAAGACGGTAGAGAGGCAGCTGGATGGGCATTGCGTGGACAGTGACGATGTTCAGAAAGGGACTCGAACAGGCAACAGCACGGCATCGATGTGGCGTTTTCTCACCAGGAGATAGCACTATGCTGTGTAAGACGAGGTTCTCGTCTCAGGAAACACACACCCTGAGAAAATCTGGAAGAGTTGAGTCAGTGTATGGATGTGGAGTGCTGAAGGAAGTTTGTGCTGAACGCTTAGTGTTGCCATAAGTAAAGGTCTAGGGACAAGCAGATGAACTCCCACGTAGGCGACCATGGTTCAAGTCCCGGACCGAGCAGCTTAAAACTCACACTAGGTGTGCGTGTGTGCCCCAAATCCCAAGATTAGAATGGAGGAGAAGGGATTGTGGCGTGACCATCCCCCAGGGGGTGATTTCTCACTTTCTGTCTCTCTATCTCTCTAGTGAGTACATGCATCCTATAGCAAACATTTCTCTTAAAAGAAAGAAAGAAAGAAAGAGAAGAAAGAAAAGAAAAGATTTGGACAGGGAGTTGGATCTTGTGATTTCTGCCCCCTGCCTTAGTCTAGGCCTGCCTGGCTCGGGGTGCGAACCCTTTGTACTCCAGCTTCCATTTTTATATAAGAGGAAGTGGATTTTTCCAACTCAGCCTCAGCTCAGAATATATACAGGGACAGGTTTTTCACAAAGCACCTTCCCAGTATGCTCTGAAGATTAAATGAGACTATGATCTAAGGTTGGTGAGAACGTGTTAGACCCCGGCACGGCACTGTGGGTAGAGAAGAGCACAGAGCACCCTCTACTGGTGAAGGCTTGCATAGCCAGGAGACAGAAACTGTCCAGGTGTCTCGGTGACGTCAAATCAAATGCCAGGACAGAACCAGTGCCCGGGCGTTCATTCTCACCTTCATGCTTTCAGTGCTTCCTGATCCCAGGGTGTTTCCTTCTATGCCATCCCGTTGGTGGGTGTATAATTTCTTTACAAGATTGTGGAGATCTTTTTCTTTTTTTCTTTTTTTTTGTTTTTGCCATAGGGTGCATGAGCATGCCAAAGAGACAGAGACAGAGACAGAGATAGAGTGAGGGAAACTGAGAATTCATCCCTCAGGGAGGATGGCCATGCCACAATCCCTTCTTCATTCTCCTCTTGGGATTTTGGGTACACATACACATGGGCCTGGTGTGATTTTCAAGTTGCCAGATCCTGGACTTGAACTGCAGTCAAACATATGGGAGTCCAGAGCCTTAACCACTATGGAAGACATCTTATAAACTAAATGTAATTAATGAAGAAAAGAGGGTCATATATGAAGAACAATGCCTGAATTTTGTCTAGTAAAGGTTAGTCCTGGACAGAGCTGATAGGGGTTGAAAGGCCAGTTGTGTCATGGACAGTTCCTTGGTTTGATCTAAGATATGCTCTCAGTGGAGGCAGCACCGTTTTTCAGAAAGAGCCAGGCCTTGGGGACCAGCAGTTAGCATAATGGCTATGTCATTGGACTCCCAAATAGTCGACCACGGTTCAAGTCCTGGACCCAGTGGCTTAAACTCATGCTGGGTGTGTGTGTGTGCATGCCCAAGATCCCTAGAGGAGAATGGAGGAGAAGGGATTGCAGCGTGGCCATGCCCCCTGGGGGTGATTTTTCACTTTCTGTCTCTCTCCACTGTAAAAAAAAACACCCCCAAAAAAAAAAAAAAAAAAAGGAAGAGCCAGGTCTTGGAAATATTCTAGGCTGGACTCACATCTCAACTAAGCACACAGAGCTCGCCTGGAGCCTCTAACTCTCTGAGCCTCAGGCTGTGCGTGAACTAATGCTTTGAGTCACAAATGAACGTCCACAGTATTACAGGGCATCGTTTAGCATATGAATGTTAGAATTGACTGTAACTTTACTGAAATACGATACAGACATGGGAGAGGGCCTGGCCTGAGAGTATAACCCTATGCACTCTTGCAGAGAGCACACCCAGGCCGCGGTCACCTGGACCGTGAAAGGGAACGTGACCAGCACCTGACGCCCTTTCTCCCGCATCACGAATGGCACGAAAGACGCCCTGTTGTTCTGGATCTTGTGATTTCTGCCCCCTGCCTTAGTCTAGGCCTGCCTGGCTCGGGGTGCGAACCCTTTGTACTCCAGCTTCCATTTTTATATAAGAGGAAGTGGATTTTTCCAACTCAGCCTCAGCTCAGAATATATACAGGGACAGGTTTTTCACAAAGCACCTTCCCAGTATGCTCTGAAGATTAAATGAGACTATGATCTAAGGTTGGTGAGAACGTGTTAGACCCCGGCACGGCACTGTGGGTAGAGAAGAGCACAGAGCACCCTCTACTGGTGAAGGCTTGCATAGCCAGGAGACAGAAACTGTCCAGGTGTCTCGGTGACGTCAAATCAAATGCCAGGACAGAACCAGTGCCCGGGCGTTCATTCTCACCTTCATGCTTTCAGTGCTTCCTGATCCCAGGGTGTTTCCTTCTATGCCATCCCGTTGGTGGGTGTATAATTTCTTTACAAGATTGTGGAGATCTTTTTCTTTTTTTCTTTTTTTTTGTTTTTGCCATAGGGTGCATGAGCATGCCAAAGAGACAGAGACAGAGACAGAGATAGAGTGAGGGAAACTGAGAATTCATCCCTCAGGGAGGATGGCCATGCCACAATCCCTTCTTCATTCTCCTCTTGGGATTTTGGGTACACATACACATGGGCCTGGTGTGATTTTCAAGTTGCCAGATCCTGGACTTGAACTGCAGTCAAACATATGGGAGTCCAGAGCCTTAACCACTATGGAAGACATCTTATAAACTAAATGTAATTAATGAAGAAAAGAGGGTCATATATGAAGAACAATGCCTGAATTTTGTCTAGTAAAGGTTAGTCCTGGACAGAGCTGATAGGGGTTGAAAGGCCAGTTGTGTCATGGACAGTTCCTTGGTTTGATCTAAGATATGCTCTCAGTGGAGGCAGCACCGTTTTTCAGAAAGAGCCAGGCCTTGGGGACCAGCAGTTAGCATAATGGCTATGTCATTGGACTCCCAAATAGTCGACCACGGTTCAAGTCCTGGACCCAGTGGCTTAAACTCATGCTGGGTGTGTGTGTGTGCATGCCCAAGATCCCTAGAGGAGAATGGAGGAGAAGGGATTGCAGCGTGGCCATGCCCCCTGGGGGTGATTTTTCACTTTCTGTCTCTCTGTCTCTCTCTGTCTCTCTGGCGAGCACACACACTCTATAGCAAAAACCTCTCCAAAAAAAAAAAAAAAAAAGGAAGAGCCAGGTCTTGGAAATATTCTAGGCTGGACTCACATCTCAACTAAGCACACAGAGCTCGCCTGGAGCCTCTAACTCTCTGAGCCTCAGGCTGTGCGTGAACTAATGCTTTGAGTCACAAATGAACGTCCACAGTATTACAGGGCATCGTTTAGCATATGAATGTTAGAATTGACTGTAACTTTACTGAAATACGATACAGACATGGGAGAGGGCCTGGCCTGAGAGTATAACCCTATGCACTCTTGCAGAGAGCACACCCAGGCCGCGGTCACCTGGACCGTGAAAGGGAACGTGACCAGCACCTGACGCCCTTTCTCCCGCATCACGAATGGCACGAAAGACGCCCTGTTGTTCACGCCGGACTGCCACTTGCTCTTTTCGGTCATTGTCCCTTTTCTGAGCTCTGGATGCTGTACCAAATAAAGTTCAAACAGAACAGTGATTTTCTATGGAACGTTGGAATCAGTTTATTATTTAATGAAATAAGATAATGCACGGAAGGGAGAAGAGAGGAGGGCAGAGAAGGGAAGGAGAGGCAGCGGAGGAGAGCGAGGACAGGGTGGATACTGTGGCCATTTTCCCACCACCTAGCACATCCTGCCCAAACCCCATGGCTGCCTCCCCCTGGTTGATCCTGCGTCCTGCACTTGGTGCATGTAAGGAAGATTGCTCTGGAATGTCCACTCACCTACGTGTTCTCTGACAGGTCATCTCTCACTCCTGTGAGCTCTGGGGGAACATTCACCCTCCGTCTCTTCACGGCAACTCATTTGCAGACCCAGGGGGCGCTTGCAGGTTACTGCTCACTTTTCCGTCCTGGTTCTTCTTGACCTCAGCTGCGGTGAAGGAGATGAACCCTCTGTGTCCTGGCCGCCCTTGCTGGAGCTGAGATGGAGATCTGAACCCCGCTCTATCTTGGGGCAGGACCAACGAGCCTCATGAGAACCTCGGGTGCTCTCAGTCCCACTTGAGCTCACTCCTGCCTGAACTCACGGCCCTGTGAGCTCTCAGCTCCCGCCACACCTTCTTCAGCAGCGCTAGTTCCAGCCCTGGGTGGGGAAGGAGGGGATCTTGGGGCCTCCAGGATGTGTGGGGGCTAGTGGTCACCCCTCTGCAAGTTCAGATTCCTGTCTCCCTGTTCCTAGGGCTCCTCATCCTCTCTGCAAGGGATGGTGTGGATGGTGGAGAGACATGAGGGGACCCTGGAGCCAGAACAAATGGGCTTCAAAAGCAGGAGCCACCAAATAGTCATGAGACCTGAGAAATGGGGCTTAGCCACCAAAAAGCAGTGCCCACACCCATTCCCACCTCGCATGGAAATTAAATCATTAGGTCATCGGGAAAGTTGTGACGTATTTTTCTTTGTTTTTCTACACAAAAATGTGTCATAACTTTCCCGACAACTCAATAACTGTAGAACATGACACACAGATGGCAGAACCCAGCCCATGGTGGATATCAAGAAATGCTATTTCCTTTCCTTCCATCCTTTCTTGGCTGGAAAACTTCTACTCCCCACCCCCCTTGCTTCCTCCTTCCCTTCCTTCTCTAAAGCGAAGTAGTTGCTAATGTCGATGATAGGTCATGGATGGGTGCCATTTATTACCTCTGTACCTCTAAATGTTTGGAATATTTCATATTAAAGAGTAAAATATGAAAGCAGTAGTCCCTACACACACACACACACACACACACACACAAGCCCCACACCGGACAAATCGAAGCAGAATCACCCAAGGTGGGACCACTTGTTGTCGTTTATTTTATTCATGCCAGAGAACACGTGTGCATATGAAAGGCAGATAAGAGAGAGAAAGAGACGCACTCTCGATGGGTCCCCATCCTACCGTGATCCCTCTCTCCAGCCCTCCAGCTCCTTGGGGTCTTGGGTGTGCCCCGCACCCAGCATGTGCTCAGGCTGACCTGGAGATCTGAACCCAGGGGTCCGTGTGGCTCCCAGCACTGCGGCTCAGTTTGCTGTTGACTGTGCCACAGGCCTGGCCCATTGTCCGCCTTTGAAGAACTCATGGATGGCTCCTCTGCATACCAGGAGCAGAACCGTGGGTCAGCCTGATCGCACCGGCTGCTTTGGGAAGAGCAATTCTGCTTGCTTGTAAGAGGGCTGGTGTCCCCTGCCTGGCTCAGCCTGTCCAAGACAATGGGGGCATGTGGCAGACGGCATTGCTCTTACTGGGGCAAATGCTTGATGATTTTGGCAATAATGGAGGGAAAAGATGTCCACTAGGCCTGGCCATTTGTTTCAGAAAAAAGTAGAGCACATAGCCAGCAGAATGCTAGCCAGATGCAAGGTCAGGAAGTCCCCACTCTGCTCCCAGATGCAGGGCTGGGAGCCAGAGGCCTGGGATGGGCCTGAGTAAAACTCCGTCCTGAGTTTCCCCATTGAATGAACGTTGGGAGGCCAGAGTGTCAGAGCCCAGTTCTCCTGCCTTCTGCCCCGAAGGTCAGCTCTTCTGCTCCCTAGACCTCGCCATGGGTCTAGACAGCATGCTAAGATAAAACCTGACTCACTTCTGCCTCCTGGCATCTGCAGCGGTGGGAGACATGGTGAAGTGGACTCAGACAGTGAGAAGCTGCATTTTATTTTCTGTACAGCAGACTTTGAAAGAAAAACAATGAGCAGACTCTTACGAGGGGTCTTCAAAAAGGTCGTGAAAATGCATCTTATGAATAAATTATGCTGAGGTTTCAAGGTTTTTGGCAGCAAAATCAACTCATATTTCAATTTCATTTTTTCTATGGACTTTTGAAGAGTGTGTGCATGTAATCGGGAAAAAAATGGACATTAAGAGACAGAGTCCAGCTGAGCTAATGTGTCAGTGAGGAAAAAAAATAACAAAAGCATATAGCCTGTCGCATCACAGATAATCTCAATTCTATGACAATGTGCGTTACAGTACAGAAAGCTGGGGCTGATTGTTATATTTGAGCTGAGACCAATTCCAGGAATTAAAGAGGCACAGGCTGGGCCAGCAGGTGGCGTGGTGGTTAAAGCACTGGATTCCCACATGACCAATTGTGGTTTCAAGTCCCAGACCTAGTGGCTTGTTTTCTCACTTTCCCTCTCTCTCTCTCTCTCTCTCTCTAGTCAAAACAAAAGGTAATAAAATAAATAAAATTTAATAAATATTCTTAAAAAAGAAAAAGAAAAAAGAAATACAGACCACATGGGATTGGGGATTTTAAGCACAGCTTACGGGTGAGGAGCAGTAACTATGTTGGACTCATCGTCTTAATTCGAACTAACAAGCGGTTGAAAAATACTGTTGACAAAACATAAGGATCATTAAAATAAAGGCAGTTTCAGAATACTTTCTTGTTTTTATGCAAAATTTCCTTTGATTCAGCCAAGGACCAAGTGGAACACCTTGGTATGATGCTCTCGTGAGAGCAGTGGTGAGGTTCAAGTGGGGCAGAGAGAGGCATGCTCACGTGCATGTTCTGGGGGGTGGGAAGCCCATTTTTCCAAGTGCCCCTCCTTTGTCCCTCACAGTCATAAAGTCACCAATCCTTTGCTTCTGCAGCTATCGACCACCAGGTCATATTCCGGGGATCGGCCCTGAGACTCGTGACTGCAGGGCTTTGGGTGGACCAGGTCTGTCCCAGCAGGTACAGATGGGCCGGGAGCTGTCTGCTCAGGGCCTGGGTGGTCTTGTCTGCATGTCATCATCCAACACGGAGAGCTGGAGCATTTTAGTACTTCTCTTCTTCCCTATGCCAAGATTTGAACTTCCTGTGTTTCCATTCTCCAAGTCTTCTGTTTTTTCACCTATTTCAACAAAATCTAAATCTGTCAGCCTTTGACCATGCCGTCTGTTGGTGTATGGTATTTGGATTTTCAAATGCAGAGGAGGTGTTCGACTAAAAAGTCAATAAATGAAGTCCACTGTTCTGTCATGGTGTCAGACAGAATTGAGTGTGTATCTGAGCGCCCAGTGCGTTTATGTTGAGAGATGGTTTCCACACACCCTGAAGATAAGTTTTAAACTTTTATGATCTGATACATGAGAAATCAGAGAAGTCAACTGTCTAAGAAATCGGCACCTCATTCTTTACTAAAAATAAAATTCTGGAAGATTGGGGGTGTGCCTGAGGATGTCCTCCCTTGAAGGCCACACAGACTGTCCTAGCTGTCCACTGAGTGGGCCATGGGTCCATGAGTCCCCAGTTGTAATCAGACACCCAGCATGGGGGGGTCTCAGTGGCCAGATACCATTCTCCTGTACAAGGAGTCAGGGGCGGGGCCAGATGTAATGTCTGGCTCTGCAAGGCTGACCCACCCAGGAGGGGTCCAGGTTTGCATCTGGAGACCTCCCTGAGCTCTCTGAGAATGTGTGTGCTCTTTATACAGGGCTTGCCAAAGATGGGGACACAGTGTGATGTGAAGACCGGTTTGGGGCATGCACTCTCTCTCTCTCTCTCTGTTTCTGTTACTCATGGAAGAAATAAATAATTTTTTTTTTAAATAAAGGAATCATGGTTCTCTGGGGAATAGTTGGGCAAGTAAGGTCCAAATGAGCTCGTTTTGAGCATTAAAGTAAAGAAATACTCAAAGAATGATAGTGGGCATGCTGCAGGAGCCTGCTCAGGCTGCCATAGCAAATCTGGTGGCTTTACACAAAGGGAATTTCTCTCTCACTGTTCTGGATGCTGGAAGTCCAAGATCAAAAGGCAAGCAGGACTGGTTTCTGGTGAGGTCTCTCTCCTTTGCTTGCCAATGGCCACCTTCCCCTGTATCCTCACGAGGACCCATACATTTCCTGTGTTTGCATAGAGAGAGGGAGATCTTGTTTCTTCTTCTCTCCCTGTAAACATACCAGCTTTGTTGGATTAAGGCCCTACTCTTACAACCTCATTTCACCTTAATTACCTCTCTAAAGGCTCTGTCTCCAAACACAGTTACATTAGGCTTAGGGCTTTAAGCTACGAATTTGGAGTAGTACAATTTGGTCCACAGGAGCAGTCATGAAGGGGTTCCCACTGGCCAAATCTGCAACCACTGGAGATTAAAAATAAATAATGATTGTAACAGAGTACATCTTCAAATAGAAAATGATTCCAAGCACCCAGGCTGATCCAACTAAATGAAAAATAAGCTGAAACGTAAGGGTGGTGGAGAGCTCTGCTTTGTAGCAAGAAGCCAGCTAACTGCTGTGTAAGGAATGTCAGCATTAGACCATCACAACCGGCACTTGGGATCATCTAGCAGTACCCAACTCAGGCAAAAATTGTCAATGGGTGATAAAGGTGGTGAATGAAATTGTAATGAGAAATGGAATATTTGCATAGTCTCAGAGTAACTCCTTCAAGATAGCTATACCTTCAAAGGGGGAAATAGTACTTTACCGTGGGGGAACCACATTAGCTGGGTGGCCAGAGCTGGTTGACATTGGGACAAAGCAGCATCACATTCTTTCGGACATGACACACTGAGAGCAGGGTCACCATGTCTGGGGAACTCCTGCCAAAAGGGCCCTCACTTTGGGCCAGCCTAGTGGCCTAGTGGTGACAGGAGCCAGATGCCACAGAACTGGCGATAGTTTGCATTCTGGCCTCAGCAGTTTGCAAAACAACCTGAGCACATAAGTATGGGTGCCCCAAATCCCAACAGGATGGGGAAATGGAGGAGAAGGGATTGTAGTGTGACCATGCCCACTGGGGGAGGGGATTCTCTCTCCCCTCCCTCATCTCTCTGGCCAGTGCATGCATCCTCTGGCAATTAAAAAAGGTATATGCATAACTTCAATATCATCATGAGGAAGCTTCAGATATACTCAAACAGAAATTTCTACAGCTCACCATACGTTTCAAAGACAAGACCAAGAAAGACAAAGACCAAGACTGAGAAGCCATTCCAGATTAAAAAAGAGTCAAGTGGGGCCATCAGATGGCATAATGGTTATGTCGCTGGTCTCTCACATTGTTGACCATGGTTTGAATCCTGGACCCAGCGGCTTAAAACTCATGCCAGGTGCATATGCGTGTGTACCCAAAATCCTGAGAGGAGAATGGAGGAGAAAGGATTAAGGCATGACCATCCCCCCAGGGAGTGATTTCTTGCTTTCTGTCTCTCTGCCTCTCTGGTGAGTGCACATGTCCTATAGCAAAAATTGTTCTAAAAAGAGTCAAGTGACATGACAACTGAATGCAGTGTGTGACCCTGAACTGGATTCAAGTGCAAGCAAACACATGCGTATATGCACACACGGTCACACACATACTTGCAATAATTAGGAGAGCTGATGACATGCAAATATGAACTATTGGTTAAATAATAGTACTATATACACATTAAATACACTAATCTCTTATAATTCTATGGTTATGTACAAGAAGTTCTCATTCTTAGGAAAAGTACATTGCAGTATTTGGAAATAAGGTGAAAATGTGTAACTTACTCTCAAATGACTTGAGAAAAAAATGGTTGTGTGTCTAGATAGGTAGTTAAATAAATAAAATGATATCATAAATTCCAAAAAATGCAAATTATTAGTGAATTTAAAGAATATATGAGAGTTCTTTGTACTACTTTGCAGCATGTTGTAAATTTTAAGCTATATCAAAAGAACAATTAAAAGAAACTGGAGGACCTCATCCTTCCTATGCTGAGTAATATTCCATAGAGTACATGCGCCACAGTGGATTTAAAGTGGATGCAGCTAGAGTACTTGACGTGAAGTGAAGTGAGTCAGACTTGCAAGGGTCCGAGTGAGTATATACTGAATGTCCGCACTCCACGGCAGAAAAGACGATCCGAAAGCACGTCAGTGGAGAGAAAAAGTGTAGATACCAGAGTCTGTATGGGAGCAGGCAGGAGACCGCGAGTGGCGGAGGGCAATGGAAGGGCAAAGGGAAGAAACATTTAACGAACAGAGGAAAGTCAATTTCTCTGTGGGAAAAATGTTTTGTAATTTTTGCTTTATAAAAATCAAAAGAAAAAGAAACTTGAGGTAAAGAGGTGGATTAGTTTAGTCACATAGTCGAAACTGCAGAATGAGGATTGGAACTGAGGATGTATCCCTCATTTTCCCAGCTCAGATGAAGGGGCTGAGTAGAAACCTGGCATGTTTCTTTTCTGCCTGAGTTTCATCACCACCAGCTCAGGCCTGTCGGAAATACTCAACCCTTTTCCTTTGCATGTACAGAAAACAAACAAACAACAAAAACATCAAACAAACAAACAACAAGTTTGAACTGCAAATGTGGTGGTCACATGGCTATCACACTGAACTAAGGTCTCCTCCAATGTAGCCGTCAGCACAAAATTCCTCCTGACGTGGAGTCAGCACGGCCCGCCTTACACAAGATGCACCCTGAGAGTCATCGGCCCACATCACACCTTAGCCTGAGTTCTGCGCTGACCTAATCTCAGATGAGAAGAAGAGTCAGAGAAGTGAGTGCAGTGCACGGAATCACATCGAGTGAGACGGGATGTCCTCCAGCTCGTTTTCTGTAGTTTAGCAACCCATTCCACGTCATGTGGGTATATGCATCACCTCTCTAAAACGAAAATGGAGGGCCAGGAAGTCAGATAACCAAACAGTAGTTGCAATTATCATGGTAAAGTTAGAGAACAATTTTGGTAAGGTTATTGTCAAATATATGGATTATTGGTGGTGGTCATTATGCCATTATCACTCTAATTATATCATTAT
>NW_006202562.1:3531744-3533136 GCF_000334495.1 Tupaia belangeri chinensis | reverse complement strand
GTATTATTGTGTTATATAAAATATATATAATATTCTATATAAAAATTTATATAATATACGCTATAGATATATATATATATATATATATATTTTAGTTTGCTATGGGGTGCTTTGGCTCACCAGAGAGACACAGGAAATGGGAGGGTGAGAAATCACCATCTAGGGGAGAGAGCCATGCTGTAATCCTTTCTCTTCCATTTTCCTCTCAGGATTTCGGGCACACTGGCACAAACACTTGGCATGTTTTTCAAGCTGCTGAGTCTGGGTCTCAAACACCACAGTCGGCCATGTGGGATCCAGCCACCTTAACCATCATGCCACCAACTAGCCCAACTTCTTTTAGTTCTTTAGTCATAAATGTCACCTTTAAACTATAACCACTCTCTCCAATTAAATTAGCCACAATATATTCAAATAGTTACTGACTTCATGATAAGTTAATATCAAACCAGTATGAGTTGATTAAGTGTGAAAGATTACAATATTAAGCGGAAGAAGCTTATTTCTTATAGAGAGGTGGGAGGCCTTGATGAACCAGATCCCTGCATTTTCACAGTTTTATTTAGGCCCAGAACTAGGATGAGTCTAGGCGAATAGCTGTGTTTTCAGGTGTATACTTTGGTCAAAACTTACCAACTGATCCACTTAGGATTTGTGCCTTTCACACTGTAAATTATGCCTCAAGAAATTAATAATAAAAAAAGAATAGGGGGTGGGGGACCAGCAGTTGGTGTAATGGCTATGTCACTGGACTCCCATGTAGTCAACCATGGTTCAAGTCCTATACCTAGTGGCTTAAATTCACGTTGGGAGCATGTGCGTACATGCTCAAAATCCCGAGAGGAGAATGGAAGAGAAGGGCTTGCAGCATGGCCATCCTCCCTGGGGGGTGATTTCTCCCTTTCTGTCTCTCTGTCTCTCTCTGTCTTTTTGGCAAATGCACGTGCTCTATAGCAACAAACAAAAATCTCTCCAAAAAATGGGGGGTGGGATGGGGAGTAGGGTGGGGGTGGGAGAGAGGAAAGAGAACAAGAAAAAAATTAAAAATGAGTTCTAGTTAATGATACTCATGCTGAAGTGTGTAGAAGTGGAGAACATTGGTGTCTCCAACGTACTCTGAATGTATCCAAAAACAAGAGGGATTGATTACACATAGAGGGACAGATACACTCTGAAACAAGCAAGTATATTCCAATGTTAATTATGGAATGAAGGTAGTGGGTAGCTAAGTGATTACTGTAATATTTTAAAAATTTTGTATGTGTTTAAAATTTCCATTGAGGAAAACAGAGGTGACCCACTAGGATAAAATACCCAAAGTTCGCAGCTCTGGGCTGTTTCAGCTCCAATAATACTGCACACCATCTATCTCAAAGCTATCAGTCCAGAGTT
>NW_006202562.1:3527738-3531713 GCF_000334495.1 Tupaia belangeri chinensis | reverse complement strand
TTTCCCTAAATAAATCTTTCTTTCTTTGTACAGTGACATGGTGAAGTTAAACCTAGACAGTTTATAGAATTTTGATCTTTAATTATAGTCACTGAAGCTTTCTCTCTTCCTTCTGTAAACTTCCTTTTTGAATTAGGCCACACTGGTAGTTGTAACACCCCATTTAAATTTGCTCGCCACTGCGCAGAGAGCATGTCTGCTTTGTCCCCCTGCTGTGTCCCTGGTACCTAGAACTACGCCTGGGACCCAGCAAGTGGGAGGAATGAATTGGAACTAAAGATCAGTGAACGCTTGGGAAATGAGATTCTGGGAGGTCCTGGATGTCCTTCTATTAGCAAGGGTAGAGCGACCATGACAGTATCTGCTTAGCCAGGGTGTCAAGACCAGTGAAGACTGGAACTCACGCCCAGCGCAATCTCCAAAAACTCATTAGTAGATCACTGAAAATGATCTCTTGGCCCATCTCCTGCTGTGCACAGGTAACTCTGCGGTTGGCAGCCTTGTCTGTTCCACCAGGCCTGAACGTAAGCTCCTGTCCGGCCAATCACGAGTCACTGTGGGTGGAGGGCTGGCTGTGTAGTTAGCCAGGTGGAGTGGCAGAAACGCAAGCTGTGGCAGGACCTGCATGCAAAGGCTGTTAGCTACAGTGAGGCTGCAGGTGCCATCACATCTCTGCTCAGCACGGCCACATAAAGCTACTGATTGTTTTGTTTTGTTTGAGAGAGAATTTTTCTACAGTGTGTATGCACTTGCAGGAGAGACTGAGAGAGGCAGAGAGACAGAAAGCAAGAAATCACTCTCCATGGGAGATGGCCATGCCGCAATCCTTTCTCCTCTATTCCCTCCCAGGATCCTGGGCATGTACACACATGCGCCCGGCCTGAGTGTTTGAGCCTCTGGGTCCAGGATTCCAACCACGGTCGACTATAGGGGAGTCCAACGATGTAACCATTATGCCATCTGCTGGTCCCAGAAGTTACTGTTTTAAAGTTCAGATTCATGATGGACCATCAGAGGTTGGGCAATCGGTTTGTCATTCTCATTTCCCATCCTTCCTTTCACTCCTTCCTCCTCTCCTACACGCCATGGCCAAGTACCTGATGTGTAGTGAAGAAGGCAGGGTTTTTTCTAAGCATACCCCTGGAGCAATGGGCCATGCATTCGACATCATCAGTCTTCAAACTCGAAGTCCTGGAGGAACGTGAGCACGTCCCAGATTCTCAGACAAAGTCTACAAGAAACTTAACTCCCATGACGGTACTTCCTAAGATCAATTGGAATTCTTTTTACAATAGCCCACATCCTGCTCTCCTATCTTAAATTGGACTGTGCTACTCTGATGAGGGGGCGGGGGTGGTGGTGGTGGAGAGCCCTCCAGGGCAGTCAGCAAAAGGGAGACCTCCCTTAATGATTAAGCCGGTCATAGTGAAATCTGGGGAGAGGATTCTTGTCTTTCCCTGGTTTACTTATTTTTTAAGTATGAGAGGGAGAGAGGAGAAGGAGAAAAGAGAGAGAGAGAGATCTCTGAGAGTCTTTTCTTTTTGGAGAGGATTTTGCTATGGGCTACGTGTGCTCGCCAGAAAAAGAGAGAGAGACAGAGAGAGAGATATACAGACAGAAACAGAGACAGAGAGAGAGAGAAAGCGAGAACTCACCCCCCCAGGGGTGATGGCCACTCTGCAATCCCTTCTCCTCCATTCTCCTCTTGGGATCTTAGGCATGCACGCACACGCGCCCGGCATGAGTTTAAGCCTCCAGGTCCGGGACTCAACGGTCAACTACATGGGAGTCCAGAAACATAGCCATTACGCCAACTGCTGGTCCCTCTGTTAGAGTCTTACCACATCATGATCTGCCCCAGCCTCCCAGTCAGCTAGGGCTCAGGGGCAAGCCACCACGCCTGCCCTGTTAGGGGCTGAGAATAGAGAGAGAGAGACAGAAAGAGAGAGATACAGACAGAGACAGAGACAGAGAGAGAGTCCAGCAGTCCCAGCCATCTCCTAGCAGTGCCCTCCTGCCCACACCACTGTGAGTGGGCACTGTGGTTAACATAAGGGTGGGTCCTGTTAATAACACACATTTACGGGTCAGCAGGAGGCATAGTGGTTAAGGTGTTGGACTCTCGCATGGCCAATCATTGTTCAAGACCTGAATCTGGTGGCTTGAAAATCATGCCGTGCTCATGTGCATGCATCCAGAAATCCAGGAAGAAAATGGAAGAGAAGGATTGCAGCTGGCCATCTCCCCGGGGTGTGATTTCTCACTTTTCTTCTCACTGCCTCTTTCTGGTGAATGCACGTGCTCTATGGCAAAAACTGAACACGCACACACATTTGGGGCCGTCTAGGGATATTCTGTATAACGTATCATAGATAGGCATGGTACTGTATGGGCGTTATAGCTGAGGGAGGCTGCCTGGCGGCACAGATACTTGGGGTAGATGGGTCATAATGCCATGTGCATGGCCTACCATGACAACTGAAGACGAGAGGACCTTTCCTACAGAGATCACGCATAGGACTCACTTCCTTCCAGCTAGGCTCTCGGTGCCACACTGCTCACAAAGCCCAGCAGCCTTAGGAAGGCCTCCGCCCTCTGCTCCTCACCAGTGACTGCCACACAGTCTCCCCAACCTGACTTGTCACTAACTTGATAGGCAAGACAGCTGGACCAGTGGAAAGTGCACACATACTTTCCCATGTGATTTAAGTAGCTCGCGTTAATTAGATACAAGGTGAAATAAACTCTAAGTCCTGTGAGAAGAAACTGGTTTTTTTTTCTCACTTCATTTCCTGCAGCGTTTAGTCCAATAACCTGTTGACAATGGAATATGTTAATGAATGAGTATATTGTCAGGGCAATAGTGTGTCTCAGTTCCTGTCATATGACCCAATTCTAGGGAGTTTAAATGAAAAAAAAGGTTTCATATTCTTCCAGTTCAGTTGCATTTGGCTTAAAACAAGACCTCCCAGATTCGGTAGCTGTGAGTGACTGGTCTCAGCTCCTGTCCCTGGAAAGATGTCCTACTTCTCCACAACTGGCATCACTGACCTGTCGTTTTGTTTCCAGGGACCCAAGGGTTGCTAAGAGAAGCTCATTTCTCAATGCTGCTGCGTCGCCTCGGTTTAGCCGGAGTTTCTTAGGCATGGTTGGGGGCACTTGCTAGTAGACACCTGCCAACAGCAGGCACACACCACGGTTCAGACTAGAACAGGAGGCGATGGTAAAGGGTAGGGGCGATGCTGGTGGGGAGGGTAGAGAGCAGCTTCTCACCATCTACATGGCCACCGCGTTGAGCTGGGTTATCTTACCGTAGTTCCTGAAAAAACCTGGAGCGTTTGCTTTGCTGTGTTTGTTTCATCTTGCATTTTTCTGAATGAGGCGCCATGATGTCATGGGAAGACTGTGGGTTTAGCGGTGGAAAATCGCTCCTGACTTAGTGAACTGGCGCAGTGGTGAAAAGCTGGAGGGACCTGGGTCTGGATTCTGGCTCAGTGACTTAAATCCTGCTGTGAATATAGGTTTGTTTTCAAGCCTCCCTACCCTCAGGTTCCTTGTCTGTAAAGTGGGAATGAGCAGTGTAACCTCCCCCAAAGGCTTGGTAGCCCAGTGTCGGACCCACAGCATCTGCTCGACAAGGCCTGGCCTTGGTTTCCAGTCACGTGAGGAGGATTGAACTTCCTGACCCTGTGGGAGCTTCCAAAGCCTCCTTTCCCCAACCTGGGCAGTGGTATGAGGACAGGTAGCACTGCCCACAGATGGGTCTGTCACACGGTGGCTCTGCAGAACAAGTTATCCTTGGTAATCAGAGTATTGACAATAGTACCAGTATGAGTGTTATTGGAGTAAGACACTACAGTTCTAATAATGAAAAGTCTGTATAAGAGCCAGCAAGTGGCATGGTGGTTAAGGTGCTGGATTCCCACATGGCTGACAGCAGTTTGAGTCCCAGACCTGGCAGCTTTCTCTCTCTCT
>NW_006202562.1:3521914-3527447 GCF_000334495.1 Tupaia belangeri chinensis | reverse complement strand
GCAGTTTGAGCCCCACCCCTGGCATCTTTCTCTCTCTCTCTCCCTCTCTCTCATGTATGCACATGTCCCTATAATAAAGTCTTTAAAATAATAATAAATAAAATTAACTAAATAATTGTTTTAAAAGAGAGATAGGGAGAAAATGCAGTTGAAACCCAACCCAGGTCCGAGCACAAAAATATCAGCAGTGCATCTTATTGTTTTGCATTTTTCAAATCCGATGGATGCTTCCTCGGGCTCTCTGCCTCCTCCGTCCTCCTTTCTGGCCTTTGGAGGCCATTCTTTGCCTGTTTTCAGACTGATTAAAAAAGCAAGCTGCCACGCCAGCGCCTGCCCTCATTCCTCTGCCGAAGTGATTTCAGTTTCCTCTGAAATATTGGATTTTCCCTCGTTCTTATTTACTATGCACAGATGCAGAAGGAGAATTACTCAAGTTTTGCAATAAAAATAAGCTTGGCTTTGCGAGCACCTGCCTTCCGCTGTTTAATAATGCCGAGTTCTCTTCCTCCCTGTGCTTCTGTTTACTCTTCTACAAATTATTTTTGTTCTCAGTTGACAAAGATAAATGATGGGATTAATATATATTGAAGAAGTCTCTGTGAACAGTATGCTTGCCCAGAGGAAGGGCGGGTATGATTTCCCTCAGGTAAAGGCAACACAGCAAACTGGATTAAGAGTAATTTGCTGTGGGGCTTATAGATGATCATGATCCATTAGTGGTACACCATTTATGAAAATTGCTTTTTCTTAAATAAAAATTAGAATGACTTTCATTACCTTGTCAGGACTGAGCCAAGCCAACTGCGTTTTCCCCCAAGGGAAAACAAAATACCAATGGCAAGGCTTAGACTTTTTCTTTAACCTCAAAGCAATTTCCAAACTGTTGAAAGTAACAGTTGGTGGGGGGTGGGGGGGGGGAGAATGGATGGCAAGAAACTTTATTCCGTAAGGTTCGGGGATGCTGTCCTACTGTTAGAATTGAAAGCTGGCAAAGAAAATATTTACAAGAAAAAGGAGTCAGCTGAATCCAGTGTGAGGCTTTGGGATCGTTGTTTCTAAAATTTCGTAGATGTATGTAATTCAAGTAGAGATTTTGCAACATGTGATTTGCATGGAGACTTTTTTGGGGAGCGTGTAGGCTCACCAGAGAAAGAAGAGAAAGACAGAGAGAAATTACTCCCCCCCAGGGGGGTGGCCACACCACAATCCCTTCTCCTTCGCTCTCTTCTTGGAATTTTGGGCACACACGCACAAGCACCTGGCATGAGTTTTAAGCCGCTGGGTCTGGGACTCGAACCACAGTCAACCATGTGAAAGTCCAGCACCTCAACCACTACATCCACCTCCTGACCCTGAGTGGAGACTTTCAATATCATGATACTTTTTGTTTGACTTGTACAGAAATTATTGAACGACAAAAGTAATATTTTCAACCAATCCAAAATTTACCCACGAGTCTCCCTTACCTTGACATTTCATCACCCACCCTGGTGACTTCCACACTGCTCTGATCTGCAGTAAACACGTGCCTGTATTCCTGGTCTGTCCTACGAGGAAATGGTTTCCCGGTAGGAAGGTATTTATTTCTCATTTTGCTTAAAGTAATTCTTAAGACTTTTTAACATTTGGATAGCTTTTTTTTTGTTTAAAAAAGGTACATTAAAATGGTATTAACAGGTGTTAAAAGTGCTCGTTATTTTCAACTACATTCGGGATATTTTTGCCTTTCCTGCTTTAATACGGAAAGTTTCTGGTCTTTCCTGTTTTGATGTATGGATAACAATTTTATTTTCTGTTGTCTTTCCATTTTGCATCATGGGGCAGGAGTTGCTATCGGGCCATATCTTGAAAGTAAAACCAATTCTGTGGTACCAGCCAGGCCCCACGTGGCACTCAAGTCCACTCTGTCTCACCAGGAGTGGAAGCAGCTGTATCTTGGGCATGAATTATGTAGGGCTGGTTGCCAAGTCTGAGATCTCCTGTAAGAGAACTGGGGTATGGAACACTTGCATGATTCAGAAAAGAGAAAGACAGACTTGGGAGCTCAGAGCCTTTGGGTGAGGTTAGAATGGCAAGTTTCTGCCTCTGCGAACCCCCTGGGAAGACTGCTCTTGGAGTTAGAAAGGCTATGAGCCATCTGCATCAAACATAGAGATCCTAAAACTTTTGTGGCCCTGGCCCCTCGATGGGCCAGGACTTTCTCAGGTGTGAACTCAGTGGTCCCGTTGAGTGGACAGCACCGCTTGTAAGGACTCCCCTTTGGGATGGAGATGGGGCCTTGTTTCTGCCTTTCTCCACTTTCCTTTGAAGTTTATTTATCTATTTATTTCATAAAAGAGAGGGGCACCTCCAACAGACTCTTCACACCGTATTCCAGCCCCAGTCGCAGCCAGCTTGGGTTATGGGCAGCCTATGAGAGCCCTGTGTGTGCAGGGTGGCTTCCACCACCTAGGACCTTCCCATGAACACGTGCCGAGTGTTCCATGTCCTCTGCTGTGCCAGCTGGGCCCCTCTCTCCACGTTTAGCCAGCGGCAAGACACGTAAACCCCAGAGTCTTCAAAATCTAGGTAAGTGGAGCTAATATAGACTGTGAATGAGAGTCAGCCAAGAAGGGGAGTCGAGTGGGAGGATGAAGGGGAGTTGAGTGGGAGGATGAAGCAGAGAATAAACACGACGGAATTAGGCTTTATGACTCTGTAACGTTTATGGCATCAGGTAGACAAGCGCTTGGTTGGACCTTTAGAATATCATAACAGATCTGGACCCGGCAGTAGCGTGGACATTAAGGCAGCTGGATCCCACATGGTCGTCTGTGTGGTTCAAGTTTCAGGCTTGACGACTTGAAAAACATGCCTAATGTGTGTGCATATGTGCCCAAAATCCTGAAAGGAGAAATGAATGAGAAAGGACTGCTGCATATCCATTCCCTGGGAGGGTGATTTCTCAGTTTCTCTCTCTCTTTCTCTCTTTCTCTCTCTCTCTCTCTCTCAAGTGTATATACCCTCTAGCAAATTGAAAAGAGAGAGAGAGAGAGGGATTTCCCCCTCCTCCATAAAAATCACGAAAATCAGGCCATTTAGTGCTTCACAGGCAGTGGTGGCTTGAAATACATGCAGGGTGCATTTGTATGCATGACCCAAATTCTGACAGCATGGAAGAACGGAGAAGGAATTGCATTTTGACTACAATCCTTTGGGAGGCTTTTTTCCTCTACTTCTTTCTCTGGCGAACTCTTGTGAATTCTGGCAAATAAATAAATAGTAAAATAGTAAGTAAATAAAATTTTCAAAAAGAAAGTTATCCCTAGGAACTCTGTAGATGCTGGTTTAGGGAATGAATGGTTCATGATGCCATCTTCTACATTTGGGATTCAGATCCATCCGGAAGCAGACTTTGGGGGATATGCACCAAGAGACAGATTGTCAAAGGAAAAGTGCACTTATCAAAGGGTGAGCAAATAATTCGGCAAAACACATGAGAGGGTGACCCTAGCTGCAGGGTAAGAGTAAGGAACTGCTTTTTTCTTTTCTTTTTTTCCTCTTTTGGAGAGGTTTTTGCTATAGGGCATTTGCACTCGCTAGAAAGACAGAGAGAGACAGAGAGACAGAAAGTGAGAGATCACCCCCCCAGGAGTATGTCCACGCTGCAATCCCTTCTCTTCCATTCTCCTCTTGGGATCTTGGGCACTCACACACACGCTCCCAGCGTGAGTTTAAGCCACTGGGTCCGGGATTCAAACCACGGGGACCACGTGGGAGTCCAGCGACGTTGCCATTACACCAATTGCTAGTCCCAGTAAGGAACTACTTTTTAAAAACCCCCTGTGCTTGGACAACTCGAGAAGCAGAGCTTTCATATCTCATAGCTCACAGGATCAGCATGATCTTCAAAATTTTCCATATAAAATAAAAACGCACACGAATAAGTATTTGAACCAAAGTAAATGCATTAAAAGTTCATTTTTCACAGGACAGAGACATTCAAGAACTACCACCTTTTTGCTTTCTTTTTTTCTATTTTAATTTTTTTTGAGAGTTTTTTTTTTTTTTTGCTATAGGGCACATGCGCTTGCCAGAAAGGCAGAGAGAGACAGAGAGACAGAAAGCGAGAAATCACCCCCCAGGGGGGATGGCCACGCCGCAATCCCTTCTCTTCCATTCTCTTCTCGGGATCTTGGGCATGCACGTACACGTGCCCAGCATGAGTTTAAGCTGCCGGGGCCAGGACTCGAATCACGGTTGACTACATGGAAGTCCAGAGACATAGCCATTACTCTAATTGCCGATGCCTCTATTTTAATTTCCGGACCTAATAATCTACCTTTGTGTGTTTTGTTCCAAAAGGTACTTCGTTAAAAAGGAACATATGTTACCTATTTTTGTCTCACTGCCCCTTCTTTTGGTACTTCCCCTCCTTTTCTTTCTTTCTTTCTTTTTTTCTTGGAGAGGTTTTTGCTATAGGGCGCATGCGCTCGCCAGAAAGACAGAGAGAGACAGAGAGACAGAAAGCAAGAAATCACCCCCCCGGGGGAATGGCCACGCCACAATCCCTTCTCCTCCATTCTCCTCTCAGGATCTTAGGCACACAGGCACACGCGCCCGGCTTGAGTTTTTAAGACACCGGGTCCGGGACTTGAACCGCGATCGGCTACATGGGGGGTCAGAGACATAGCCATTATGCTAACTGCTGGCCCCATGCAGATGATATTTAAATAATAACTAAGAGATACACATTAATGCTAAACTACAGTTTCACAAAAGATTGTAAACATTTTGCATCCTAGTTAGTCACTTACATTTTTAAAGCGCTTTTATCTATTGAAATCTGTAGGCATTGTCTTGCCTAACCTGTGTCTCTTCCCTGTAGCAGGACTCCTTTTATCCTTCAGGGGAGGACTCCTGGTCTGACTGGCCCACCTGCCAGGGGTTAGTGCTTGCCCCAGGCCTGGACAGGGTCAGAAGGCGCTAGCTGGAAAGAGGTTTGCTCTCCTGGGTAGTGTGCAGGACGGTCAAGGCTCAGGCTCTTGGTATTCATCCCCTCCACCGCGTAGAACAGAATAGCACAGAGGAAAGGATGGGAGAAGGGAGAGGTGCCCCTAAGCTGCTGGATCCCGCGTGCTGGGCTCACCATTATGTGAGCAGATGGGTTCCCGTCCTGCACTTCCCACCCCGACTCCTGCTTCCCTCTTGAGTCCTAGTTCCTCTTAGGCTCAAGATGGGCAGCTGCAGTGGAGTGGACAGAAACTGGATTCAGAACCAGGATACCAGGCCCTGGTCCTGTCTCCATGTGGCCCATATCAGGTTGTGGAACCACTCTTTGCCTCAGCTGCTTTTACCGTTACAAGGAGAGAATTCCTTCCTCAGGGCCCTATCAGTGAGGATTAAAACCATCCCCTGTATCACCTGGTGGCTGGCCCAGCCCACCTTCTTCCCCTTTGCCTCAAGAAAGAGATTTTCTGGGGAACCAGCAGTTAGCGTAATGGCTATGTCGCTGGACTCCCACGTAGTCGACCGCGGTTCGTGTCCCGGACCC
>NW_006202562.1:3520067-3521475 GCF_000334495.1 Tupaia belangeri chinensis | reverse complement strand
GCGTGCATGCCCAAGATCCCGAGAGGAGAATGGAGGAGAAGGGATTGTGGTGTGATCCCCCCTGGGGGGTGATTTCTCGCTTTCTGTCTTGATGTCTCTCTCTGTCTGTCTGGCAAGCACACGCGCCCTACAGTGAAAATCTCTCCAAAAAAAAAAAGAAAGAGATTTTCTGAGCACAGCCCAGTGGCCCAGGCCCACCATCAAATTCCCCAGGCCTGCTCACTGATCTTGGAATCGAGATTATAATCACCTCCTGGGCCTGGTGTTTTTGCCTCTGCTGCCCTGAACCCCTTGTGGCTCAGAGCTTCCTCTGAACCAGTAGCTTCTGGGAGTTTGCTGGACATGCAGAACTTCAAACCTCCTCATCCCAGACTTTCCAACTCAGAGCCTGCATTTTAACAGGACCCTGGGAGATGGGTTTATGCATAAATGTCTGAGAAGCTCTTCTCTGAGGCTTCACTCCCCCCGTCATGTCCCATCAACCCTCAGCTCAGCCAGTCAACCCTTCACCTAGTTATAATTTGATTACCCTGATATTTATTCAACTCACCCGCCAGCCAGGGAGACCTCCCATGAGCTCCACACTGGGCCAGGCATCCTGGTTACCCGGCCCCATCACACCCTGCAGTGGTCTTGGTGACACTTGCCAGGGTAGTAACAATTACTGGCATACGTTCATAAGCAGTATGGGGATGGGGATCTCGCCTCTGTTATTAATTGCACAAGGCCTCCACATCATAGGTACTCAGTCAATATTCATTTAGTAAACGCATATGAGCGAGCGGGTGGATATGTGCGAACGCTGACCTGTAGGAGCGGAGGAAATGTGTGTCTTCATCTCCCCACATGTACCACAGCACAAAAGGCACAGACTCACCACCCCGTGTTATAAGCCAGGTGTGGTTGGATATTGTGTAACATACAAAGCCATACGTCCCAGGTGCTGCCCGCTGGAGCTTCGAGAAGAGGCTCATGCACCAGCTTGCCCTAGAGTCTCCACCCCTCGACTCAGTTCGCACACGCTCAAGGGCAAGTTCGTGCAACTCCCCCGCTGGGAACCACCACCAAGACTGGCATGGGGACAGCACCTGCAGTGTGTGTGGCGGTGCTACTGTCACCAGGTGCAATTTGGAGATATCCCATGGAGCAAGGTCTGCCTGCCAGTGCCACTGCTAGGTCAGTCCCTAAGACTTTGAACTGGTTTTGGAACCTGAAAGAAGACCTCTGGATGGTGTATTTTAAGTTAAGTTTTATGGGTTTTGTTTTGTTTTGTTTTGTTTTTTAGAGAAAGTTCCAAATCAGTTAGAAATACTGTAGGAAGCTGAGGCTGATTCTTGTCCGTGGAACAGAACTTACTATACTTTGCCATCAGAAGTCATTAGCTCCCAATTTTTAATAAAATTGGGAT
>NW_006202562.1:3511817-3520038 GCF_000334495.1 Tupaia belangeri chinensis | reverse complement strand
GTGAGGCTGACCCACATGCAAAGGTTCTGGGTTCAAGTCCAAAGACTTCCTGAGCATTCCAAGCATGCACAAGCCAACCATTAGGGGCCTTGATGAGCTGGGGTGGGAATGCCCGTCTCTTTCTATGTCTTCCTCATTCATGAAAGAAAGAAAAAACTTATATACAGGTGTTTTTTCTTGTGATAGGGCCATATTTAAATCATGATAAACTAAACATTTGAATTACCCCATGTCACTACGAGCCCTGTTCTACCCAATGCTATTATCAGGCTATTTCTTCCTATGTGTGACCCAAATCCTTTCTTCCATCATGTAATTACATCTCTATCCCTGGCCTTGTTGAAATGGAGACAGGCTGGTGGACAATCTGGCCACATGGAAGATGCTTCTTGACTGTATTTGCGGGTGTGTATGGATGTTCTATTTCATTCTCAGAATTTTCAGGCTATGGTCCATACGACATCAGCTCTGGTGCTGGTTCATATTGTGACATAACTTTGCCATTTTTATTTTATTAGGTCGTCAAGAAAGTTATGCTGTACTTTTCTGTGTTTTTCTATGCAAAAAATGCATCATGACTTTCCCAACGACTCAATGGATTCTATTAAAATCTTGCAACGTTCATGAGTGCCTCAAATGTTCTATTACATCACCTTAAATTTTGACAACATTCTTCTGCGTATTGTGACTGCAGTAACTGACTTGGCATGAAGTCGACATGCCTGTAAGGTAGGAGAAGCACTGGACCGTGGGATCTGGGCAGGAGATGAAGAAACACAACTCCTGCCTCTACAGTCCTCACCATGGACCTTCTGCTTCCAGAGCTCCTGTGTTTTCATACCTGATGTGAAGCAGGACTAGTTCTGAGGTGTCTCATCCTGCAGATCATCAGAATCACCTGGGTATGAATTATCTGCTGTATAATTCATACCCACCCCAGAGACTGAGTTTAGTCTGTCTCATGGGGCCAGATAGACTGGACAACATTTAAGGGCACCTTTACCTAAGAGCACAAGAAATTTAAAAGAGTAAGCCTAGTGGCCAACTTCATGGGTGAGATCGACTTACACTGAGCTTTAAAATTGGGTCAGATTTCAGTAAGTGGAAATGAGGTAAGGATCTTTTAGGGGAAATTTTTTAAATGGACAATGTGTGAAGAGGGGAAAGTGAAGTTTTATAGATTGCATTGGAGTTGGGATGACCAGTAAGTTCCTTGCTTTTCTAGAGTAGAGTGTTTCCAGGAAGGATGGGACCCAACACAAAGACTAAACAAATCTATCAGTTCATCTTCTTTTCATTTTGTTTTGTTTTCTGGACAGTGAGAGGAAAAGTAAGAAATCCTCCCCCACCTCCCCAGCGAGGATGGTCACACCCCACAATCTCTCCTTCTCCATTATCCTCTCTGATTTTGGGTATACACACGTACACATGCCTGGTGTGATTTTCAAGCCACCAGGTCTGGGACTTTAACCACAGGAAGCCATGTGACAGTCCGGGGCCTGAACCACCATGCCACCTGCTGTTCCCCTACTATCTCAACCTAAAAAATATAATAATTCTCCAGGATAGCTCCCACACACTTTGTTTCACTTTAGACTATCTTCTATGTGGTTTCATCCCATCTCCTTCCTTTCTTTCTTTCTTTGTCCAGATATCTTCTTAATTTTTACTTTATTACAACAGAAATGTTATAAAGTGCTTCCCAAAAAAGCCTATATTTTTGGTAGGAAGGGTCATGAGATTTAAAAATAATCAATCTTTTAAATCTGTGAGCCATAAAGACTTTGGGGTTTCTAGGTCTGGCTGGGTCCAATTGAGCTATAAATAAATGTGACTTAAGGACACATGCAGCTAAGAACTGGGAAATTTCAGGCAGAGGATGAGGATCAGAGTCAGCTCTGTGAGTGAAGTTGCCTTAACCAAGACTTGAAACGTCTGCACATTTGAATTGGTAGGAAAAGACTTGGATTCACTTGCTCGGTTGCTGCACTGGTCATGAGTCCCTGAAGGGCAGGAGAGTTGTATTATCTACCTGTCTCCATGACCAGAGCAGTGTGAGGTACCCAGCCTCACCCCACAAATGCTGGATGGCAGATGAGGTCTGTGTAGGACCATCTACCAAGGTGGAAAACATTCTTCATTTGGGGTGTTGGGAATGTTTTATTCTTGATCAGGGTGGTGTTTTCAGGGCAGATACATTTGTCAAAACCCATCAAACTTTAAATAGAGCTTATTATGTGAACTATGCTTCAATGTAGTTGATTTATAAAATGAATCTACACACTTTTTGTCCTTTCTATGTTCCTTGGGGTAATAAAGGGTCTCACTAAAATTAGAAATAACATATTGTCTTAAGAGTGAATCTTTAGAGTTAGATGAAGCAGAGCCAACCTGGTGCTCTAGTAGCTAAAGGAGCTGGATCCCATATTACTGACTGTAATTCAAGTTTTGGCTCTAGTGGCTTGAAAAACATTCTGGGTGCATGTACGTGCCTCAAATCCTGACAGGATGGAGAAATGCAGAAGAGATTACTGTGTGACTGCACCCGCCGAAGAATGCTTTCTCCTTTTTTCTCTCTGCTTCTCTCTCTTTTTCTTTCTTTTTTTTTTCTTTTTTCTTTTTTTGGAGAGGTTTTTGCTATAGGGTACGTGCGCTCGCCAGACAGACAGAGAGAGACAGAAAGCAAGAAATCACCCCCCCCCAGGGGGGATGGCCACGCCGCAATCCCTTCTCCTCCATTCTTCTCTCGGGATCTTGGGCACGCACGCACACGCACCCAGCGTGAGTTTAAGCCATCGGGTCCGGGACTCAAACCGCAGTCAACTACATGGGAGTCCAGTAACATAGCCATTACGCTAACTGCTGGTCCCTCTCTCTTTTTCTTAAGAGTGCATGTGCTCTCTGGCAATTAAAAAAAAAATAGATAAAGTAGTAGAAGAGGGAGGGTCTGTTTGTACTTTGAACTATGAATGCTAAGAAGCATTGATAAGATACAACTTAAAATACTTTAAGGGGCGTTGAATGATGCTGGTTGGACTTGAGTGTGTAGGAGCAGCCAAATGCCAGGGTTGGGGAACTAGCAGCGCCATTATAGGAGCCCTGGGTGAGAGCACAGACCCCCCCGGGTGGGAAGCAGAAGGAGGAGGAACAAAGCTGAAGGGACAAAATGGACAAAGAAAGAGCATCTTCTCCATTCAGTTTCTCCTCCAGATGCTCTGTGTCTCTCATCTTAATCTGTGGAGCAGCTCTGCAGGGGTCCACCTGTTAGCCTAAACCAACCCATTTACTCTCACTTTACTGTCGTTTAAACACCAATAGCAGAAGCTAACCTGTGGTATTTGTCTTCATTTTGCATAATGTAGTAGAGGTTTATCCATATTGTTGCAAATGACAAAATTGCCTGCCTTTTTAAGACTAGATAGTATTCATTGTGTGTATATATACACACCTCACTTTTTACATCTATTTTGTCCAATGATGGACACTTGAAGTGTCTTTGTAACTTGGCTTTGTGAATAATGCTACAATGAACATTGGAGTGCAGATATGTCTTTGATACACTGATTTTAATTCTTTGGCTATATATCCAGAAGTGGAATTGCTGGATCATTTGGTAATTCTATTTCTAGTTTTTTGAGGCCCCTCCATATGACTTTCCAAAGTGGCTATACCAGTTTACAGTCCCACCAACAGTGTACCAGGTTCCCTTCTCTCCACACCTTTGCCACCATCTGTTATTTCTCATTTTTGTTTTATAACAGCCAATCTAACAGGCGTGAGAAGATTACTAGCTTGGTTTTGATTTGAATTTCTCTGATGACTAGAAATGTGGAACGTCTTGTCATATATCTGTTGGTCATTAGTAAGTCTTCTTTTAAAAATGTCTATTTAGGTCCTTTCCCCACTTTTTAATAGGTTTGTTTACTTTCTTCTTACTGAATAGATTCAATTTCTTGTATATTTTGCTTTTTAGCCTCTTATTCAGAGTATTTGCAAATATTTTTCCCAATCCATGAGTTGTATCATAACTTTGCAAATTGTTTTCTTTTTTTTGTGCAGAAGATTTTAAGTTTAATTCAATTCCATTTTTCTATTTTGCTTTGATTGACTATGCTTTTGCAGTTGTATCCAAGAAATATTGTATGATCTCATTTATATGTGGAAGCTTCCATGAAGGGAAGTAGAGTAGAATGGTGGTTAGTAGAGACTGGGTGGGGAAAGGGAGTGCTGGGCGTAGGTGGAGAGAGAGGAGACAGTGGTCAAAGGTACAAGGTTTCAGTGAGACAGGAGGAACAGGCTGTGGTGGTCTTCGCACAGCAGATATACACAATAATTTGTCAATCGAGAATAAAATAGGACTGGCATGGTGGCACAGCTGTAGTGTACTGCCCAAGCGAAGCGGATTCCATACGGAAGAGCACAGGTCTGGTTTTATCCATCTGTATAAGCCAGGCACACAACTATGACCCTGGCTGGCTGGGAAGGCCGCGGGTGGGGAGTGGATTGGGATGTGAGTTCCTATTGCAGGTGCTTCTCTCTCTTTTTCATTTGTCATGAAAGGTATAAATAAACTTTTTTTAAAAAATAAAATAGAATTTTTATAAAAGCTAATCTAGACAATCTGTTCATTTTAGTGTTTTTTTAAAAGAATTATTTTATTCTATTTCATTTATTTATTTATCTATTTCAATTTGACCATAGAGGGACAAAGTGAGTGAAAGAGAGAGAGAGAGAGAGAGAGAGAAAGCTGCCGGGTCCAGGACTCGAACTGTGGTCGGCCATGTGAGAGTTCAGCACCTTTAACCACCACACCACCTGCTGGCCCCCTCATTTTAATGTTTTAACTGCCTTTTGTAAATTAGCTGAAAGGAACAGCACTGGATATGATGGGCGTATGGCCAACCTGCGGTGAGATGGACTCTTCGGCCCTTCTCAGGGTCCGGCACCTTAGGCAGCTCCTCCATGGGTCTGAGTGATTTTCCTCCTGCTCATTCATCTCCTTCGTTTGATTGCTCCTGCCAGACTAGGGGCTGTTTTTATTTTTCTTCCAGTCTCAGGACCCATTTCCTTACCTGCAATAACTCCACTTTCCTGCAAATTCCTACTTGTGCTAGGCCTTCCAGAGGGCATCAGAGAAGGGGGGGAAAACAGCCCTGCTCAGGTTAAGCATGCCAGGAAAAGGGATTCAAGTCAAAGGAGAGGTTGCTCAACAGGAAGCAAAGATGAATAACCAAGGAGTTCCCACTGTCCTCTGCGGCCTCAGAGTCAGCCGGTGCCCACAGTCGTGAGCAGGGACCTGTTTCTCACACCTCTTCCTTCCCACCCAGTGATAAACCACCCTCCCACTCTCACCAAGAGCATCCAGAGTTTCAGAGAGGAGAAGAGGAAGTCAGAGGGACGGAAGCAGCACTTCTAGGAAGAGAAACTCCGCCACTGGCATGAGCCAGGGATGGTCCCAAAGGTCTCCCTCTTAGGCAGGAGACGGAGACATCGGGACACCCTATGCCTCTGGCTATGGAGCAGAAATAAAGCATCCTCCCCACCCCCAATAATAGCTGAATCCCCCTGTGGGACGAGGAACCCTGAAGCCCTCATCCACTCTGCATTTTATCCTTCAGCACATTTATGGGAAACGAGACTTTTCTAGGCTCATACCTATTGATATGGCACTGTTGAGGGTTTTCCTCCTTAGAGAGAACACATCAAAGTCAACCTCTGTCCCAGCTGGACCCGATCCTTCAGGCACAGGACAAGCGCCGGCCCAGCCTCAGCCCCCATCTCTGTGTGCAGCCCGGGCTTTCTTCTCCAGACTTGGCCTTCAGGGCATAGGCCGTGGCAGAAGGCAGGGAGACGAAGAAGTGACACGCTCGGGGCCTTTCCAGACTCTCTTTAATATCCTCCAAGGTCCTGTTAACGGATGGGAGAGTGTCGAGCTGCGTTGTGAAGTCCTTGGTTCTTTGGGTCTGGATCACTAAAATTAGAGATCTGTCCCTACGCCCAAAATGAAACTGCAACCACGAATGAAATAGGTAGAAAAGAAGATTTAATAGGAAAGAAAGGAAAGGAAAGAAAGGAAGTACACGCAAAAGGCTCCTGCGCGGGCAGATTGCCAGGTGGCAACCGCGCTTGGTACTAGTTAACCGTTACTTTTATTACTAGAGGTCATGAATATTCATTAGAGGGAGGCTTCTTACGCTGCCTATGTCCTTCCTTTAAATTTGAATCCACACGTTCTTTTCCTGCACCTGCGCACCTTCCTCACAGGTAAAGAACGAGGACCTTGATCACCTAATTGCGCATGCCCAATGCGAGCCAGGTTGCCCCAATTAGACTGCCCAATTAATCCATCGTCCTAATGGGAATTAGGGCACTGACCAAAACGCTTGCTTAGGTCTTTTAGATAAGAGAAAAATCTACGAATCATCTCTGTGCGCTTCCCTCAGGCCTCAAGGAAGGAAGATGGCAAATTGCCTCGCCCTCCTGGCACCCGGAGCTAGATGATCCTTCCGCTTTTCTCTTAGGGCTGCCTGCTCACAACTAACTGCCTATCACAGTGTAAGTGAGTAAGCCTACTTACATTTTAATACAAAAATCGTAATGAAATTAATTCACAACAAACACCACCGGTCCCATTGCAAGAATCCCCAGTGCGGCCAGCAGAGGGCGTGGAGCTGGGCGCTAAGCCGAACGCGTTGGAAACCATCTGTCTAGCAACGTGCTCCTTTGGGCTGCTGGTCACTCCCTGGGCACCGTTACCTAAAGCCAGGGGTTCTCAGCCCTCCCTAATATTAGCACCACTTGGGGTCCCTCCCCAGAAACTCAGATTTTATATCTAAAGCTCCCTGCTGATTTTAGTGGACATCCCTCATGCAGGCAGACCAACCTCAACCCTTGGTCTGCGTTTCTGGGACAGGGTGGGGAAGGCTAAGGGGAGAGGGAACGGGCCACAGGACAGTCGAGTCACTTCCCTGGAGGTTACTCGCTTAACCAGGGATTGAGCCAATGCTGGGGCCTCAGCTGCAGCTCCTGACTCAGCTGGCTCACCTGGGGGGAGGGGGAATGGGGGGGGTTGGGGAGGCTCCTTCTGTCCCGTCCCCTCTCCCTCCTGCTGTTGCCATGTGGGGTTCCTGTGGGGACCAGGTGACCCTCTGTTGATGGAATGTCCTGAGCCTCATGCTGGACTTTCACGTTCCGAAAGTCAGGACCAAGGTTCTCAGCCGGGGTCGGCTGAGTCAGCGACTGGGGTCAGGTGTCCTCACTGCGGTGTGGTGGGGTCCACCCAGAGTCAGGCTGGAGCATTCAAACACTTTAGGCAATTGTCAGCTTTGATTACACCACAAGATTGTAAGGTAAGAAAAAGGAAGCCTCAGCTTCCTCTTCTCCGGCAGGTCCCACCAGAGGGGCAAAGTGCATCTTTAGAGCTCAGGGCTGGGCGGCCTTGGGGTGGCTTTCTGTTCCCTCCAGGGCAAAGTCCAAACTCTCAACCTGGAGTCCGGCCTCGATATGCACTGGTACATTCTACAGGCCCTCTCACCCACCAAACTAGTCTGCTTGTTTCCTGAATGAATCGTTTCTCCTAAGTCCTCTGCCTTTGTTCACGCTGTGTCTCACAATTTGGAACCTAGCTCTCTGGGGATCATTTCTTATAAAAGGCCTCTGTCTTCCCCAGACATCCTGTCCTTCACACCCTGCCCAGTCCCTGCCTTGCCGTTTAGGTGCTGATTGCTTCCTGGGGGTCCTTGCATCTGCTCTTCCGTCTTCTCAGTTCTTTTCTCATAAGCTGCTTCTCTTTTGGAGGGTGGGAATGTGTGTGCACTCACCAGAAAGAGAGACAGAGACAGTGAAAAATCACCCTTCCCCCCCGGGGGGACTGGCCACACTGCAATCCCTTCTCCTCTGTTCTCCTCCCAGGATCGTGGGCACAAACGCACACACGCCCAGCGTGATTCTCAGGGCACCCAGTCCAGGACTCAAACACAGTCAGCCATGTGGGAGTCCAGCAATGTAACCACTATGCCATCTGCTGGCCCTTTTAAAGCCTTGCTCTCTGATACACAGCTGGTCCAGCGACACTGTCACATGGCCCTGTCACTTCCTTCCAGCACACATCGCCACTTGAAATATGAAATCATCCTGACTTTGTCTCTGCCTTGCCGGACTTAAATGTAAGCTCCGCAGGATCCAGAACTTTCTCTGTCTTGTGTAGCACGCTATGCCCAGC
>NW_006202562.1:3506351-3511786 GCF_000334495.1 Tupaia belangeri chinensis | reverse complement strand
ACCTAGCACGGCACAAGCGTGATGGACCCTCTATCGGTATCAGTGCAGTGAACGAATACAATTACCCACGGTGAGCGTGCCACGCTCCTTCCTCCAGGCCATGGTCGGTATCCGGACTTGCAGTCCCACCCACATCTGGCCTCTGCTCACCGTCTGGTCTGGGCTAACATCTGTTTATCCATCCTCTCCTCGACAAGCCCCCAGCAATTAACATAGGGCTTTAGGCACTTGGGAAGCTGGTGAGGCTGATATGGGACCACCTTCCTCTAGCCCAGGAAGTCAGGCTTTGTGGTCTGAAGTCAGGTTTTGTGGTCTGTGGGACAGGACCCCTCCACTGTGGCCCAGTGTGGAGCTACCACTATTTTGAAATTGTAAGACCTGCTGTGTTTGCAGCAGCGTTAGGCAAACCCCCTGTGTTCATCTGCAGAGAGAGTTCATCTCAGACGGGGCTCAGAAAGCTAGAACCCAGAAACCGAATCTAGCCAGTCTCCTCATCCGTAAGGCCTGGGAGCTCAGAGCGGGGGATACATTTAAAATGGCTATGTTTAAAATGGTTCTCCAAATACCTAGAAATTCCCTCTTTATCTAAAAGCCTAAAAGATTTACTCCTTGGTTCCTGGCCAATGCCAGATTGAGAGCAAACTTGAATTATCTCTCAAAAAATCTCGTAAAACAACAAGTAGGTGTTTTATTCTGTTGTTTGGGACAGCAAAAGGACACAGGCTAAAGCGAACATGTGTGTAACTTACTGTCACCTGTTGTGTCTGTTGTGTCATAGAGAGATGTCTGGTCAGGACAAAACTGTCTGCCACATGTGTGCAGAAGCTGCCCGTGGTCAGAAAACGGCCGGTTACAGCTGTAGCTACAGGGCTACAGTACGGCCCCGCTCAAGAGAGGCTGGATCCATATGGAAGGTCACGGGTTCAGTTCCCCTACTGACCCATGATCCTGACTGGGGTTGGGGATCACACCATGGAGCCCTGTGGAGGGTGTTTTTGTTTCCTCTCTCTCTCTGTCTCTCATGCTCATGAAAGAAATAAATCTGGAAAAAAAAGAGATATGTATGTATAAAGCAAAAAAATAATTAAAAAAAAAAAAGAAAAAGGAACGTGGGACAGCATACGAAATCTGTTGCCTAAGAGCATATTCGTCCTAGATGAAACTAGGGCAGAAAACCCCGCTTGACCTCGTTTTAGTCCACTTTCCCCCATCAGTGTTAACACCGACTCCTTGAATTCTGGCGTTTTAACGTAGAATCAACATCACAGTCCTTGCCTCATTGCAGAACACATGTTTTTAATGGTTGCAGACACCTCCGCATGTGCAAACTGACCACCGGACTTCTCCTCTAGAAGCCCAATGTGTATAGTGACCTGTGTCCGCCAGGGGGCTCCATAGAACAACGTGTTCTAAGCGACTTGGAAACTCCAACACCCAAACTAACCAGCCAGCCGAGAACCCTCAGAGCACCTCTACAGCCAGCGCGGGGTAAATGAAATAAACATCCACATCGCCTCTCCGGATTTGCCATGTTCACAAATATAAGATAGATGATCTGAAAATTTCATTATTGAGGCGAGAGTGCTTTTTAGCTAAGATTCTTGCAGTTAGGAGGTCCACCTAGGAACTGCATTGAAATGGGGTCCCTCAGAGTCCGACCACGCCTACTTGCTGGGCACTGGGGTCACCCTCTGTCCACCTTGCGGATGCACACACTGCAGAGCCCCAGCCCCAGCCCTTCACACGGAACTAGCACTGTCAGAGGTGCCATCTGAGGACCAGCAGGTGGCATCATGGCTATGTTACTGGACTCCCACATGGCTAATCATGGTTCAAGTCCCAGTGACCCACTCAGACATATGTGCATGCATGCCCAAAATCCCAAGAGGAGACTGGAGGAGAAGGGATTGTGGTGTGGCCATCCCCCTGGGAAGTGAGTTCTTTCTTTCTGTCTCTCTGGTGACTGCACCCACCCTACAGCAAAAATCTCTCTCTAAAAGAATTAATTAATTAATCTTTAAAAGGTGCGACGTGAAACTAAGTGGACGCCATGTCTGAAGGAGGAGAGTGTTCCCAGCAGCCTCAATTCCACCACAAGTGATGTGCATGTTACTCTCCACTCCTCCTTTCTTCTTCATCTTTTTCTTTCTTCTTCCATGAAAAAGAGATACAGAGAGAGAAAGATACAGGCAGACAGAGCCAGCACCCCCAACAGGGTCTTCACGTGTGACCCGCCCTCGGTGTCAGCTGGCCAGCGCCTGGCACACGTGTCTAGCGTGTTCATGGAGGTCTCTGGATACAAACCTGGGACCATCCGCTCAGAGGGTTACGTCGCTGCCGCGTCACCACTCTGCCCTGCAGAATAGTATCCTCTGGTAAGGAAATGCTGTACGTTTTCTGGCCTGGAAAACATTTAGAAATGATTATGACCTTAATTCATTGTCACTTTTTATCCTTTTTTTGGAGGGCATGGGAGTGTATGGACTCACATAGGGGAAGACAGAGAGGTAAGAAAGTGTCCCTCAAAGGGGCAGGGACACACCACAATCCTTTTTCCTCCTTTTCTCTTTCTGATCAGGAGCTTGGGCACACGTGCACTCGGGCTGGAATCTGAACCACCACTGACCACGTGGGACCCCACTCCCTTGTGCCCAGGGCTTACTCACTGCACTGTGGGGCCAGCTCTTTTATCTTTTTGAGAGAGAGAGAGATTTTTGCTGAAGGGCACATGTGTTCAACAGAGACACAGAAAGTGAGAAATCACCCCCCGCCCCAGGGGGATGGCCACACTGCAGTCCCTTCTCCTTCAGTCTCCTCTTGGGATTTTGGGCATGCACACCCACATGCCTGGTGTGGCGTTTAAGCTTCTGGGTCCACGACTCGAACTATGGTCAACTACGTGGGAATCCAGCAACATAACCATTATGCCATCCACTGGTCCAGGGGCCAGCTCTTCTCATGATTTTGACAGATTTTTGCTTGTGTATGTGGGTACATATTTAATTTTAAAAGAATTTCTCACAATGATAAAACTGATTTCATAAGACCTGGCCAAATACTTACTGCTCTTTGAGTATCTTTCAGAGCGTTGAATTAGTTTGCTGTAAGTGCCGTAGGCCGTCCTTTCAACAGCACAGTGTTTGGGAATATATGAAGCATAACCACACGATGTAAACAGACCCATCCGAGCTGTTTGAAGCCATCAGTCATTCAGGACCTAAGTCCACAAACGCCCTTCCCTCATGCACCTGGTTCTAGAAGTTACCCAGCAGCTAAGGCAGTGCCCTCTGGTTGGGGTCCTCGGGCATTTTTCTGAAATGAGAACAAATAACAGAAAACCCTAACCAGACTACATCCTGGTACCAGTGGCATGTGGGTCTAGCTGTGTCTTCTTTTTCTCCTCCCCAGTTTGAACAAATGTTACCAGTTTCAGGGCTTTTGGAATTTTTACGGGATAATAATTCCACCAGCCCTCTGGGTGCAGAGCACAATACTTGAGGTAAGCCGCTTCTGATCCCCTGCTAATCCGTGATAATTGCTTTCGGGCTTCGTGGGGAAGCTGAAATTCTCAGTGCCAGATTCACTGGCTGGGCCCACTGCAAGGGAGGCTTTGGGGGGTCCTTTTTACCTCCACTCAAATCCTGGCTTGGGGAGAGGGTCTATCACAGAAGTATTTTTTGCTTCTCTGACCACCCACTGCCAGATCCCTGGAAAGGCCAGAAGCTTCTAAAGAGCTCTGAGATACTGTGTCCTAAGCCGCCTTTGCTTCCTTCCTGTCATGTTTTCTTCTCGCTTTTTCTCTTTTCTTTAACTGTTAGGAAATGGCCATTAGACACGGCGCCCTTCTGTTCGCAGGTCTTCATGGTTTGAGCTGCACGAGGGCACCTGGCTTGACTTTGCAGCCCCTAAAGAAGAGCAGGATGGCATGGGTCCCGCTGGGACTGGGATGGCCGGGCAGATCCCGAGGTGCCCCAGCAGCGTCACTTGGATTCTCTGACTCACCTTTTGGAAGTCAGCTCTTAGTATTTCCATTCATCTCAGACCTCACAGCCTTATCAGGCCTGGGGGACCAATCTCCATACACTGCACTTCAGGAGAAATGAAGAGGAGTCTAAAGTAAGAGGCAGGGTATGGAGGAATGGCCTCTCTGAGGAAGCCATATTCCTTTTTACTTTATGTATTTATTTATTGAGAGAGAGGGAGAGAGAGGCACCCCCACCTAGGTCCCATGCTTTGATCCACCCTGCCTCAGCCATGCACGTGCCTGGCTGTCCTGTGAGGTCCTGGGATGTAAACCCGGACTTTCCCCGTGGGGGGTCCAGTTGTGCTGTCTGTGACTTTTTAAAGGCGCAAAACCAGCACAAACCCGGCTACTGCATAGGCTCTGGCATCGCCCTGCACCCGGATGGTTCCATGAGCGAATCATTTCTCAGACCTCTGTTTTGCAGAAGTAAATGCTACACCCCAGGCTTCTACTAGCTAAGCTGTCTAAATTCACCCTGCAGGCTTTGTTTCTCTGGGAAAATGCAGATTCCTAACCTTTCTTCTTGAGGCCTCAGTTTGCATGTAGCCCAGTGGGTTAGAAACACGAATGTTGAACATTTTAAGAAATAAAAATTCTGAGAGTGTGATTTTGCCCTCTTAATCCTCATAGGAAATATGTAAGGTGAGGATTAATATTGGTCTCTGCATTTCAGAGAAGGAAGTAAACTTCGATGAGGTTAAGCTTGGACATCCCAAGGTCACAGATCAGGCGGATCTGTTTACGGCATCCAGAACAAGGTCCATGTCATGACCAGCTAAATAAAAGATGCGCATTTTGTAGGAAAAGTCCAGGAAAGCAAAATAACCAGTGTTTTTAGTGCTGTGTTAGCCCTGCCTACTGAGCATCCAGGAAAGACTGGATCCAGGGGCCAGACAGTGGTATAGCAGTCCTGCACCTGGACCCACATGGGAAGGCCTGTGTTCATGTCCTGGACACAGCGTGAGTATGCGTCTTCACCATGGTGGGCTGTGTCTGGGGTCATGGCAGCCCAAACATCCTGTGAGGTCTCTCTCTCTCTCTTGCTCTGATGGAAAAATCCATGAACCAACTTGATGAAAAAAGTTGTTGATGCAGCAGAGATAATACATTTATTGTGCTTGCCTCACTAAGGGGGGCAGTGGCCGAGTGTAGGGTCCGGGGGGAAGTTAGGGAAGTGTATTTCCCATGCCTAAGGGCAGTAATGACTTTTTTTGGGGGGGGAGGGGTTCGCTATAGGACGAGTGTGCTCGCCAGACAGGCAGAGACAGACAGAGAGATAGAAAGCGAGAAATCACCCCCCAAGGGGGATGGCCATGCCGCAATCCCTTCTCCTCCATTCTCCTCTTGGGATCTTGGGCACGCACGCACATGCGCCCAGCGTGAGTTTTAAGCCACTGGGTCTGGGGCGCGA
>NW_006202562.1:3500811-3505954 GCF_000334495.1 Tupaia belangeri chinensis | reverse complement strand
ATTTCCCATGCCTAAGGGCAGTAATGACTTTTTTTTTGGGGGGGAGGGGTTCGCTATAGGACGAGTGTGCTCGCCAGACAGACAGAGACAGACAGAGAGACAGAAAGCTAGAAATCACCCCCCCCAGGGGGGATGGCCACGCCACAATCCCTTTTCCTCCATTCTCCTCTCAGGATCTTGGGCACACACGCACACGTGCCCGGCATGAGTTTAAGTCGCCAGGTCCGGGACTCGAACCGCGGTTGACTACGTGGGAGTCCAGCGACGTAGCCATTACGCTAACTGCTGGTCCCCCAGGGCAGTAATGACTTTTAAGGCAGACCTTGGGAAGTAGGGAGTTGCTGGGCTTAGACAGTTTCTCACTGTATCAGGAACAGATTGGCGGCACAGCCAGGGTGGGCATGACAGTCTTTGTGGGCCAGGATCGGCCTTGAGAGTCAACTCGCGGTTGGTACAGAGCCCTCCTCCAGGAGCAGAAATCGCCTGTTTGTACCTTGGCACGTGGCTGTCCTTGCTCGCTGTCGGTACTGGTGCGAGTTGGTGTCAGTTCTCAGGCACCGGGGATGGAGCGGGAACTACAAGCAGGTGAGAGCCCTGCTCCAGGAGGCAAGTCCTCTGTGAGGACCCTCCGTCCTCACCGACAGCAGAGAAAACAGAAGCTCAGAGAGATGACTCACGATATTCTGATGTCCGCATGTCAGTGAGAGCTGGACCCTGGAGTGATTCTGGGGTTTTAATTTGGATTCTTGGATTCCCAAGCTCTGGACAGTAGAGGCAGCGAAGAGCATTCTCCACTTCTGTGCTAGTTTTCTAGTCAAAGAGACAGGGCTATCCTCAGGGCAGAGTCAGCAGAAAGAGAGAAGAAAATGCTCCGTGGGCTCTCAAAGAGGACCCTGCACCCCCAAGTTCATAGCAGCCTCATTCACAATAGCCAAGATATGGCGACAGCCTAACCTGCACCCACCGATGAGCGGAGGAAGAGCGCCGGTAAGTCCACGCAATGGAGTGTTGTTCCACGCAATGGAGTGTTGTTCCACGCAATGGAGTGTGTTCATTCCCTGGGAAAAGAGGTCAGGAGTCCTGTCGTCACAACATGGATGGCCCCAGAGGACACTGTATCTGGCGTAACAAACCAGGCACAGAAAGACAAAGACTGAATGATTCGTTTGCCTGTGGGAGCTAAAATAGTGAAACTATAACAACAGAGTAGAACGACGCTGGCCAGGGAATGGAGAAGGGAAAAGCACGAGATTTGGTGGAAGGGTACGAAGTTTCAGCTTTGCAAGCTGGATCATACCTGGACACCGCCCGGGCAGCAGTGCTGAGAGCTAACCCCACGTAGCACATAGTTCAACTTGGCTCAGAGGCTGGATCGCATGTCAATGTCATTTCATTGTAACTATAGTGACGGGAGGAGAAGGAGGGAAGTTTCCGAGTTGTATACATTAAATACATATAGCTTCATATACTCCAATCAGACATTAATCAAGTGTTTTTTTTGTAAAAAAAAAAAAAAAGAAAAGACAAATGTCCTTTGTTGGCAGGTGGCATGGTGGTTAAGGGCACTGGATTCTCACATGGTTGACCACAGTTTGAGTCCTGGACCTGGCGGTTTGCTTTCTTGCTCTCTCTCTCTCTCTCTTTCTCATTCTGTCCCTCTCTAGTCAAACTGAAATAAATAAACAAATAAAGTTTAAAAAAAAATGCCCTTTGTGAAAATTTACTCAGGGGATGGTTCCAGAAAAATACTATAGAAATAACCTTAGAATACCTCCCGTTGTATATTTACAGTTTATTTATTTCTCCCACGAGAGAGAAAGATAGAGAGAAAGACGGAGGGAGACAGTACCCCTCCCCCCAGGTCCTGACACGGCGACCCACCCTTAGCCTCCCCAGTCTCAGATCCTGGGTGTACGTGCACGGTGTACTCAGGGGTGTTTCTGCACGTGAACCTGGAACAGTCCCATGTGGGTCAGCCTGGCAGAGTGTCACAGTTTACCACTGGGCCACCACCCTGCCCCGATTTTAATCTTCTACATCATTTCTGAAATCTTCCTGGGGGTGAGGCAAAAAATGGGCCTACTGAACAGTAAAGAAAACCTGTTCTCCACTCAGGTGTGGGTCACTAGGCAGCCTTTTAGAAACAGAGGTATTTATTTCATCCACGAGAGAGCACGAAACAGACATCCCTGCGGGGCCCTCGCTCCGTGACCCGCTCTCCCCTCACCAGTCCAGGTCACCGGCACACACCGGCCTGGCTCGCAGGTAGAGGCCTCAGGACGGGAGTCAGGGCCTTCCCGTGAGGGACCAGCTGTGTCACTGCTAGGCCATCGCTTGCCCCCTGTCCTTTGTTTTCCCGCCAGTACCCAACAGCGAACCTCAATGGCTTTGTTTCTGACTTGAGTCAGCAACTTGAACTGTGTTATAGTAGCAAACGTTGCAAAGCCCAGCCTAGAAGTTGAAGCATTAATTAAAATTATTAGAATATGTGAGGAAAAAAGAGTGACAGGATCTGCAGCTTTTTGTCGTTGTTGTTAAATAGAAATATACTTTGGGGGCCAGTCAGTGGTATAGTGGCTAAGGCACAGGACTCCCGCATGGTCCACCCGTGGTTTTGATTCCAGACCCTGCAGCTTGAAAATCATGCCGGGCTGGGACCAGCAGTTGGTGTAATGGCTAGGTCACTGGACTCCCATGTAGTCGACCGCAGTTGAAGTCCCGGACCCGGTGGCTTAAACTCACGCCGGGCACGTGTGCGTGTGTGCCCAGGATCCCAAGAGGAGAATGGAGGAGAAGGGATTGCGGTGTGGCCATCCCCCTGGGGGGTGATTCTTCACTTTCTGTCTCTTTCTGTCTTTCTGGTGAGTGCACGTGCCCTATAACAGAAAGCTCTCAAAAAAAAAAAAATAAGTAGATATTATCAGGACCAGCAGTTGGCACAATAGCTATGTCACTAGACTCCCATGTAGTTGATGGCAGTTCGAGTCCCAGACTCAGTGGCTTAAACTCACGCTGGGCACGTGTGCGTGCATGCCCAAGATCCTGAGAGGATAATGGAGGAGAAGGGATTGCAGCATGGTCATTCCCCCTGGGGGGTGATTTCTCGCTTTCTGTCTCTCTGTCTCTGTCTTTCTGGTGAGCATGCATGCCCTATAGCAAAAATCTCTCCAAAAAAAAAGGAAAAGAAAAACATGCTGGGCACATGCGTGTGAGCACCCAAAATCCTAAGAGGGGAATAGAGAAGGGATTGTGGCCTGGGTATACCCCGGGGCGGGGGGATCATCTCTCACTTTTCCTCTCTCTGGTGAGTGTATATGCCCTATGGCAAAAACCTTACATTTTTTTAAAGGTACATTTTTATCCCTCAAAACGGTGCCATGCACAGTTAACCCCTGAACAATGTGGGAGTTAAAGGTGTTGACCTCTCGCACAGTCAACAATTCGTGTATAACTTTTGACTCCCTCAACATTTAACTGCTAGTAGCCTACTGCAGGCTGGCAGCCTTGCTGATAATAGATACAGTCACCTACCACACGTTTGTTCTGTTCTGTATAACCTATAGTGCATTTTTTAGAGGTTTTCGCTATAGGGTGTGTGCATTTGCCAGAAAGTCAGAGAGAGACAGAGAGACAGAAAGCAAGAAATCACCCTCCAGGAGGGATGGCCACACTGCAATCCCTTCTCCTCCATTCTCCTCTCGGGATCTTGGGCACGCCTGCACATGTGTCTGGTGTGAGTTTCAGCCACCGGGCCCGGGACTCAAACTGTGATTGACTACATAGGAGTTGAGTGACATAGCCATTATGCCAACTGCTGGTTCTTCTAGTGTATTTTTACAATAATGTAAGCTGTGGAAAATGATCTTAATAGCATAAGGAAAATATATTGTACTTACAGTAATTATTGGGAAAAAAATCTGGGTATAAATGGATCCATGCAGTTGGAACCTATGTTAATCAAGGGCCAACGGTATGGGTTTTCAGTCATTTGTGTCATATTCTGACGTCATACTTTTCTGTCGCTAATGTTATTGAAAAGAAAAAAAAGTCCTTAAGGCAGCGTCGTCTCGTGCTTACAGGACACTGACCACCTTGTCCACCAGGGGGCGCGTCAGACCAGCAAATTGACACCGGATTATCCCAGTGTGGGTAGCCCAGGCCTGGACACTTCGGGAATCAGTCAGGAATGAGAGCTGCCTTTTAAGGTGAAGAAAGGGTTATACTGAGATGGGGAGAAACTCGGCCTGATCTAATTGTAGGGAGATAGGAGCAGAGAGGATAATTTGTAAAGTAACTCGGAGGGCTTTTGGTTCTCAGCTCTGGCCAGGGAGTGCTTTATTTTCCTCCTTCCTTTGGGTGGGTCACCACGGTTGAATTTCATGCAGAGCCCAAGGTGTGGGTGCCCTCCTGAAACTTCAGGGGATGTCCTCGATCGTCCGTCTCTTCATACGGAAAGAGGGCAGCAAAATTAAACCGGGCTGCAATTCGTGGCCAGGAGCTCAAGGCTGGCCCCTGACTGCTGTTCCCGACACTCAGCTTTCTCCAGGCTCTGCCTCTTTGGGCAATTCAAGGAAGACTGGAGGACAAAGCAGAAGTCACCACTTTTGTTGCCCCTTTTCTGAGTCCCCTGGGGAATAGGGGCGTCTGGGTCAGAGAAGTAACTCTCCAGGTCCGCAGGTGCGTGGTGGTGAAGGGCGCTGGACTCCCACATGGCAGACCGCGGTCCGCGTCCCCGACCTGGCGGCTTCCTTTCTCTCTCTCTTTCTCTCACTCTGTCCTTCTCTGGTCAAATTAAAAATAAATAAATAAAGTTAAATTAAACAGAGAAGTAGCTCTCCTACAGAAGCACCAGTGTCCAGCGAGGGCGCCGTGTCCACAGCTGTTGACTCTACTCCCACCGCATAGCTCTAACAAGGTGGGGATTTATCCTAGCAGGGGTTGGGCGTGGTCCTATTATTAAATAACCAATTTCCGCGGGCTCCCAACCCACCCCTCCATATACCCTGCGTTGTGATGGGCCCTTGCAAACCCTGGCTGCGCTCTGCCTGCAGGGGGCGCTAGCGTAGCCTCCTAGGCTGGCGGAGGAGGGCCTGCTCCTTCCCTCCCACACCCACAGCGTGTGCTGCTTCTCCCCCCGGCGGGG
>NW_006202562.1:3495576-3500670 GCF_000334495.1 Tupaia belangeri chinensis | reverse complement strand
CTCGCAGCTGCTGCTGGCCTTGTGTGCCGCAGCCTTGCCTGTGGCCTGCACTTAGCCGAGCCCGCCGCGTCCCCCTCACACTCCTTCCTCCTCGGAACCCCAATCTCAGGCCTGTGCGGAATAGCGCAGCTGCCTTGGAAGGGAGTCAGGAAGCTTCTTACAAAAGTAAAGGTATAGCTTTGCGCAGTGGCAGTATCGTAGCCAATGAGGTTTATCCGAGGTGCGATTATTGCTAACTGAAAACAAAAATAAAGATATTCCGGGGCCAGCAGGTGGCGTGGTGGGTAAGGGGGCTGGACTCCCACATGACTGACAGTGATTCCAGTCCTGAACCTGGCGGCTTACTCTCTTACTTTCTCTCTTTCACTCTGTCCTTCTCTGGTCAAATAAAAATAAAGTTAAATAAAATAATTCTTAAAAAAAAAAAAAGTAAATGTGTTCCTACACTGTAACCAACTATTGTGCCCTTTGGTCCTGGGCCAAAGGAGCTGAAAACTTACGTCCTCACTAAAACCTACACACCAATGCTCATAACTGCTTCATTCAGGGTTGTCAAAATGTGGAAGCAGCGGCGATACCCTCCCACAGTGAGTCGAAAACAGAATGCAGTAATCCGGACCATGGAATATTATTTTTGATGACATATTTTTATCTTTATTGACATATAATGTTACTTAGCATTAAAAAGGAATGAGCAGGGACCAGCAGGTGGTGTGGTGGTTAAGGCATTGGACTCCCACATGGCTGACCATGGTTTGAGTCCTCGACCTGACAGCTTGCTTTCTCGTGTTGTCTCTCTCTGTCCCTCTGTGCTGAATGGATGTGCCCTCTAGCAATTCAAATAATAATAATATAATAAAATAAATCATTCTAAAAAATTTTTTTAAAAAGAAGAAAGAACTAGCAAACCACGTATTGACATGGAGGAAGTCTTAACTGCGTTTTGCTAAAGAAAAAAGTCAACCTGAAAAGGCTACAGGGTGTGTAATTCCAGGTGTGTGGCATTCTGGGCATGGCGAGACAAGGAGACAGCAAGAAGACCAGTGGGTGCCAGAGGGCTCCGGTGCCGGGAGGCGAGGGGAGCAGGTGGGAGGAGGATGAGCAGGTGGGATACAGAGACAGTCTGTGTGCAGCCATGACGGCAGACACCTGCGCTACGCAGTCGTCGAAACCCACAGGACACCAAGCGTGAGCCCTGATGCGAACTCCAGTGAACAACCATGTATCTGTATCGATCGGTTGTACCAAATGTGTCACCGATCACCAAGCCTAGATGCCGGTAACCAGGGAAATTGTTGGAAGATGGGAGAAGACAGAGCATAAGGAGCCTTGGCGCTAGAAACTGAAATTGCCCTGAAAAACAGTCTTCGAGTAAAATAAGGAAAAAGAGACACAGAGCCTAGCCGAGACCTTCAGCCCCATCAATGGCATGTCCTCCAGTGGCCAGTCCATGACCACACTGTCCCCTGCTCGGCTCTCAGCCTGCTCCGCGCTTGTTACATCAGATCCGCCTCAACCGTGGGCACTGTCCTCCCACCCCGTGATTTCCTGGTTCCCTGCAGTCCCTGTGGCCGTCTGACGGCAAACTGGGACTTCAGCGATGCTGAATAGCACCTGGGCAGAAGGAATAGAGGAAAACGTTGGGGGACCCCCTCCTCCGACTCAGTAGCACTTTGAGTTCTGATCCCCTGTGACTTGCATTCAGCTCTAGCTGCCTCGGGCATCGCGTCCAGGTTGTGTAGCCACATCCAGTAGTGGTGGGGGGTGCCTGGGACTGGACCTCGCATGCTTATTTAGATACTCAGAGGGTCACAGCCAAATGGATACCTCTCCTACAGAGTCAAGTGGGTCTAAGAAACGCCAAGGTTGGGACCAGCAGTTAGTGTAATGGCTATGCGCTGGACTCCCATGTAGTCGACCACAGTTCGCGTCCCAGACCCGGTGGCTTAAAACTCACGACAGGCGCGTGTGCGTGTGCGCCCAAGATCCCAAGAGGAGAAGGGAGGAGAAGGGATTGCGGCATGGCCAACTCCCTTGTGGGGGGTGATTTCTCACTTTCTGTCTCTCTGTCTCTCTCTGGCTGGCAAGCACATGTGCTCTCTGTCTGGCAAGCGCATGCATAACCCTATAGCAAAACCCTCTCCAAAAAAAAAAAAAGAAAGAAAAGAAATGCCAAGGTCAAGGTCAAGCCATACAAAAAAGCTGGACGAGCTGCCCGATGCAATGCCAGGAGGGGCAGCGTGTAGCTAAAAGTCATTCCTGAGGAGACAGGCCCAGCTCAGTTGTGCTCTACGGGTTGGGTTGCAGCCAAAGTTCATTTTGCCACTTCTGGTGCCAGCTGATGGTTATGCAAAGAGACCCTCTTGTTCTGAGGAGATATACACTGAAAACGAGGTCACAGGGCTTGCCATCTCTGACCTCACTTTCGAATGCTTCGAATACACACATATTGGGTACACACGCGCTCTCTTCCCCTCACACACACGTGCGCCTTGCACACGTGCAGACGAAAAGGCCCAGGGGAGGGAGCCCCTACCCAGGTGGTGCTTCCCCTGTGAACCTGCTCCAGGTCGGTCACTGACCTGCGGTGTCTCCTCTTCCTCTTGTAATATGTGGGAGTAGGAGAAGTGACCTCTCAGGTCGCCTCTGCTCAACCATGTTAAAAGTTTCTGGAAAGGGGAATGGAAGCTGGTCTCCATAGAGCTCCCATGAGCATGGAGGCCAAAAGTGATTTTCGGAAAAAAAAATTTTTTTTTGAGAAATTTTTGCTATAGGGTGTGTGTACTCACCAGAGAGAGAGACAGAGAGACAGAAAGTGAGAAGTCACCCTCCAGGAAGGATGGCCACACCACAGTCTTTCTCCTTTACTCTCCTCCTGGATTCTGGGCATGCAGGAACACGAACTCGGAAGGAGTTTCAAGCTGCCGAGTCTGGGATTTGAACCACAGTCAGCCAGATGGAGGTTCAGCCCCTTAACCACAATGCCACCTGCTGGCCCCAGAAAAAAAAATTTTTTTTGTAATGAGTCTAATGCAACTCCATTAGTACAGAGAGTGCAGAAAAGGCTAAAGTAATTACCTCTCATCACGGCCTTACAGCCTCGGTTTTCCCCTCTCTTCCTTCTGTCAACTATAGAGAAGGTTTACGGGGTTGCTTATGTGTGGCTGTGAGCAGTTGGGTTATTATTATTGTTGTTCTTTTAATGTCAAAAGCCCTCTATAGTTCTAAAACCTAAGCTTTAAATAGATTTTATATTGTCTTTACATCCATTCAGGGATGAACTTCTACATATGGACAACAGAAATTGCACAAGAGCAACATGACAGAAAGACACTTAGATTCTAGGTCGTCTGCTTTGACCTGGCAACGGGCAAACGTGAGCAGCAGCTCAGGTGTGGGGGCTCTGAGCCAGGACTGTCCACGTGAGTCCATGCCTTCCTCAGAGCTGGAGTTACTAGGAGCCCTTTTGCAAAATGAGACAACTAAAAATTAGAAAGGTAACAACTTTCTAGAAGATGGTAGAGCGCTGGGATTGGCACCCAACTTAGTCTTCCCCCAAACCTTAGTCTTAAACCAGGGTGTAAGTGAGTCAGAGAGAGCTGGGTGTCTAGGCCTGGCACCAGAACAGCAAAAGCAGCACCCAGGGCCCCTTGATCCCTCTCTGTCCTATAAGGGATTCTTCTTCCAGTGGGCAAGAAAGGAGAGGGAAAGTTTAGCATTCAAATTATGCTTCGAGTCCTGGACAAGTCACTTTTCTGCCCTGAGCCTCCATTTTTCTTCTGGAACATGGACCCATAGGACCTATCTTACAGCGTTAATGGCTGAGGGCTTGCAATGCTACTTGGAACCTAAACCAGCCCTGCCATGCCCAGCTCTTCATAAATGCCTTGTTAGTGGTGACAGCCTCGAAGTCATAAATGTCACGGCACTTTGCCGCCCATGCTCAGGCCTAACGCTGTCCTCGTTCTCAGTCAACACACAAACCAAAGCAACCAATCACGCCTGCTGGGAAACTTCCAGCTTCAGCTCACTCCTGGGTGCTGCTGGGCCTCTCTCAAGGCGGCTTCTCTCGAGTCTATGACACTGAGAATTGCGCCTTTGTGGTTGATGAGGTCCCCGGCCTACATCGTCTGAGACCTTGTATTCCAGGAGAGAGGCTGTGGTGAGCTGATGAGAGGCTGGTGGCTGCCCGCCTGCAGAGAGCTTCAGGAGGGGGCCTGGTCACCCGAAAGACTAAGGCACAGCTAGAGGGCAGGGACTGTCAGCTCCACCCCCAACCTCTGAGGAGAACAATGAAGGTTGAGTTGATCGCTGACGTCCAGTGGTTCAGGCAGTCATGCCTGTGTAATGAGCCTTCAGGTAAAACCCAGAGGATGTGGTTCAGAGCTTTCGAGTAGCTTAACACATGGAGCTCCTGGAGGGCGGGGCACCTGAGAGGTCCCCATGTGCCCTGCCCTGTGATCGTGCCACACGTGACTTTTATGTTATCGTTTGTAATAAATTGGAAAATGGAAGTAAGGGCGTCCCTGAGCTTGGTGAGCTGTTCTAGAAAATTAATCAAGCCCATGGAGGGGTGTGGGAATCCCAATTTGTAGCCAGCTGGTCAGAAGCCCAGGTAAGACGAGTTGGAGATCGTGCTTGGCGTGGGGAGGCAGCCCGTGGGCTCGGACGCTATTTCCAAGTAGCTAGCCTAGGGATGGGGCTAGACCGAGGACACCCAGCTGGTGCCCACTGCCGGAGGACCACTTGCTGGGGGTGGGAGAAAATCCCACACTCTTGGTCACAGTGTGTTTTGTGTCTTGAGAGTTTAGAGGAAACTTTGTATTTCACTCCGTATACTCAGAAAACCCTGTAAAAGCACTACATCCGGGAAATACACCATGAGCAACAAGGACGAAATGTCGAGTTTTCTCTAAGTCTCGTTAAAAAGGAAACAATTAATTTAAAATATGTGATACACAATTTGACATACCCCAAATATCATTTCAACTTGTTATATCCCAAGCATCATTTCATCATGTAATCAACTCTCAAAATTATCAATGAGAGAGTTTACCTTCTTTTTTTTTTTTCTTTCTCTTTAGGGTTTTGGCC